>NC_052038.1:5114678-5451874 GCF_015832195.1 Motacilla alba alba | reverse complement strand
GTTTTAGTCTCTTGGGCTGGCTGCAAAAAAAACCCAGAGACTCCTCCTCATGAGCTCCGCAGAGCCAGAGAAACAAGGAGGCAAAGAATAAAATGTTCCTTATTTCTGTTGAAACTCTCTGAGAAAAAACAAAGGCTCGCAGCAATCTTTGAAGGCCTTGGAGCAGCAGCACTGCCCACACCCCTCAGAGGCAGCCAGGTCATGGCCATGGCCGGGGTAACTCCTGGCCAGGAGCAGTGCAGGGGTCAGAACATTCCCAACAGCCCTGAGCTCTGCTGGCTGGAGCCTTCCTCCTCCTCCTCCTCCTGCAGAGGATGCTCCCGACACCCACCTGCCCCAGCACAGGGGCTGCAGAGAGAGCTGCCTTTGTCCCCCTGGTGTCCTGCCCGAGGGAGCTCCTCAGCCCCTGCTGAGCACAAAACCAGCTCCCATCCCTCCTCCCCATCCCCATCCCACCCCTCTGCCTTCTTCCCCTGCCACGGGGGCAGAGCGGGGCCTGCTGGAGCATTCCCAGCTGATCCCTCTGGCTATTTTTAAACCCCCTCCTCATTCCTGTCCTTTGCACCCAAGTGTGGAACAAAGGATGAGCCACATCCTTCCCCCCAAACCCCCCACTCTCAGCTCACCAACTTCTCAGTGGGACCAACGTGCCCAACAAAAGGCAGCAGCCCTGTCCCCTGTCCCCTTGGGGACAGAGCAGAGCCAGCACAGGCTGGCAATTCACCCCATCCGTGGAGGTGGCTGCTCCCAGCCCCTTTTCTCCAGGCTGGGGAGGGCAGGGCTCTCCCCCTTTGTGCTGTGGGAGCAGGGAATGCGAGAGGGGGGTATAAATATCCGGGGAGATTAGTGCTCCCCAGCACTCTGCCCCGGCAGCCAGTGTTGAGTGTCACCCGCAGCCCACATTCCCTTTCTCTCCGCTCTCCCCAGCTGCCTCTCCTGTTTCCAGCCTGGAGTTCACCATCCCTGCTGGCAGCACTTTGATTTCATTCCTCCCTCCACCCCCCTTCTTGAAAAGGAGGGAAGAATGGAGCCTTTGTTGGGTGGCTGCGACACAGGCACCGAGCAAGGAGCTGCACGGGGGCGAGGGGCTGAGCACAGCCTCCTGCCTGGATTATGGCATTCCTGCTCAGGAAAAGTCAATCCTGCAGCCCGTGGTGTCTAAAGGGAGCCAGGGCTTGCTGACAGCCGTGAAAAATCCCGGCTGAGAGAAAAAAGAAATTCTTCACACCCGCTGCCGACTTCCCCCACTTTTATGTAAATTAATATTAACAGGTCCTCGGGTTTGGGTTCTGTACAGATATATACAAACAGGAAACAGCTCCCTATTTACATCATTAAGTTAATTAGGCTCTGTAAAAAAAGCACAGGTCCCACATGCGTGCCCTCTGTAGAGACAGCAGAGGTGAGCTCACGTCCTGGGCACACTGACAGTGTAATGTACACTAACGAGCCCCCCAGGCAGGGCACTGGGCACGGCTGATCCGGGCAAAACCACCCCGGCCTGGGCTCCCCTGCCCTCCAGAGCCCGGCAGGGAGAGCGCTTGTCCCTGGTGAGGCAGCACCACGTGTGTAATGTACACTACCAGCGCTCTGTGGGCCCCGTGCAAGGCACGGGACGGGCACAGATCCCGAGGTGGAGGCAGTGGATGCTCCACACGGCTCCTCCAGGGCCACCAGGCTGGGCCAGCCCGGAGGGGACCAGCCCCTGGGGAGCCCCAGGGGGAGCAGGCAGCCCCAGCCCGGGTCACACGATGCTGGCCAGTTCTGTGTTGTCCGACTCCGAGCTGCTGTTGCTCTCCTCCCTGGGGAAAAAGAGAGTTGGGAATGAGGCACGGATTAACCCACAGGACAATGTTTGCATCCCAGGAAGATCTGCCTTGGGGAGCGGGAGCTTCCAGAGGGATGACAGCAGCTCACAAGCAGCTGGGGCGGGTTCCTGCTGATCTCCCAGCACTTCACACCATCCCTCTGGAAGCTGGGATTGGGAAAACAAGTCAGCCCTTCCCTCACGCCACCGCCCACAGGTCCTGGAGGATTCCTGGACAAGCCCCAGTGCGTCCCAACCCGTCTGATCCTGCCCCCACACACACCCCCACGCTGCCTGACGCTCACCTTAAATCCTGCAGGGCTTTCTTGTTTTTGCTCCTCTTCTCCTCGTCGATGGGGTAGAGCTTGAAGAGCAGCAGGCTTAGCAGGATCAGCCCCACGGGCACAGCGGACACCAACATCTTCAGGGTGAAATTCACCTGGCCAGGCTGGGAGCAGCCCCGGGTCTGGTACCCTGCGAAGCTGTGGGGGGCAGAAAGGCACCTTCAGACAAAGGAAACGGGGCTCCCTGCTCTCTGGGGGGAGAGTTTTGGGGAACAGCTGGATGTGGAGCCCGTCAGCTGCCTCCCAGAGGTTGGGAAGTGCCTCCCTCCCTGTCCCCCCTCAGCTCCCAGGCAGGAACTCACTCCAGGCTGAGCGTGGAGATGCCCAGGGACACCCCAGCAGTGAACTTGGTGAAGAAGACGTAGAAGGAGAAGAAGATGGCCTCGTGGCCACGGGAGCTGGGGTGCTGCAGCTTGAAGTCATCGATGACATCTGGCAGCATGGACCTGTGCAGAGAGAGGGATGGTGACCACCAGGGCTGGCACGACAAAGCCACCTCCTCTCTGCTGAGAGCATTTCCCTCGGGAGCCCCACCTGGGGCTGCAAACAAGGCAAAAAAATCCCTTCTGAGGGTTTTTAATGCCTCTGGAAGCCCCTCACACTCACCAGGGCAGGAGGAAGGCGGCGGCCACGCTGATGCCAGCGGCGACGGCCACCACGTAGGTGACATAGAGGTTACTGTCCAGGACAACCACGACGATGAGGAAGGGGATGGCAGACTGCAGGGCGGGCAGAGACCAGGTTGGCATCCTCAGGGTCGGGCCCAGACCCCCTGGCTTTCCCCCCTCCCACACAGCCCAGCCCCCCAGGGGTGCAGTGTCCCTCCCCGAGCCCCAGGGCAGCACAAACAGCAGCAGGACAGGCACCAAATTGTCCTGAGCAGCAGCCCCTGCCCGGCTCCGTGCTCCTTTGGGGGAGCTCTGCTCATGCCACGTGGTACAGACCGTCCCCACGTGCACCCCACAGCTGAGGGGACACTCACCGAGATGCCCACGTAGACAGCTGTCTTCTTCCCAAAACGGGTCAGGAACCACTGCCAGAAGGGAATGGTCAAGGTGGCCGAGAGCTGTGGGAAGAGAAGGGTCACGGTGGCGGCTCTTGCTGCTGGAAAGGCCCTTCCCAGCTCCTGGCACGGCCTCCTGCCATCCCAATTCCGGCAGCCGCGATTGCCACACGCTCCCGGGGCTGGCGCGAAGCCACACGTGGTGCGTGGGGCCACCTCCTCCTCCCCCAGAGCAGAGCCCTGGCACCACACCTGCCCCGACAGAGGCAGGATCTGACTCAATCCTCGCTGCTGGGAAGGGACCTGACCTTGGCAGCTGCCCACAGCGTGGCCAGGAGCCAGGCTCTGCGGGCACCACGGCACCTGGGGCCTTTCCACCCCGCTGGAGAGGCTGGGAAGTGCTTCCAGGAACGAGGAGAGCTGCAAAGAGCTCTCAGGGAGCTGTTTTGCTCCACGATCCTGGCACTGAACACTGAGATCCTTCTCTCAAAGTGGGGAGGGGAGGGAGACGAGTGGCAGGATTTGGACAAAAGGCCCCCACGGCTCCTGGTGTCCCCCATGTGTGGCCTGGTTCACGCAGGAACAAAGGCCCCGCTGTTCCTGCCAACCCACCCAGCCTCTGCAGGACATTTGGCAGCTTCTTCTCCCTCCCCTTGTCCCAGGGGAACCTCTGGTCACTGTCCCCGTGTCCCTGTCCCTCCCCTCAGCCCATGCCAGCTCCCAGGGAGCACCCACTGGAACCCCCCCCCATGGGCTGCAGGACAGGGCCGTACCCACCATGATGGCCAGGAGAATGTTCTGGAACTCGTTGCGGAAGCCCAGGGTGTAGGTGCAGAAGAGGGCAAAGTTTCCCTCCAGCAGCTGTGGAAAAAAGGCAGGCAGGGGTCAGGGGGGACACCCAGCACCCCGGGGGGACGCCCAGAACCCTGGGGGGACATGTCTGTCCTCACACAGCTGCACCCCAGGGCAGGCAGGGGTCAGGGGGGACACGTCTGTCCTCACACAACCACAATCCCAGCACAGACAGGAGTCAGGGGGGACACCCAGCACCCCGGGGGGACACGTCTGTCCTCACACAGCCGCACCCCCAGCTCAGGAACGGGAAGAAAGCGGCCATTGACCGAGGGCACGAGGCCACATCCTCCTCCCTCTGCCCGGGGCAGCTCTGGCTCGCCCACCACGTACTCCCAGCCCCTGGGATGGTCCCCGCAGCCACCCCCAGTGCCTGTGCCCCGCTCCCTGTCCCCAGCCCTTCCAGCTCACCATGAAGGCCAGCGAGGTGAAGAGGAAGCCGGCGATGAGCTTGATGTAGGGCCCGTGGTTCATCACCAGCTTGAGCCCCTGGAAGAAGGAGACAGGCTCGTCCGACTGCAGCTCACAGGCCTCTGGGGAGCAGAGATCAGCCCAGCGTTAGAGCCCCCCACAAAACAGCACCCGGGGGTGCCCCATCTCCCTCCTCAGCACCCTGCACAACCCCTGGCATCCCAGCTCCTGCCCTCCCCTCCCTCAGCGCCATGGAGCAGCTGATTCCCCCAGGATAAGCTGGGAGAGGAAGGGCACGAGTTTGGATATCACATCCCCCCGGGATGCCCTGGTTGGCACTGGCAACCTTGGCAAGCCAAAAACGGGCGAGATAAAGGTTATCTAACAGACCCCAGAGGTGCTCTGGCCTCCTGCAGCACCTCCCCAGACCCAGAGCTCAGCTCCACCTGCCCCGGGGCAGAGCCACGAATGAGGGGCCAAAAGCTCAGCCAGGCTCCTGGAGAGGAAGGAGCAGCAGCATTTCCACGAGTCCTGAGCATTCCAACCCCCGTCCTGCCTCACCTCTCCTCTCCCTCACGCCCAGCAGCAGGATGAGGGCACAGAGGATGTAGAGCCCCCCGATGACCCCCGCAGCGATCATGTAGGCATTCCTCTGCGCAAGAGAGGGAGCAGCAGTCAGGCCAGGGGCTCAGCCAGGCCAGGGGCTCAGCCCTGCAGCCAGGGGAAGGGGAAGGGGCTCAGCCAGGCCAGGGGCTCAGCCAGGGGAAGGGGCTCAGCCCTGCAGCCAAGGGGAAGGGGCTCAGCCAGGGGAAGGGGCTCATCCCTACAGCCAGGGGAAGGGGCTCAGCCCTGCAGCCGGGGGAAGGGGATGGGGCTTGGCCCCTGCAGCCAAGGGGAAGGGGAAGGGGCTCATCCCTACAGCCAGGGGAAGGGTAAGGGGCTCAGCCCCTGCAGCCAGGGAAAGGGGAAGGGGCTCAGCCAGGGGAAGGGGCTCAGCCCTGCAGCCAAGGAGAAGGGGAAGGGGCTCATCCCTCCAGCCAGGGGAAGGGGAAGGGGCTCAGCCAGGGAAAGGGGAAGGGGCTCAGCCCTCCAGCCAGGGGAAGGGGAAGGGGCTCAGCCCTCCAGCCAGGGGAAGGGGAAGGGGCTCAGCCAAGGGAAGGGGCTCATCCCTGCAGCCAGGGGAAGGGGCTCAGCCTGGGGAAGAGACTCATCCCTGCAGCCAGGGGAAGGGGCTCATCCCTGCAGCCAAGGGGAAGGGGAAGGGGCTCATGCCCTGCCCCGAGGGGAGCACACATCAGGGGACCCCCAGCTTACAGTGTCTGTGAGAGACCCGGTGTCGTGGGTCATGTTCAGCTCCTCCATGGCCACCGAGGAGTTGGTCAGGCCGAAGAAGAAGGGGCTCCCGACGCAGGGAGTGTCCACCTTGCCAACGATCTGGCCCTGGATGGCAGTGCCCAGCACGGTGCCCAGCACCTCCACGGTCATTCCTGCAGGGAGAGGCCAGCAGGGCTGAGCACGGCCCCTGTCCACAGCAGAGCATCCCCAGCTGGAATTCAGTGCTCTTCCCGGGGAGAAATGTCCAAATTCCCAAGGGATAAAGGGAAAAGGGGAGGAAATAATGGGGAGGAAAAGGGGAGGAAAAGGGGAGGAAAAGGGGAGGAAAAGGGGAGGAAAAGGGGAGGGGGAGCTCTCACGGTAGGCAGTGGCCGAGTCGCGCTCGCTCTGCTCCCTGCTGATGAACATGGTCAGAGCTGAGTAAGGCACGTGGAAGCACTGCAATGGCACAAGAATTGACTCAGGGAGGAGGTCAGAGCCCGAGGGACCTGGGGCAGGGTGGTTTCTGCCCCTCTGTGCAGCTCAGGGATTGGCAGGGGTTGGCAGCCTCCGTGCCAGGTGAGAACAGAGCCTGACTCACCGTCACGAGGGTCTGGAAGGCACAGTAGAAGACAAGATACCACATCACTTGTCCTGTGGAGATGTCTGGCACAAACCAGATGAGGAAGTAGGAGATGATGGCAAAAGGGGTGGAGAACATGATCCTGTGAGAGAACGAAGTGTCAGCCTTGTGGGCACGGCCTGAGCAGCCCAGCTCTCCCTGTTTCCACACATCCCATGGGGTTCAGGCAGCTGATCTGGGGGCTCCTGAGCTGCCCGGATCCAAACCGGCCTGGAGGCAGCAGCTGAGGTCTCACGTGGTCAGAAGATCTGACTCAGAGTTCCAGGGAAGAGCTTTCCTTGCATTCACAGAGGTGTCTCCACTTCCACAGAAGTGATTGATCTGCTCCTGCCTTGGGCTCCCACCCCCAGCCCCGACCTCTCCCCCAGGCAGCACCGCTGTGATCAGCAGGATGCAATCACCCCCCTCATCCTGGCAAGGGCTGGGGAGCAGCTGGGGAGCAGCCAGGCAGCTCAGCCCCGCTCCCCAGCAGCCAAAAACCTCTCACCAGCTTGGCTGTGCTGCCCAGGCCCCCCAAGCCCTGGTCCTGGGGTCAGCCCTGCTCTGCTGGCAGCAGCGGAGCAAGCCAGCAGCAGGATGGCTCTTTCCTCCAGCCCTGCCCAGCCTTCCAGAGCTGCAGGAGCAGGGACATGGGATGCAAAATACAGCAGAGGATCAGAGGGGACTGCTCGAGTGCTGGGCTTTGGCAGCAATTCCTGCAGGATCTGCCAGCAAGGGCATCTGCCCTCGTCATCCCGCGGATCTCATAACCCCTGTCCCGCTGCAGGACAGCCAGGGCACAGCTCTGCCCTGCTCCAGCACCCCACAGGCACCCAGGGCCCCCCATCACTCGGGGGAGGAGGGGAGAAGGAAGAGAAGGAAGGAGGGAAGCGAGCCAGGTGCTGAACCCACATCTGTTCAGGAGATGGATTTTGCTGGGGGATTTGTGAGCACCTTGAGCTCCACAAACCCCAGGACAGAGGCTGCGAGGTCCTGGAGCGAGTCCAGCAGAACTGGACACGGGACAGAGCCACTCATGGCCCGAGCTGGCCCTTCCCTGCCAGGGAACAGCGAGATCTTTCCGTCTGGGCTGACGTACAGGACGCAAAGCTTAAACTGGAAGTCGGGGAGAGCGAGAAACAGAAACTCCATGGATGGAGAGCAGCGACAGAGGCTGCACAGGACCCAACACCACATGCACATTTTTCCACACCCACGTCACCCCCGCCGGGGAAGCAGGGGGGGAGGAAAGCGCCGAGCAGCTCCAGCCCCTCCTGCCGCCTCTTATCTGCGCTCCCATACGTGGAGCCGAGGGAAACGCAGAGCCAAACGCGGAATGAAACCGCCGGAACAGAACAGAGTCACGCTCGCCATCGCATGAGCGTCAGATGGACCAACTCCCCCCAGCATCGGGCAGCTGAGCCCCAGCCAGGGCTGACCACAGCTCCTGGCAGGCAGAGAAGTGACTGAGAGTAACCCCTGACCCAGGGCGAGGTGATTAAGGAGCTCGGAGGCGGCTGTGACGTGCCCCGGCGCTCATTGGCCCCGCTGCATGGTGTGTTCCTTTGTGCAGCTCGCACACTCCTTCCCAGCCGGGCCGAGCCGCTGGCAAACGGCTGCAGGAGGTCAAAGGCAGGGGTTTGTCACTCACGGACACCTCAAGGAAAAGTTCGGTCAGCGGGAAGTCCGCTGTGCTCAAGGAAATGCGGGTCCCAGCTCAGAGCTGGGGACGGGGTGACGTCCACGAGGCTGGGGGAGAAGGAGGAAGCAGACAGTGGATGAGCTGGTGAATGGAAATGTGCCAAAAATGCGTTTCAAAGGGAGAGGACTGAAAGGGAGAGAGGCGGTGGCCCTCAGGGAAGGTGTCTTCTCCTTTCCGAGGAACTGGAACAGCCACAAGCTTTGTGCTGGAGCCAGCTGGGCCTGGTCCCACAGATCTGCCCGGCAATAAACCCTCGCACACGGCGGGGTCACCTCGCAGGTGTTGAGGGTTGGGGTCAGGCAGCAGCCTCGAGACCACCCCAGTGCCCGCAGCTCCCGGCTTTGTACGCGGGGAAACTGAGGCAGCCACAGCAGCAACACCAGCCTGAGGCTGCACAGCCCCGCAGAGCCAGAAAAACCTGGGTTTAAGAGGTTTAAAATCAGCTCGACTCCATCCAAATTGGGCTCGGCGGGCAGCCCTTGAGCCACGCACAATAGCAGCGAGCTGCGGCTGCCCCGGCGCTGCCGAGGGGCCCAGCACGAGCAGAAAGCTCTGGCTAATTTTAACGAAGCAGGAGCTGCTCGCAGGAATGCGGCCACTGCAGTCCCACCCCCTGCCTGGAGATTAGGGCGAGCGGAGCCATCCCCGCGGCTGCCCCGCGCTAATCTCCGGACCCCAGACCCTGCTGCAGGCGGGGAGAAGCTATTTCAGGCCACGTGTGTGCAGCCTGCCTCCAACAACTGCCTGCTGCTGCCCAGAGCTATTCCAGGAAAGCCAGGAAGCAGAGGGTATAATTCTGCGGGGGCAAGCACGGCGTCCCTCCAGCTCCACTCCCCCCGTGCCCACCCTCTCTGTATTTCGGCCACCCCACAGGCACACGAGGTTATTTTAGCCAGCCTGTCCCCGCTCAGGCATTAATGCTCCACATCCCGTGCAGGAACAGGTGCTCAGGGATGTCCTAAGCCTGCCCCAGTACAGGCACGAGCCATCGGGGGCTCACAAAGCCCGTCCCGTCCGCTCCCAAGGGCAGAGGGAGCGCCCCTTGCAGACACCCAGATCCAGGACAGCTGTGTCCCTGCTCGGGGAGGACTCTGGTGACCGTCAGCCGGCGCTTCCACCACCACGGATCCGTCACACGCGCCCCCGACCCTCCTCCCCGTGGTGCCACCTGCTCTGGCTGCCAACGCGGCCCTGCAGCCACCGCGGGAGCAAAGTCCACCACAGTGGCAGGGACGCTGGGGTTTGCAGGTGCAGTGACATTGAGGTCAGCCGGGCCCAGCTTGGGAACAGCCAGAGCAACAGGCGCAAACCTGAGGCCACCCGGCTGTCGGTGGCACCTGGGGCTTTTCGGAGCTCTTGGCACCACACCTGGGCGAGCCAGGGCGTCAGCACATCCTGCCCTGCACGCCTCATGCCAGGGGATATTGAAAGCTGACTGGAAGAGCCGTGACACATCAGACAGGGAATGCAGGGTGCCACCAGCAGCTCTTACCAGGGCATCAGGCGGCCAAAGCGGGTCCAGGGAGTTTTGCTGATGAAGAATCCCACCATGGGGTCCGTGATGGCATCCCACACTCGTCCCGCAAAAAGGATGATGGAGGCGTAGAAAGCGTCCACCTGCAAGAGGAGGGACTCGTGTCAGGAAAGGCAAACCCCTGGTGCTCCCAGCTGCCCTTCCTGAGCCCTCGGGACCATCCCAACCCTACCCGCTGTGACCCCACCACCATTTGGGAGCAGTCCCTCGGTCTCTCCCCCTCGTTCAGAGGAATTTGAGGCTCCCAGTACCTCCGAGCGCTGCCCCACCGTGGAATTCCCACATCCCAGAGCCGAGTCCCCAAATCCAGCACAAGGGAGCCCAGGGGCTCTCCCTCCACAGTTTCCTTCCCTCCGTGTTTCACACCGACCCGGCACGCTGCGGGTCTGTCGGACGGGCCCTGTGTCCCCCCAAAACAGCCACCACGACCCCGCTTTGTCCCGCACACCACGCGTGGGACCGGCCCGGGGGAAAGGGGAAACCCGCAGCCAGTGCCGAGCCCCGCGCAGCTCCATCCCCGGGGCGAAGCGGCACCGGGAGCTGCGGGAGCCCCGGCGGCAGCGCGGCCGTACCTGCGCCACGTCCAGGAGGTAGATCTGGAGGAAGAAGCCGAGGGCGCAGCCCGTGATCTGGTACGGAGCCCCCCCGACGGCGTAGCACAGCTTGCTGCACACCGACAGCCGCTCCCGGCTCTCCTGCAAGCGGGATCGGCGTTAGCGACCCCGGGCAGAGCCCCCCAGCCCCGAACCGGCCCGGACCCCCCCCGGCGTGCCCCGGGGCTCACCCTGCGGCGGTGCTGGCGGAGCGCGGCCGGCAGGAGCCCCCCGGCCCCGGGCCGCTCCGCGCCGCCGCCGCCGGCCATGCCGAGCGATGAATGGAGCGAGCCGCCGCCGCCCGCCCTTGTACCGGGGGACCCGCCCCGAGTTGGGCCGCACCGGCCCGCCCCCAGCCGCCGCCGCCTCCTCCTCCTCCTCCTCCTCCTCCTCCTTCTTTTCCTCCTGTCCTGGCCCTTCCTCCTGGCGCTCACCTCTCTGCTCTGTCCCGGTGCTTTCATTGCTTCTCGTCTGTCCTACATCCCTCCATTCCCCCATTCTTCATCCCTCAGCCCCCTGCTCCATTCCAGCACTTCATCCCTCAGCCCCCCGCTCCATTCCAGCCCTCCATCCCTGCCCTCCATCCCTGCCCTCCATCCCTCAGCCCCCTGCTCCATCCCTGCCCTCCATCCCTGCCCTCCATCCCTCAGCCCCCTGCTCCATCCCTGCCCTCCATCCCTGCCCTCCATCCCTCAGAAAGGCAGAACGGTTTGGGTTGGAAGGGGCCTTACAGCCCATCGTCTCCTGCCACCTCCCTGCCAGGTTGCTTCGAGCTCCATCCTCCCTGGCCTTGAGCACTTCCAGGAATGGAGCATCCACCACCTCTCGGGGCAACCTGTGCCAGTGCCCCACCGCCCTCATCGTCAAAACCTTTCCTTATATCTCACCTAAATCTCCTCTCTTTCGGTTTAAACCATCACCCTGTGTCCTGTCACAGCAGGCCCTGCTAAAAAGGATGCAGGGGACACTCGCGGTGTCCCCCTTGCTGAGTGGCCACATGGACTTTGTTCCGAGCCCCTCTCAGCTGCTCCAGGCTCTGTTTGCCCACGTGAGCACACCCAGACCTGGGTCAGTGTCGTGTCACCGCAGTGACAGCCACCAGCTGCCCTTGGCTCAGGCCACCAGGGCTCAAAGATCGGGCTGGGCCGAGGGGGCCAGCGTGGCACCAGCACCGTGCCCTGAGTGCCACCATGGAGCTGGGCATGGGGGTGGGAACAGGCAGGGAGGACCTGGGATGCAGCAGGACCTGAGAGGTGAGCAGGGTGGGTGGCCCAGCAGCTCCAGGCACTCCCAGTTTTCAGGAGCACTGAGTTCGTGTCACCATTGACTCACAGTTTCTGGCCCCTCATTACACCTGCAGTGGGTTCTCCTGGCACTGCCTTGTGTCACAGGGATGCCACCACCCCCTGGGGATGGGAGCCTGAGTGAGGCTTCACTGTGTCCAAATCAGTGACAAAATACCTCGAAACAGGAGAGGAATGGATAAAGTTTCTCTTTTCCTCAGGGAAAATCCCTTGCCCAGGAGCAGAGGGGACTCCTGTGGTGGCACTTGACCATGCTCTAGGGACCAGACTCCCCAGCGTGTGTGACCCCAGCACCAGTACTCTGTTCCCTTTGTCCCGGGGGCTCCTCAGCTCCTGGGAATGCTTTTGGCATTCCTGTCCTTGAGCAGAGCTGCCTCCTGGGCAAACAGGGCTTTAGGGGAACAAAGAGATGGCCTCTGAGGCAGAGATTGTGCAGAAAGACCACAGATAGGGGAGCCCAACCTTGCATATGAACAGGAGAAGGAGCCCGACCAGGATTCCCCTGGATTAGGAGGATTTTCTCCCCCAGATCTGGCATTGCACAATTTCCGGTGGGGGATCCGAGCCCTTCCTCCCCAGCAGATGTTCTGGGAGATCCTCGTGGTGATAAATGGCCCACCCAGGGCTGATCCCAGCAGGGATGTCCCTGCAGCTCCCGCCAAGCCTGGGGACTCTGGGGACCCACAGGTGGTTGGGGTTGGGCCACTCAGAGGGTCACCAGACCAGTGACACTGCGCCAGCCCGGCCTCCACATCGCCCAGCTGGGGACACCACGGGGGCTCCAGTGCGGGATGGCACCCGGGGACACGGGAGGACGGGGGCTCCAGTGCGGGATGCCACCCACACCTCCCGCTGTCACACATCCGGCACAGCCTGGAGCAGGATCTGAGCAAGCGTGAGAGCACCCGAAACCAGACAGCCCTGCCAGGCTGGGCCAGCCCGGACAGGGAGCGTGGGCTTGGGGGCAGACAGCGCAGAGGTGATCCCAGAGCTCCTGGGGGGCACAGACCTGCCTGAGCGTGGGGACAGCACTGCCTGACCCCGCAGAGCTCCTCCAGGGCTCAGGGCACCTCCTGCTGTCGGGCAGGGAGTGACAGTGACAAAATGAGTGGCGGGAGTGAGGAGGCAGCAGGGCTGGGACCAGCGGTGCGTTTTCCTCTCCTTTTCTCTGCGCTCTCAGAGGGGGTGGCTTCACGCCCGGGGAGCTGGGGTTGGTGTGACCCCGGGGCTGTGGGCACTGTCCCCCTCCCTGTCAGGCTGGGCAGCTCTCAGTGGTGTTCCTGCAGCCCACAGGGGTTTGGCTTGCATTCTGCAAACCTCCAGCCCTACAGCTTTTTGGGGACAAAGGGGACTCGTTGCAGGGCTACACGTGGCGTGTCGCAAGGCAGAGGGGGACGAGATAGGGCCAAGATTGTTGGCACAGCCTCTGCTCCCTCCCTGGGCATCCAAGCCTCCCGTGGGCATGGCAGAGCAGCTCGAAGGCTGCAGCGGGATGGGGACAGCCAGAGGCAGAGCCCAGGACACCCCTGAGACACCTGCCGGGCTCCGGGGGTGGCTGCCCACTGTGGGGAAGCCCTCTGGGGTCTGGACTTCAAAGCCCAGCCCTGCTGGAAGTGGGGATCCAAAGGGCACAGGGCCACCAGGAGCTGCCCTTGCATCATGTGTGGAGCCGTGCCAGCCGCCAGCAGGGCCACGGCAGCTCCCGAGGGCTGTGCCAGCACCGGGGGCTGTGCCAGCACCGGGGGCACACACTCGGCGCTGGCTGGGGGCCTGTGCCAGCACCCTGCAGCTGTGGGGCACGGCTGTCGCTGTCACCGCAGCCCTGGGGCGGTCACCCCCCGCGTTTGCACAGCCGGTGGCTCTCGGTGCTGTTTGCCCAGCGCCTGCAGAGGCCGGGATCAAAGGGCTCCGGCTCCTCCAGCCCTCCCCGGCACCGCTCCTGCACCTTCCAGGCATCCGGAGCCCCTCGGAGCCGGGACAAGCTCCTGCCTCGCCCTGGGAAAAGCTGGGGCCGTCCCGGAGGCCGCGGGGAGGAAGGAAAGAAGGGAGGAAGGAGACGTGGCCGGGCGCTACAGGCTGGAGGGGGGTGTGTTCCTGTTGGGACGGGCAGGCTGGGACAGGGACAGTGCCAGCCGCGTCCCCAGCCGTGGCCACTTGTCACCGCAGGCGCTGGCACAGCACAAACCTGTGTGGCAGCTCAGCCTCTGCCCTCAGTGCAGGGCCATCTGCTCCCTAAGGGGGAAGAGGGGCTTCACCCGCGCTTCCCGGGGGGGAGAAGGGCGGGAGCAGCCCGGAGGTGGCAGGGCTCCGGCTGGTGACACCCTGGGGACATGCCCGGGGCTTCAAGCGTGGCCGGGGACTGGGGGAGAAGCTGAGACCGGAACAAATGGAACATCAGCCCGGACTCCACCGGGATTCCCGGATCCCGCAGCTCCGCGGGCAGGATTGGGACGCTCCAGGGATGCTCTGGAAGGGCCAGGGGGGAATTTAGGACGCTGTGGCCATCGCGGGGACCCCACAGCGGGGAAAGCTCAGCCCCGGGCCAGCACTCTCCAAGTGCTGGAGCTGGCAAAGCTTTGCCGGATCCGCCGAGCCCTCAGCAGCGAGGGAAGAGCCGGAGCTCCCCCGGGACACACCGGGACACACCGGGACACACCGGGGCACGTCCCCTGCTTGGGGACCCCGGGACAGCCTCCAGCCCTGCTCCTCTGCCTGCCCAGTGCCCGCTGGCAATGGGGAAACTGAGGCACGGAGCGGTGGGCAGCGCTGTTCCCCGGGCGGGGGGTGCCCGGTGCGGTGTCACCCGCGCGTCCCCGTCCCCGCCGCCCCACGGACGCTGCTCCCCGGGCCCAGCAGGTGGCGCCCCGCGCCCGCCGGTGTCGCGGACGGGCACCGGGAACCGGGGGGAACCGGGGGGAACCGGGGGGAAGCGGGGCGAGCTGTGGTGGAGCCGACTGGGCTGCACTGGGCTTGTCTGTGCTGGGATACACTGGACTGACTGCTCTGGACTTTACTGGGCCATGAAGAGCATTGCAGTGGTGGGCTGCACTGATCTGTGCTGGGCTACACTGGGCTGTACTGGGCTGTACTGGGCTGTACTGGGCTGTGCTGGGCTGCACTGGTCTGTGCTGGGCTGTGCTGGTCCATGAAGAGCATTGCAGTGCTGGGCTGTACTGGGCTGTACTGGGCTGCACTGGGCTGTGCTGGGCTGGACTGGGCTGGAGCTGTTCTGGACTGCTCTGAGCTGTGCTGGGCTGTGCTGGGCTGCTCTGAGCTGTACTGGGACAGTTTCCTCCCTCCCGAGCTGGTGCTGCACCCCGGGCAGCAGCTCCCAGTCCCCCGGGCTGGGTCAGCTCCCCTGGCCTCATCCACGCCCCACGCCGGGTGAAGGAAGGAGGCTGCTGGGGCTGAAGTGGGTTCACACGCACTCTGAGGGAAATCTGTTGGTTCGGGGTGGACTTTGTACCTCTCTTTGTGCGTGCGTGTAACAATTAAGTGCAGGAGGGAAAGCCCCGCTGTGTTTTCACAACATTTATTGCCCTTTCTAGGAGGAACTTGGCATTGGAGAGATGCAGCATCCCGTGCTGTGTGGGCAAAATGCTGCTGGTGGGAGCTGCGTGTGTCCCAGACACCCCAGCTTCCCTCCAGCCCGTGGCTCCTGGCATCCCCAGGGGCTCCCAACCCCTCCATGACCCTTTCTCCGTGCGCAGACCTCGTTCCTCGTGAGCACTGTGTCCCCCAGCTCTGTTTCTCTGGTGTCCCCACGGCCCCTCCTTGTTCCAGCCAGCTTTTTGCTGGAGCTGGTGTCTTTCAGGGGGGAAACGCTCCCGGCTGGGCCTGTGAGGGCTTTGGGGAGGAGCGGGGATGTCTCCAGGTGGCATCCAGGGTGGCACCCTGAGTGACCCCACTGGTGCCCAGTGCCGAGCCACTCTCCTGCCTGTGGCGTGAGCTGGGCAGCCCAACAGGAGCTGGGGTGGCAGCCAAGCAGATGAGAAAGAGCCCTCAAAAATCACCCCTGGCAGCACAAGGATGTCTCCCTGTGACTTGTCCCCTCTTCTCCACGTGGCTTTGCCCTCATCCCCGGGCTGGTGGCACGGCTGCGTGTCCCTCCCCTGTGCTTGCAGAGGGGGATCCCCCAAACCCTGCTCCTCTTGGGGGGCCAAGGACGGCGCTGGGAGCCCCCGGGGCGCTCCTGGGGGCAGCGAGGAGCCCCCAGCCCAGCGCACGGGGTGGCCGCAGCTCCAGAACCCCGCGAGCATCCCCGCTAGCGACACCGGGGACCCCCGGGGGGGGGACACCGCGCACCCCCCTCACCGTGTCCCTTCGGGGGCGAGGCAGAGAGCACGATCACACCCTTTATGCAAATCTTTGCGCGGCGATTGGCCGGGGCGGGGCCGGGTTCCGCGGCCGGGCTATAAGATCGGGGGAACAATGCGCCCGCGGTCCCGGCTCGGGGGCTGGCGCCGGGGTGGGGGTCCCCCCTCATCCCTGGGGCTGCCCCTCTCCTGAGCGCCCGGTCTTCTCCCGGCCGCCCCCTTCCCCGCGCCGAGATGGAGCTGGACTCGTACCAGCACTACTTCTACGATCACGACGCCCAGGAGGATTTCCACCGCTCCACGGCGCCCAGCGAGGACATCTGGAAGAAGTTCGAGCTGGTGCCCACGCCCCCGCTGTCCCCGCTGGGCACCCCCGGGGAGAAGGGGTGCTGCTCGGGGGCGGAGGAGCGCCCGGGATGGCTCTCCCGGTACTGCCTGGCCGGGGAAGAGCCGGAGTACCTCATCGGGACGGGGCAGATCTTCGGCAACCTGAGCGCTTTCATCCTCAAGGATTGCATGTGGAGCGGCTTTTCGGCGCGGGAGAGGCTGGAGAAGGCGATGACAGAGAAACTTTCCACGGGCACGCAGAGAGCCACCCCGCACAAGCCATCCTTCGCGCAGGATTTTGGCTTCAGCAGCTCCGTCAGCGAGTGCGTGGATCCCGCCGCCGTCTTCCTTTGCCCGCTGGCCGAGAGCAAGATCCCCGCATCCTCGGGGTCCGAGGGCCAGAGCGATTCCGGTAAGGGACGGAGCCGCTCGGCCGCCGGGTGCCAGCCGTGCCCCCAGCCTGGCGTGGGGAACACGCGTGTGCGTGCAGGGAGCCTCCCAGCCGGGCTGCGCCTTTGTTGAGCCTCCGAGCGAGCCCCGGTCCCGGCCCCACGAACAAAGCGGGCTCGGCCGTTCCCCCTTCCCGCGGGGTTCCTGCTCCGCAAAGCCCTGTCCCTCTCGGGAGGGTGCGTGGGGCTCCCTCCGGCTGTTGCCCGGGACTCTGGCGGTCCCTTTCCCTCGTCCCGGCCCCACGGAAACCTCGTGGGAAGGTTGAAGGGCGAGTTTGCATCTCCCCGTGCGAAGTTTGGGGTTCTGAGCGCCGCTCCGCCTCCGGCTCGTCAATTCGGCTGCTCCCCCTTCTTCCTCCCACGGCCCACCCGGGACGGGCTTCCCTCGGGACAAAAGGCAAAGCATGCCCTGGGGGCGGCAGGTTTGGAGCAGCGGCGTGTCCCCCGAGGCGCTGGCTCGGTAGGACGGGCAGGAAGAGCCGCCCCGGCTGCGGCGCGTCCCAGCCCGGCCTCGGGGCGCGCCTGCCCGTCCCGTCCCGCGTGGGGTGTGCGGGGCGTTCACACGGGGACACCCCCGAACTGCTCCCCGAGGGCAGCGTGGTGCCGCTGCCCCGCATCTCTCCAATCTCACGCCAATTTTCGGCGCTATTTGCGAACACCCCGCGGCTCTGCGCACCCGCCGCGGCCCGTGCGTTGTTTCCGCGGCTCCCGCGGAGGCCGGGCTGGCTCGGCTGCCGTGGGAGCGCTGCCGCGGTGCCGTGACCCCGTTAATAAATCTGCCGGTGGCCGCCACCTGCGCCGGTGAGTCACGGCGCGGGGCTTAATGCCATTAGTGGCCCGGGGACTGTAAGCCAGGTCGCGGGCGTTAAGAGGCTTAACCCAAAGATGCGGGGGCCCCTCGGGGGCCGCGGGGATGCCGGTGGGGTCCCGGTGTCGCGGGGGTCCCGGAGGGGTCCGGCCGCGCCACGTGGGCGCCGAACAAAAAGCAACAGATTGCAAACAATGAGAGGGGCAGCGCTGATGGACAGGAGCGCGGACCAATGGAGTGGCAGAACAGCCGGCCGGCCCCGTGGGACAGCCAATGGGCGTCTGCGGGAGGCGGGGCTAGGCGGGCTGAGTTTTATTAATGAGCGTGTGTGTGCGCGGGGCTGAGACCGCGCGGGTTGTGACACTGATGAGTGTCCCCCTCTAAAGGAGCTCCAGTGTCGGGGCGTTTGGGCTTCCTGGGCTGAACCCCAAGGCCTGGAAGGTTTGGGGTGTCGGCTGGGGTCGCTATCAGAAGCCCACAGCTGGCCCCTTCACAGGGGAATGGGGGCCAGGCGTCCGCCCACGATGCTGGTGGGGGCTTGAGCATCTCGGGGGACCTTCAGCAAGCTGCTCTGTTTTCCCTCAAAGCCGAGGAAAAAAGTTGGAGGCCCGTCCCCTAAAGTGGGAGCAATCGCAGGGATGTGTCTGGAGCCTGCTCACCTCGCTGTCCCCAAGGCCACTGAGCTTGGACAACAGCAGTGCCAACAGGCAGAATGGGGCCAGTTATGCTTTATTGAGGTCTTTCTGTTCCTGGGCTTGAGACGCCTTTGAGGTTCAGAGTCTGCTGTAGGGACCTCTTCACCTCTCGCTCCCTCCCTGCACAGTGGGGGATTGTCCCCTCTGTCCCCGGCAAGCCGGGGCTGAATGGGCTTTATCACTTGTGAAAAGTAACAAGTCACCGAGGTGGGAAGCTGCAGCCAGGAGAACAAAGGGTGCTCCTGCCCTTATATCCCTCATTTACAATTCCAATGGGCCATGAAAGCGCCCGACCGGGATGAACTTTGGAACCAGGCTGTCCCAGCATCCTGCTCCTCCAGTTCCCCCCACCTCGCAGGAGGGCTCGGCTGTTTCTCTCCTGATGATCCTTTATGGTGAAGACATGTTGCTCCTGGTGCTGAAGTGAGGCGGAAGTAAAGCCTCCCAGTCCAATTTTGGGGGACCAGGCACAGGAAACAGGGAGGGAATTCCAATTTTGGGGGACCAGGCACATGAAATAGGGAGGGAATTCCCATTTTGGGGGACCAGGCACACGAAACGGGGAGGGAATTCCAATTTTGGGGGACCAGGCACAAGAAACGGGGAGGGAATTCCACTCCTTCCCACGTGATGGTATTGAAGGCACACTTGAATCACTCAATCCCTCCTGGAGGTCGCAGAGCTTGCAGTGCATGACCAAACTTTAGTGGGGACCCCCAGAAAGGTGACAAAGGGTGACTGGGCATTCCCAGCTGACGGGGACTTGTTCTTTCTTTTTCGTGAGAGCAGAAGGTGAAGAGATCGACGTGGTGACAGTGGACAAGAGACAGTCTCTCAGCCTGAGGAAGCCGGTCACCATCACGCTCCGTGCCGACCCCCTGGACCCCTGCATGAAACGTTTCCACATCTCTGTCCACCAGCAGCAGCACAACTACGCCGCCCGCTCGCCGCCGGACTCCTGCCCCCCGCCCGAGTCACCCCAGCAGGACCGGGAGGAGGACGAGCCCCCCGGCGCCGTGGAGCCAACCCCGGCCGTGCCCCTGCCCGAGCCTGGCTTGCCAAAACCCAGCAGCAGCCCCGGCTCGGACAGCGAGGACGTGGCCAAGAGGAAAAACCACAATTACCTGGAGCGCAAGCGGCGCAACGACCTGCGCTCGCGCTTCCTGGCCCTGAGGGACCAGGTGCCCGGGCTCGCCAGCTGCCCCAAGACCCCCAAAGTGGTGATCCTGAGCAAATCCTCGGAGTACCTGCAGTCCCTGATCAGCGCCGAGAGGAGGATGGCGGCCGAGAAGCGGCAGCTGCAGCTGCGCCAGACCCAGCTGCTCAAACGGATTGCTCACCTGAAGGGGCACTAGCACCCGGTGCCCCCCGCCCTGCTCCCCACCGACCCCCAGCTCCTTCTCAATTTGCACATTTTTTTTAATTTTTTGGTTGCTCGTGGAACTGCTGGCCCCGGGGACTGGAGCACGTGGCAGTGGGGATGGGTGCACAGCAGAGACCCCAACAGCCTCACCTGCCTGGGGTTGGCACTGGGTGTGCCAAGATTCCCCTTGTCCCTGCTGTGAAGCTTCCTCAGTGACTGCTCCAGTTCAAGAGCTCACATTTATTCCCCCTCCCTGCCATTTGCCACCGACGGCATCCCCGGGAGCCACCCCTGGGCATCCACCTAAAAACCCCAAGCAACCACGTCTGCCTTGGCTCCTGGAAGCAGGCAGGCTCCGAGCCCAGCACGGGGCTCGCCTCTGGAGAGATCCCCTGGAGGGGGTGGTGGCAGGATGTGCCTCTCCCCGGGATGGACAGCACGCCGTGGGCAGTCCCCTTGCTCGGCTGGACCGTACCTCACTCCCTCGTGTCACTTCACGCAGTAGCTGGTCCTGGATTTTATGTTCTAGAAACTGCTGCTGTAACTGCGAGTCTTATACTGGAGGCTGTGTTTTTATACTGTATTTTTGTACCACTTTTTGAGAAGTATTGCTAAAGAGTTTGCTTTTTTATATATATATAAATATATTAAAACTTTTTTTTTTTTTAAAGGGGGATTTCCTGCTGTGGGGGAGGGCTCAGTCCTGCTGCACTTTAGGGAGATCAGGAAGGGGCTGGTTCCTGCTGGACCCTTGAGCTGAGTCCTCGCAGAGGCCATTCACCCCCTTGCAGCTCTCCAAACCACCCGTTTGCAATAACAGGGAATTTTATCCCTTTCCCATCCTCGTGAGCATCCTTGTGACCCCTTTTCCCACCCTTGTGAGTTCTCCTTCACCAGCAGCCACTTAAAATCCCCAGCGAAGCTTTGGGCTTTGCAGAGGGCTGCTCTGCCTTCCCTGTCTGTGCCCTCCTGCTGCCCAGTCTGGGGGGGGCAGAGTCCCCTGTCCCCTCCCAGGGGTGCTGGCAGGGGTGGTCCCACAGGACGGCACCCTGGGGTCCCTGCTGACCTGCTGAGAACTGTTAGAATTAACACTGTGTGGATTTAGCACTTTCTTCATTACCTCATACTTCATAAATAAATAAGTTTGCAACAGCCTGGGCTGGCTTTTTCCATGCTGTGGGTTTCCATGCATCACCTTGGTGCTTCGGGGTGGGGGGGCTGCTCTGGCCCCTGGTTTTTTGGGGTATCCTGGGCATGAATAAAAATTAATTAATGAATCTGCTTTTCCCCAGGGCTCAGCTGCACCAAGACTGAGCTCTTTGTCCTGGTTTTTCTCCCAGCCCTCGAAGAAGCGGTGGTGGGGCCAGGGAAATGAATCACCTGGATTATTTTTCCTCCTTTTTAAGTGGTTTTCGTGGCAAGGAAGGGCAGAGAGCCCAGGCTGGGCTGGGAGAAGGCTTTGATGTAACCGTAAACCCCCCTAATGGGGTTTGGGGTGTGGGGTGATCACTGCCCCACGGGTCAGGGGCTGTGTCTGGCAGTAACCCTATCGGGAGAGGGGAATGCAATCCACTCACTTCCAGAGAGCTGCACATCCCAGATCTGCCGAGTGGATGAAATTATATATACGTGTGTTCTCCCTGCTGCCCCCAAACCTGACACGTTTGGGTTTCCTTTGTCCTGGCAGCAAAAGTCTTACTCTAAATGCAGCAGGGATGTGGGATTATGTTACTGCTGAGGAGCCAGGAGCCAGGAGCTGCTGCTGGAGCCTCGATCACCTGGGGAAAACCAGCCTTAAACAGCAACAGTGCCGCACAGAAGCCCTTCACCACCCGTGCCCTTCGGTGCCAGCAGCGTTTCACGCTCCGTGTTGCATCACACGGTGTCACAGCCTCTCAGAGCTGCATTAAAAGGTGCTCCCGTGACCCACAGCTTAACCAGGGAGCGGGGTGACCTAAATCTGACACCTCGCCCATGCGCAGGAGACGCAGCCCAGATGTGCCAGCCCCTCAAACGGTTATTTTTGTTGTGGTTTGGTGACACGCTCGCAGTCTCTCGTCTTTTCTCAGCTCAAGGTGACCCTCCTGAGAAGGTTCATAGCAAATCGGGTTTTTTCTCTTCGTGCTGAAGGTACAGAGGAAGTTTAAAATATTAATTATCTTTCTTGGAAGTGATGAGAGATCCACAGCCTGAGCAGAGACTGTCACCAGCGGGAGATGTCCCCAAAGCCCAAATCAAACCGAAGAACTGAGTTGCAGTTTGTAAACACCTTTGAGCTCTCCTGCGTTCATGGGTATCTACCTGAAACTTCCCTGGTTACTGGAGCACGTGTCTGCTCTCATACTGTCACGGTCAGGATGAGGGAAGGAGACTGCCAGTGCTGTGAAGTGAAGAAAATAAGCACACGGGGCTTTCCTTCTCGCTTGTTCAGCGCTGCAATTTGCGAGCGTCAGCTGCGATCATCCCAAGCCAGCCCTGCCAGGGCCTGGATCAGTTATTTTTTAATGCGCGCTGCCCTGCTAACACCCTGCTCTTTGCTGTGCCCCCCAAACCGCTTCTGCCTGCCCACCACACCTCCCCTCCCGTCCCTCTGCTGGCCCGGGGGGTGTTGTGGGCACGATGCCGCCTTCACGCCTGGGCTGGCAAATTTTTAGGACAGTTTCCCGAGGCGGCGATAATCCCTTCCCTGCCGAGGGGGGCCGGCTGCCCGCACCCCCCCGGCCCGCAGCCTCCCCTCTCCCTGTTGCCATGGCGAGGGATGCGTGTTGCCAGGGAGAGCAGCACCGCGGAGGTGCCATGGCAACGGGCTCCCCTCTTCCCTCTGTTGCCACGGAGACAGCGGCCGCTCCCCATCTCCTCCTGTTGCCGTGGCGATGGGAAGGACTCGGTGGAAGCTGCGGGGTCGCCACGGCGACGCGCCCCTCTCCGTTGCTATGGCAGCAGCCCCCGCGCATCATCTCTGCCCCGTTGCTATGGCAACAGCCCCGCTCCCCATCGCTTTGCCCCGTTGCTACGGCAACAGCATCCTTCCCACCCGCTCCTGAAAAAGGGACCGCGGGGCAGAACCCCGAGCGTGGCCAAGGGCGTGAGGGGCTTGGGGGGGTAACGGGGGACCCGAAAAGGGCCCGCGGGACCGGGGATGGGTTCGGGCACCCGGCACACCGGGAGGGGACCGGGCTGGCTGTGAGGACCCGGCGCACGGAGCGGGGGGGACAGAGGGGCACGGAGGTGGCTGGAGAGGGGAGCCCCGGCGGGCAGCGGCGCACGGAGCTCGGGGCCCGGCCCCGTCCTCCCCGCGGGCGGCCCCGGCCCCGGTCCCGGCCCGCCCCCGTCCCGCCCGCCCGTCCCCGGCCGGGCCATGGCGGCGGCGGCCGCGCTGTGCCTGGGCCGGGCCCCGCGGCCGCCGCGGCCGCTCGTGGTGATCCTGGGAGCCACCGGCACCGGGAAATCGGCGCTGGCGCTGCAGCTCGGGCTGCGCCTCGGCGGGGAGATCGTCAGCGCCGACTCCATGCAGGTACGGCCGGCGCCGGGGAGGCCGCGGCCGGGCCTGGGCCGGGAGGAGCCGCGGCCGGAGCCCCGGCGGAGCCTGCGGCTGGGCCGGGGGTGGGAGCGGCTCGGCCTCTACCGGGGGCGGCCTGGGCTGCACCGAGAGGGCTCTGAGCTGTACCGGGGGAGGTCCGGCCTGTACCGAGGGGGGCCTAGCCTGCACCGGGAGGACTCTGAACTGTACCGGGGGAGGTCCGGCCTGTACCGAGCGGGGCCTAGCCTGCACCGGGAGGGCTCTGAGCTGTACCCGGGGAGGTCCGGCCTGTACCGAGAGGGGCCTAGCCTGCACCGGGAGGGCTCTGAGCTGCACCGGGAGGGCTCTGAGCTGTACCGGGGGAGGTCCGGCCTGTACCGGGGCCTCCTGGCCTGCACCGGGGGCCGCCCGGGCTGTACCGGGGAAAGTCCGAGGTGGGCCTGGAGGGGCAGCAGGGCCCGGTCAGGGCCTGGAGAAGCTCAGCCCCGGAGGCTCCGAGCAGGTTCCCTCCGGTTCCCTCGGGCCCCGTGTCCGGGTGCGTGCAGGGGAGAGCTCACGGGATGGAGGCTGCCCGGTGAATGCGCTCCCGGTGCCCCTGTCCCCGTATCCCTGTCCTGTCCCTGTATCCCTGTACTGTCCCTGGTGCCCCTGTCCCTGTATCCCTGTCCTGTTCCTGGTGCCCCTGTCCCTGTATCTCTGTCCTGTCCCTGGTTCCCCTGTCCCTGTATCTCTGTCCTGTCCCTGGTGCCCCTGTCCCTGTATCCCTGTCCTGTCCCCATATCCCTGTCCTGTCCCCGTATCCCTGTCCTGTCCCCGTATCCCTGTCCTGTCCCTGGTGCCCCTGTCCAAGCCCTGGACCCACCCTGTCTCATCTCCAGTGTCCCTGTCCCAGTGTCCCTGTCCTGTCCCCAGTTCCCCAGTCCCAATGCCCACCCCTCCGGCAGTTGTTTGGCTCGTGTGACAGCGCCTCTGTGTTCTCTCCCTGTCCTGTGGGCTCTGAACACAACCAGAACTGCGGAGTTTGTTCAAAGTGTTTGTTTAAGCCCCCCATCCCCAATAAATTCACCGAATGAAACCGGAGCGAAGGTGTTTTAATTTTAACCCACCAGAAGCTGCAGAGAGGTGTAAAGGGTTGAGTAAGGGGAGGCAGCCGCTGGAGTAGCTTGGTAGTGAGCAACACACAGGGTGGTGTCTTCTGGCATCAGCAAAGGGACACCAAGAGATTTGGGGAAAAGTGTTAAAAATTATACTTTCTCCTTGCCAGTGACAGTGCCTGTGGTCTCATCTCTCACTGCAGGCTGCAGTGTGGAATATATCAGTTGTGTGGTTGGGAGAAGTCAACAGCAAGGAGCCAAAACTCTTTTTTTGGTCTTAATTTTGTTCAGCTACAAGAGCTTTGTCACAGGATGGACATTTCAGCCACCACAAGAATAACAGTGTTGCTGCTGTTGTTTATCAAAATATTTTCCTTACTGATGCACACTTTCACCGTTCACTTCCTGTGGTGCCTGAACTTTCCATCGAGTTTAATGTTAAATGTGTTTATTATTCCGTGTAAAAAGGTGTTTTCTGCCAGCAACACCCTTTGTGCTGCTCTGAGATCAAATCCTGCTGTCCTGTGCCCACCTCCCTGTTTCCTGGTCACTGTTTGTGTCCCACTGAGCTAAATTTAAAACCTCACTCTCCTGAATTTGGGACAAGCAATCAGAAAGTAATTTCATGCAATATTTCCCTTAAGCTCTTGGGGAAAGAGTGAGGCCTGAGCTGAACTGAAATCCCGAGAGGACAAAACACGAAGAGCAGGAGCTTTGCCCATCTAATATTGGGGAAAAGGCTGCTGGCTTGGCCCATGACCACAAGGCTGCATCCCGAGCTCTGCAGGTCTGCTGGGAGCCTCCTGGCACGCCGTGAAATCCTGCTGGTGGATGTTTCAGAGCTGAATCCCTGCTGGTGGATGTTTGGGAGCGTGCGTTCTGTGCCCTGCTCCTTCCAGGCCCCACCATGGGAATGCGGGCAGCGCGGGCAGGACGCTGCTGCCGGCGCCCGAAGGCATCCAGGCTCCAGTGGCTCTTGTCCTGCTTTCCTTTTAATCTCATTCTAGCGTGACTGTGGAGCCAGGGCCCAGCAGCTCGGCTGCTTTATCCCGTAATGCAGCGTGCTGGCGAGGCGGGGGAGCCCCCGGCACGGCCCCCACCGACCCCCGGTGCCCCCCAGCCGGGGCTCCTTTCTCGCTGCCTTTGTTCCCCGCGCCGTGTCCCCCTGCCACGCAGGGCTGGCTCTGCTGTCCTCATCACTGGGGTTTGGAAATGGAAATCCCCATTGCTCGTTGGGGATTGACAGCTGCCAGCGGCCGTGTCGCCCTCAGCCCCCTCTGTGCATTCATTGCTGGGCTCTGAGCAGCGCTGACAAATGCTGGCAGTGTTTTGGGCAGCTGCCGGAGTGGGAGCCAGGCTGGGGAAGGGGCTGGGGAGCCCCGAGCCCACCTGTTCCCACACACAGGCACCCCTCTATCCATCTCCAGGGTGTTTTCGTCATGGCTCTGAGTCGCTGTGCTCAAATTACAGACTTAACTGCTGCCTGCTTGCAGCTCAGGAGCTCTGGTTAATCTGCTGGCCTCTTAATCTTTCTTTTTGTCCTTTCTGTTGCTGTTTGTCATCCCAGGGAGTTTGGTTGAGGAGTAAATAATTCCTCGGAGAGCCAGGCAGGGTGAAGTTTCTTCATTCCTGGCAGTGAACATGCAGGGATCCCTGTGGCAGCTTGAGGAGGGCCCCATGCACTCATGATCCCACTGTCCCTTCTGGGTCCCACTGTCCCTTCTGGATCCCACTGTCCATTCTGGATCCCACTGTCCCTTCTGCATCCCACTGTCCCTTCTGGATCCCACTGTCCATTCTGGGTCCCACTGTCCATTCTGGGTTTCTCCCTTGGCAGTGGTGATGCAGTTGCTGTAGCACACATTCACCAGTCAGTGTGTGGAGCCAGGACATCTCCAGAGCCTTTGCAGGGATCAGGGCAGGGAATCAATCGTGCTCTCCTTGCACCTTCGCTTGGTTTGGGTCCTCCACGCCCCTCTCCAGCATGGCCTCTGTGAAATCCTGCTGTTTTCCTGGCCATAGATGGCCTGGATGTGTTTGGGGTCTGTCGTGTCACCTCCTGCACTCCTTGCACTCAGGGTGAGCATGGTGCTTTCCCCGCAGCGGTGACAGAGTTTGGAATGATGCACAGAACTAGTGGCAGAACAAAGATTTGGGAAAACCTGCCCTTCTAGGCCTGCAGATCTGGAAAACGGTGGGGGTTCGTGTGTCCTGCCTCAGTTTCCCCACCTTTTCCAAGGGGCAGCGCTGACCTTCCAGCCCGGCGCAGAGGTGGGAGGACGCCGTCAAGGCTAAGCATCTTTAGCGCTGCCTTGTGCTCCGTGTCTCGGAGCCCGGCTGCTCCAGGCTGCTGCTAATCTGTTTTGGGGCCTTAGAAAGCAACAAAGGCTTATCTGAGCCGCTGGCTGAAAATAGAAATGAGTGTCAGGAGGACGTCTCGGTGCGAGGCCCTGCCGACAGCCAGCTGGTGGAAACCTTCTCGGGGCTTACTGCCCGTGTGTAAAAGGCTGCCTTTGTTTCCTCCCAGCCCACACACTGACACCGCATTCCTCCCCTTGTTGCCAGATATTGCGGGTGTTTAATCTGCAGGAGAAGCGGGGACAGCAGCCTGAGCTGTGTGTCCTGGATGCGCCCGTGCAGGGCACTGGGAGCTGCTGGCTGATTCCGAGCCGCCCGTCAGCCCTCTGTGCTCGCTGTGATTTCAGGCAGGCAGTGGGAATTGGAGGAGCTGGAGGGTTGGAAATGGGGAGAGCAGGCACGGAGCCAAAGCTCACTGCATTCAAAGCCTTCCTGTGCCGGCTGGAGCCCGTGTTGAACGGAGCTGCCAGCCCAGGGATCAATAAGCTGCCTGCAGCCACGGGGCACGTTGGCAGAGCTGCCTGTGGGCCCGTCCTGCCTGCTCACCGTCCCCTGGGGCAGCTGCCTTTCTGCAGGCTTGGGTTGCCCTCCCTCTCCCCCTCGCTTCCTGCCCCCTGGGCGAGCCTTTTGGGATGGGAGCAGGAGCCAGCCCCGGCTCTCCCAGGGCTGGAGTTAAGCAAGGCGGGAGCAGAGCTGGTTCAGCCGCCCCGGCAGCTCCAGCAGCTCGCATGACTGCTCCAGGCGGGGCTGGGGCTTCCCTGCTCCACTAACCTGACATCGTCCCTCCGTGCCTGGTGCCCGTGGGTCACCTCTGTGTCACCTTGTCCTCCTGTCTGGGACCAGGGGAGCAGCGGGTGGAGGCCACGCTGCAGCAGGAGGCTCGGCGGCTTCTCAGAGGGGATTAAGGGGAAATTTATTTCTTGTAGTCTGGCTGGGGTGGTTTCTGGGGGGGATGGAGGAGGAAATGAGTACAGCCATTTCCAGTCCTTTTCCCCATCATCCCGGTTTATCCCATGCTGGGAGACTTCTCTTAAGCAGGAAGGCTCTGAGAACTAAACACGTCCTTCCAAAGCACCTCCTTGGCCACCTCCTGCTCAGTCCTGGGCACAGCACAGAGCTGGGCTGGACAGAGAGGCTTTATGTGCCCCACTGTGAGCTGCCAGCTCACAGAGGAGGGTTGTGTTTGCACGGGAAGCAGGGTGAGGAGCTGTCCTCGCTTCTCCTGTCTGGAATCTGCTCTGTGCTGCAGGAAGCAGTCAGTGATCCTTGTCCCCACAAGGATCTGTGCTGTGCTGGAAACGTTTGGGGAGCAGCACACCTGAGCTTTTAGCTGCAGCAGCAGATGAGAGGGTGGCAGCTTGGAGGCCCTAATTTTGGAGCTCTGTGCTGGGCTGGTGACACTGCCGAGGCTCTGGCTGCACTGTCCAAGAGCTCAATCAGCCCTCCCACCCCTAATTACAGGCTTGTATCAAAGCAGGAAAGCAGTCACGAGCGGTTGGACTCCACGGTTCATCTCCCGTGGGCAGGAACAAACAGAGAGAGGCAGCTTGGCCCTGGCAGGAGCAGGTGTTGGCAGGATTCCTGCTGCCCTGCCTGAATGTGGCACGTGCCCCTGCTGTGCCCCTGCTGTGCCCCTGCCTGTGTGCTGCCTGCCCCGGGCACCAGCAGGGGCTGGGAGGGGTGCCTGGGACACGGGGAAGTGGTCAGTGCAGGTCTCACGGGACACAGAGGTGAAGCACAGGCTCTTCTCTTCCCCAGGTGTACAAGGGCTTGGACATCATCACCAACAAGGTTTCCCCGCAGGAGCAGCGTCTCTGCAGGCACCACATGATCAGCTTTGTGGATCCCCTTGTCTCCAACTACACCGTGGTGGATTTCAGGGACAAAGCCGTGCCTCTGATATCCTGGCGTGCTGCAGCCTGCCTGGCTGAGCAGGAATGGGCTTCCCCCCTCCAAGGCCAGAGGGATCCATGTTTGGGCTCTCCACATCCCATCTGACTGTATTTTTCCAGAGGATTCTGCTGGTGAGAGGGGCTTGGGGCTTCTTTTGCCCAGCTAACCCTCAGGACAGCCCGGGGAAGATCTGTGCTGAGTGTTGCCCTCCCTGGCAGTCCTGAGGTGTCCCTGAGTTTTGGTGGTGGCTGGCAGAGGTGACAGAGAGTAATGGGAGGTGAGGGACACCTCTAACCCTGTCCTGCAGCCTTGCTGGTTCCCTGGGGCTGGGAGAGTGGGATCTGAGCCCCAGACTGCTGCTGCCACAGCCTTCCCCCCTGCTCTGCATCTCTGCTCATGCTCCTTGACTCTGACACATTGAAGATATCTTTGCCCGGGACAAGATCCCCATAGTTGTGGGAGGAACCAACTACTACATCGAGTCCCTGCTCTGGAAGGTCCTTATCAACACCAAGGTACTGTGGGGGGCTGTGAATCCCTTTGGGAAAGGATGAATCCCATGTTTAGGGCAGATTTCCTGCAACTTGGCACGGTGCTGTCCCTGCTGGAGAGGGGCGAGGGGACCCCAAAGCCCCTCCTTCACCCCATGGCTCTGGGGGATCGTGTTGCTTGCACAGGGTTTGGTTCAGAGCTGTCCTGTGACCCACAGGAGAAGCCCAGCGGGCTGGATAGTGACAGGAAAGTGGAGCTGGAGCAGCTGGACAGTGCTGAGCTCCATCGGCGCCTGAGCCAGGTGGACCCCGAGATGGCGGCCAAGCTGCACCCCCACGACAAGCGCAAGGTGGCCAGGTGAGCTTGGCGTGCCAGGGGCAGGAGGTGCCAGGGCCCAGCACCCCTTCCCGAGGGAATTGTGTGCCTGGGAGCACGGCAGGATGAGCATTCCCACCCCGGGTGGATGCTCCTGGGTTCTTAGCCGGTGCCGGGGACTCTCTGGGATCTGAGCCCTTTGGCCACGCAGCCCCAGCCTGAGCTGCCTCTGGGGTCGGGGCTGTGCTCTGGGGCTGCTCCCGCTCCGTGCCGCAGCAGCAGAGGGTTTGTCTGGAGCTATTTAAAGAGCAAGCTGCCCTGCTGGCTGAGTAACATAGCTGAGCTCTGTGGGAACAGCACGGCAGCAAGACCAGGCTTGCTGCTCGGTCCCAGCCGAGCCCTGGCCCCGGGGAGCAGAACACCGCCCACCCCATTCGCACGGTGCAGGGGGATGGAGGGTGGGGCACCAGCACAGCTCCTCCGGCTCCCTCCCTCCCTGCCTGGGCTGGGTAAAGCTCCACAGCAGCATCTCAGCGCCGGTTCCTTCCCTGCAGGCCTGCCTGGCTGGAAAGGGCAGGGCTGGAGCCAGATCCCTGTCCCCTGCAGGACTTGTCCCTGTGCCAGGCAGGAGTGGGTGGCTGTGCTCTGGGCTCCTCGGGTGCCAGCGCCGCGCCCCCAGGACCTGGGTGTGCGGGGATGCCGGGCACGGGACGGGGCTGGAACCTGCCCTCCCCCCACATGAGAGGGTTGGATCTCAGCGAGCGTCTGCGGTTCCGTCTGCTGGAGCCCCCGGGGCTGCTGGGGGAATGGGAACGCTGATTCTCACCCAGCCTCTGAGCTCTCTGTCTCTGCTTCCAGGAGCCTCCAAGTGTTTGAAGAGACAGGAATCCCTCACAGTGAAATCTTGCACCAGCAGCAGGAGGAGGAAGGTGGGGGGCCCTTAGGTGGGCCCCTGAAATACCCTCATTCCTGCATCTTGTGGCTCCATGCAGACCAGGCAGGTGAGAGCGAGCTCCTGGCTGGCTGAGGAAGGGCTGACTCCCTGCTCCTCACCTGGAGAAGGCAGCAATTCCTCTGGCATCAGTGGGTGTGACAGAGAGCTCCCTGACCTGCCAGGCTCTGCCTTCCTCAGGTGGAGCAGCAGCCTGGCAGTGCTGGCTCCTGCCCTGGCAGGCTGTGCAGCCCCTCAGGACGCGGCTCCCTGCAGCTCGGCGTGTCCTGCTCTCCTCCTGCAGCTCTGGATGCACGGCTGGAGCAGCGGGTGGATGACATGGTGGCTGCGGGGCTGCTGGAGGAGCTGCGGGACTTCCACCGCCGCTACAACCGAGAGAAGGTGGCAGAGAACCGGTGGGTGAGCAGCCAGATCCTCTCTGCTCCTCCCTCTGGAGGTCTCCCACTGTGACCCCTGCCTTTGGTTCTCCAGGCAGGATTACCAGCACGGCATCTTCCAGTCCATTGGCTTCAAGGAATTCCACGAGTACCTCGTCAGTGAAGGGAGTTGCTCACCCGAGACCAGTGCCCTGCTGCTGGAGAAAGGTGGGAGGAGTGCCCTGTGTGCCCCACAAAGCTGCGGGTGACACCACAGGATGCTCTAAACCAAGGTCACGGCCCCAGCTGCACCCTTCTCTCTGCATTTCCCACTTCTGCCAGCCCGGAGGGGCAGGGACTCGTTTTCCAGTGGTTGGAGAGCATCTCTGAGCACACCCAGAGCAGCCCCTCCCTCCCCTCAGGCCTCCTCGCAGGATGTGCAGGGGACAGGTGACCTGGGAGCTGCAGCAGGTCCACCTGGGTGATGGGATCCCAGCTGGGATGTGAATGCTGTGGAGAGCAGGGCTAGAAAAGAGGACAGAAGCAGAACTCAGCAGCTCTGTGGTGACGAGGAATGTGGGGATCAGCCGGCAGGGATGAACCCTTTGGTGCTGTGTTACTCTGGAATGTCTGGACTGATGCTGGAGGGGAGCTGCTCTCCACACGGGGAGGAGCCAGGCAAAGTCCATCTGTGCCAAGGAGGGTTCGGTGTGGAAGAAGAGACTGCAGAAACCACAGAAATGATAAAAGGCTTGAAAACAAGTCTGATGCAGAAGGAACTTGTTGTGTCTGCTCGGGAGACGATTAGGAGGGATTTGATAAGCCTGGTACTAAATATTGGGCAGTTGTAGAGTGGTAAATCATCATCTGCTGGGTGGGATCAGCAGTCCCGGGCTCCATTTGTGCAGAGAATTGGCATTATGAGAGCAGTGCAGCACTTGAACAGGTTGTCCTGCCTGCTGAAGCTTCAGGGTGGAGGGTTTGGGCTCTCTGCACCCTGTGTTTATTCAGGGACATTTGGGGTACCTTGTCCAGCCTCTTCTCAGTGCAGGCACAGCCCCCCAGACTGACAGTAAAAATAATTCTCATGGTGCCACCCAGCACAAACTGCTTTCTTGTGTGATTTCCCTCCCCTGGAGCTGACAGCCTCTTCTCACTGACCTCTGGGTTTTTTTCCTTCTTTTTAATCCCTCTGTTCCAAAGGGATCCAGGCCCTGAAGCAGGTGACCAAGAGATACGCCCGGAGGCAGAACAAATGGGTCCGGAACCGCTTCCTGAAGCGTGAGTCCTCTGCTCCCACCTCTCCTCATGCCCCACTCCAGCTCCACAGGGGACTCTGGTGCTCTGGGGCAGCCTGTGTTTGCGAGTCTGCTCCCAACCAGACCCTCCAGGAGCCACCCAGTGTCCCCATCCACCCACGAGGCTCTGCCTCCCCCAGTCCCTTCCCGCTGGTTTGGGGTGCAGAGTGGATCTCCTGCCCCTCCTGAGCAGTGTCCTGCCTCTCATCCCAGACACTCAAGAGCCAGCTGCTCCTCCTGTACCCCTGCACCCCGTCCCCTCGCAGCCATCAGGAGGGATAAATCCCAAGCAGGGGCTCAGCCCCGTGTCAGGCACTGCAGGATGATGATGATGATGGTGATCACAACATCCCTGCGGCTTATCCTGCCAAATGCTCCTGAGGGGCTCAGGGAGGGGGTCCCCACGCACCCACACATGCTCCTGGCAGGGAGCAGAGCCCATTTGACAGCTGCCCTCCAGATTAGGAGCAGCAGCCCCGTGGCTGCTCCCAGCCCAGGCCGTGCTCTGTGCAGTGGCAGGGAGCCAGCAGGACTTCCCTATCCCAGCCCCAGCCTTGGAGCAGGGCCAGCAGCAGCAGCTGGGAGCCGGGCACTTGTTGAAAGGTGCTCAGTAGGGGCAAAACAACAATAAAATAAATAATAATAACAAAAAAAATAATAAAGAGAAGGCAGGGAGAAACTCGAGTCAGAGACGGACTTTGAAGGAGGCGCAGGAGTTTTGGCAGAGCTGTGAGCTGGGTGGCTCGGCTCACCTTTCTGGTGGCAGGTGTGCTTCAGATGGGCCTGTCAGGGGCTTGTTTGTGGGCACAGCAATAAAACCAGCACCTGCTGGGGACTGGCACGTGGAGCCTTTGATGGCTTTGTCCAGGCAGGGTCAGCCAGGTGCCCGTGGAGGGCAGGTGAGCCGTGGAGAGCAGCCAGGTCACCCAGGGAGCAGGTGCTCTCTGCTGGCAGCTCTGTCACCCTGTCCAGGCTGCAGCAAGTGCCCTGTGCCCTGGCATTGGGCCAGGGGAGACCAAAGGGGTGCCTGTGAACCTGTCCCTTGTCATTAGTAAAGCATCTCCTGCCAGGAACCAGGAGCATCAGGCCCTGCACAATCAGTTCCAGCTCTGAGGGGGAATCTGCACGCTCAGATCCCTCATCCAGGCTCCATGCCTGCGTCTCCTTGTAAGCCTGCTGTGGTGGCTTTGTGCCTGGATCCAGCTCTTTCATCTCCCAGCCTCCTGTGCACCAGGGCTGGGCTGAGGTGGTTGTGTTGTGCTGGGCTGTTGGCACGCTCAGATTCCAGAACATTCTCCCAAGGGCAGCCAGCTGTGAAGATGCTTCCCTGAGTCCTGAGGTGTTCCTGCTGCTTGCAGGAGGGAATTTTGGCTCTGGAGAGCCTGGTGCTGTTGGCTTCTGAGTGCTGATAGGAAAAAGCAGATCCCTGTGCTCCCCCTGGGCTCTGGGAGGGAGTGCTGAGGGTTTCTGGTGCTGACCTGCCCCGTTGTGTTTCTGTAGGTCCTGGGCCCAACGTGCCCCCAGTTTATGGCTTGGAGGTGTCTGATCTCCAGAGGTGGGAGGAGGATGTGCTGAAACCTGCCCTGGAGATCGTGGAGAGCTTCATCCAGGTACCAGGGAGCTGAGCTTTGACTGGCTGACTTCTCTGTGGTCTCCAGGCCCCCTCACGTGGCACACAGTGTGTCCCTGGAGCAGGGCTGGCTGTTCACATGGCCAACCTTGGCGTTTCCTTGCAGCAGTAGATTTGTTGTCTCAGCTGAGCATTTTCCCCAATGCCCAGTGCTGCACTGCTAAAACTCTGCTGTCTGCCTTGCCAGCCTGGTTCTGAGTCTGGCAAACTCCCATCCCAAGCTCTGTGAAGGTGAACACAGGTGAATTTCAGTGGCAGAGCCCAGTTTGAGGCATTCTTTGATCTGCAGGGCCGCGAGCCCCCGGCAGAGCCCCTGAGGATGGAGCAGGACCAGGAGAACAAGCGCAGCCATCGCGTGTGTGAGCTCTGTGACAGACTCATCATCGGGGACAGGGAGTGGGCAGGTAGGGCACAGGAGGGCACCTGGGAGGGCTCAGCTTCTGTGGGGTGATGGGGCAGCTGCCCTGTGGCCAGATGACCCCCAGCTCGTGATCCTGGCCTTTCAGGGGTTGTTTTAGGAGCTGTACCACAGGAATTCCCCCCTTCCCTGGGCTTCCCTCCCTTCCCAGCACCCAGGAAACACAGACAGCATCACACCAGGGATCTGTGTGTGGCATCAAGCTCAGAGCTGCTGTGTTTATGTCCTTCCCAACACTGTGGATGCTTCCTCAAAAAGCACAGAGCAAATCTCTCTCCTCCAAAGTTCTGTTGTGTAAATGAAAGTTTCTGAATGCTTTTAATAATTCAGTTTTGCTCCAATATTTCCTACTTAGGGATTTTTTTTTTCTTTTTAAACTATTCCTAGCTGTAATAGTAATAGAAAGGGATTTTCTGTTTTCCAGAGACTTACTTTAAAAGAGCTCAGCTGGAATCAGATTAAGTCAGTGAATTTATCTGTGCTGGGAGGCTCATGCTGAGAACCAGAAACAAAAAGTCATGGGGAAACTGGCTGCAGAAATGAAACTGGTAAATCTCCATGTGTTGCCCAAATACAGGATGTGCAGGGTCGTGGTTTAACCCCAGCATCTGAGCCCCCCACAGCCACTCCCCCACTCTCTGTCTCTGGGAGAGAGAATTGCAAGGGTAAAAGTGAGAAAACCTGTGGGTTGAGTTAGAGTTTAATGGAGAAAGCAAAGCAGAACAAGGAATTAATTCGCTTCTTGCCATGGTTGGGCAAATGCTCAGCCATCCCCAGGAAAACTGGGCTCCATCACATCTAACATGACTTTGGGAAGACAAATGCCATCATCCCCATGTCCCCCCTTTCCTCCTCCTTCCCCCTGGGAAGTGTGAGCTGTGTGGCCTGGGCTGTCCTGGGGTAAGCTGGGGTCAGCTCTCCCAGCTGTGTCCCCTCCAGCCCCCTGGGCACCCCCAGCCCCCTCTGCGTTGCCGTGAGGAGCAGAAAAGGCCTTGACTCAGTTCCAGAGCTGCCAGCAATGACAAAACATCCCCGAGTTATCAACCCTGTGCTCAGCACCAATCCAAACACAGCCCCAGAGCAGCTACTGTGAGGGAAATCAACTCTGCCCCAGCCAAAACAAGCAGATGAGACACAACCAAAGATAAATTTCCCAGGTTGTTGGGTTTGAAGGAGTTGCTTACTCCTGACTGGGGCAGGGAAGTGCTGGAGCAAAGACTGGAGCTGCTCCTTGGGGGAGGCTCCTCGCAGTGAGATCAGTTCAGCACCGTTGTTATTTTATCTAGTCTCAGCTGTCTCAGGAGGTGCTTTGAAGGAGCTCTGTTTGTCCAAAACTGAAAACTCTCGGGGCCTCTGTCATCCTTTAGGTCCAGAAAGTTCTGTGACTGAGTGGGAGCTCCTCGAGGTCCCCCCAGATCCCTCCATGTCCTTAGGGATGTCACCCCAGATACCAATGGATGGTGACAGTGCCTCCCTCAGCCAAGACCAGCTGTTATTCTCTGCATCCAGCTGAACTGGGCTCAGATCCTCAGATGGTGGGAGAAAAATGCTCCAAAAGCCTGGGTGTTACTTGTGCCTTCAAAAAAAAAAAAAAAAAGGAAGGTGAAAACAGTGGTGGGAACTGGGTGGATCTGTGTTCTGGTCTGTTTTCTTAGGTCAGGTGACAGGGAGTTTTGGGAACTGCTTCCCAGCACCCTGCTGGTTCTGGGGGATTTTAAAATTGTATCTGATTTTACAATTTATATGGACTTGAAGAGCACAACTCCCCAGACAGCAGCAGCAATTGGCACTTCCTCAGCACTGTAGCTTTGGTGTTGCTTGTGACAAATTGCAGGAGGTGAGACTTTATCTCAGGGTGAGGGTGACCCTCCAGCACTGTGATAAAGCAGCAGCTTTGCATGTGATTTCATCCTTTGGCAGAAAAAGAATGGCTGGAAAACACCTGAGGGCCTTGATTCAGCAGAGCACATACCCTCGTTTAATTAAGGCCCTGCTTGAAAAGTTTGTGCTTTAATTGCTGCTCTGATCTCCTGGAAAAGGCAAAACCACCCCGCCAAGATGGTCAGACAGAGCCTCCCCTGAGATAAAACCGCTGATAAGGAGGTTTGGCTGTCCTTAAGGATGTGATTTCACCCAGAAATGCAGCTCCTGCTGCTCCGAGCTGAATCCCTGGGATTACCCCTCTGTTCCCATCTGACTCCTGCCGCAGTGCTTTCATGGCTGGGCCCTGGAGTTATTCAGAAGTTGAATTCTGCTCCAGGCTTTTCCCTGGCTGCCCTGTAGGATGCACAGGATCTCCCCGGTGCTGTGGTGCAGGGATCCAGTCCTACAAATGATCCTGGCAGCTCTCCACGGGGAGCAGGGAGTTGCACAACCTCCCCTGCAGCCTGCAGAGTGCCACTCCTTGGGAAGCACATCCCCTCTTCCCTGGAGAGGCTGGCAGTGACAGCCTGGAATCTTCTGCTTACACAGAACCAGGATTTTTCCTTCTCTCAGATCTCCCTGAGGAAGTCTGGGAGCTTTGTCCTCTTCTGAGCCCTGATAGTTTGGCCTGGAAGTGTCCAGAGGAGCAGCCAGGGCAGGGGTTGGGAATTCACTTTTCTCTGGCAGTGGATTGTGCTGGGAAGGGAGGGTGCTCTGCCCTGCGTGGGGGGTTTGGCTGTTTCCTCCTCCAAATTCCACAGATTAAAGGCTCTGTTTGCCTCTTCCTCCAGCTCACACACGGTCCAAATCCCACCTGCACCATCTGAAGAAGAGGAGGAAGCTGGAGGCGTCTGGCCGTGCCGGAGGGACCGTGGGGGACAGTGGGGACACAGAGACCTCAGAGGAGGATGGCAGCCTGCCTTTGCCTTAGGCCTGGAAGAGGGAGCAGCTGTGCCTCCACCTGCATGGAGAGGAAGCTCCTTAGTCCTGGGCAGCCTTGAACCAAGGAGCTGAGTCATTTTTTTGGGGGGTGAGGCAGGTGTGTGGCGGCAAAGGCCGTCGGCTGCATGGGATCCTCTTCATGTGGCCTCATCCCGCGGTGTTCCCAGGCTCCCCCTGCCCTGCCTGCAACGGGCTGGGCCCCGGGGCAAGGCTGCTGGGAGCCTCCTCCCATGCAAAGTGTGAATTCCTGCCAGAGCTGCATCCTTGGAATGGCTGAGGTGCTGCTGTGTGGTTGTGTGGATCTCAGAGACAGAAATACCCCGACTCCTCCAGCTTGGCCGGGGGTGCAGCTCCAGAGCCGAGCGAGCTCTGCCTGCCTTTATTGTGGAGAGGATATTTTTCTTTTTTTTTGTTCTTTTACATGCAAATAAAGCTGCAGGATTATTGTGGGTTCCCCTCCCTGTTAACAAGCGCGGTTTCCTTGCTCTCTGATTCTACCTGGCCCCGGTTCCCTGCTCTGGGCACAGGGCAGGAGATCTGGTTCCTCCTCCCAGTCACCTTTTCCACAGCTCCTGAGGGAGCTGAGCAGATGTTCCCAGCCTGGTGGGGGCAGGGAGCCCTGTGCACACAGCAGGTGCAGGAGGAGCTGGCACCTGTTAAACAGGAACTTGGGAATGATCTCATCGAGTTTGCAACAGATGAGCCTGTCCTAGTTAAGGCAGAATTCCCGGGGGGTTACACTGTGGTTTGGCACTGGGAACTGGCCCTGAATTTGAATCCAAGCTACCGAGCAGCAAATTCCTGGTGCTGTGTCCGCCAGGCAGTTGGTGTCCCATTGTCGTTCCTGGAGGATGTGAGTGCCGTTTGTGCCTGGAATGCTGCTCTGGTGAAAGCAGGACAGCCTTTGGGGTTCTGGCAAATTCCAACCTGGCAGGGTTTGAGGGTTGGTAGAGCCCAAGTTTTTCCTTGTGCCGTGCCATGTGGCAAGAGCCAGGGCTCATCCTGCCAGGGAAGAGCTGCGTGGGCGCGGGCTCTGGAGATTCCTGCTTTGGTGGGGATTAGATTAAACCCCCAGTTTGTGTTCCTCAGCGTGGAATTATTCCTGCAGTGCCCCGTGGGGCGGCTGCCTCGGGCTGTGGGAGCTCATGTGCAGGGAAGAGCTGGGAATTTGGCACTGGGCGGAGCTGGGCACCAGCTTTGGAATGCTGGGCACTGCGGTGTTGCAGGCTCTGTGCAGTGCCAGCTGAGCCTCTTCTCCAGCCCGGGCTTGTTTGCCATCCATGCTGACTCAACCCGTGGATGTGGGCTCAGCCCGGCGCTGGAACACATGGCCACGAGGTCGTGGCATGGAATTGTGCTCTGCCAGCCTGAAGTGTGAGCTGGGAGTGAAGCTCCATGTGCTGAGCTGGTTTGTGACAGACAGCTCGGAGATGTTGAGTCATCTCCCCAGGCCAGGCTGGGATCACTGGGGCAGCACTGGGAAGGAGGGCTGGGATTATCTGCTCCAGCTCCTGAGTGCAGTCAGATGTCCACACTGTTAGAGGTGGATTAAATATCCTTAATCGGTTTAATATGAACTTTGTTATCCCCACAGATTCATGTTATTCCTCTTCCACGGCAGCCTGTTCTCTTCAGGAGCCTGTTTGGGATGGGCTGTGCTGGCAGAGGGGGCAGGGGCTCCCAGGCCTTGGTTCCCAGGTGTTCCAGGTGAGCAGGGTGTGCCACGCTTCCTTGTCCATGCAGTGGAGGGAGGACACATGCCCTGATCCTGTCAGCACCACGATGCAGGTGGGTTTTCTTCCTTGGAGAGCTGGGGGCTGCCACTGAGAGCAGTTTATTTGAGCAGAGCCAGGGCAGCATTCCTGCCGGGGGTTGCTCTCCAAGGAAGGTCACTCCGGGTGTGTTGTACCTCTGCTGTTTGAAGGTCCCCAGGCAGGGGCTCCTGGCAGGGTCACACCAGTTCCTGGTGCTGGCAGCAGCTCCTTCTGCTCCTCCTGCTGCTCTGGGCCCTGCAGAAGGGACAAACAATGCAGGAATCGCTCGCCAGTCCCAGCCAGGGCTCGCTGAGAAAGTTGTTGTGGTCTCAGGTTTCAGGCTGCTGTCAGTGCCGGGAGGTTTGGGGATGGGGAATGGCACTTGGCTCCATCTGCCCTCCGCTAATCCCCAGACAAACGCGGCTCTTCCATCTGTGCAGCCGGAGCCGCCGAGCCCATCACACCAGCCACTTAATCTAAATGGCTTTGGCCAAAGATAAGGTCATTAATTACACTGGGATTAGAAAACAGCCCCGGCGTGGCTTGGCTCGCCATCAATTAAAGTCCTCGGCACCCTGGTCTGGCTGAGCGTGGAGCCGAGAGCCTGAGCCTGAGATCTGTGTCCTTGCTGATCGTCACCATCCCGGTGGCACTGCCTGTCCCCGGGCAGTCCCCTGGCATTCTGACACGGTGCTGCTGTGCTCCTGCCCCAGGCCGCTGGCAGGGCTGATCCAGGGGTCCCCCTGGCTCCGTGGCGGCCCAAATCCTCGTGTCCAGCAGCGAGAGGCGCACGGGCAGCACCTCCTGCTCTGCATCCCGCTGTGTGCCGCCTCCAGCAGCCCCTGCCGGGGCTCCAGCCCTGCTCGCTGCCCACACGGGTGCCCACTGTCCCCTGAGCTCTGAGCTCAGATGGTCTGTGACCTGTGACGATCGAGGTGGTGTACATCCCTTTTGCTTCCCTTTTCTCACCCGGTTTTGGCTCTGAAATGCTCCAAGGAGAAAATTCTCACCCACGCAGTGCTGCCCTTTGCCAGGGTGGCACGTGCCAGCTGCTCTGCCCTGGAAAGTGCCACGCTGGGGACAGTCAGGGCTGGGACGTGGCACGAATTTGGCCTCATCCCTCCCCTCGCAAGCAAGGGGCACCACAGGGGGGGATGTAACGGGCTCTGTGCCAGGACCTGACCAGCACTGGGACACCGGGACACAGCTGCCACCTCTCCCAGCCCCGGTGACCAGCTGGTGTCTGTGCCCGCGCTCACTGGTGGCTTTAAAGGATCCGGCTGTCCCTCGACTGCTGGCGGAGAGTCCCCGGTGGTGACGCTGTCCCGCCTCTTCCCAGCCCAGTTCCCACACCGCAGGGACACTCCTCGCACGGGCCAGGGACCGTCTGGGGGCCGGTGTCACTTGGGGACATCAGCCCCTGCAGACACGCGGCAGCTGCAGCCACCGCAGAGCCCTGCCCCGGCCCCGTCCTCAGCTCCCAGGTGGGATCCTCGCGCTGTGGAGCACGGGGGGGATCTAACAGCACCCTCGGGGTCCCTTTGGGCTCAGCAGGGCTGGCGGGCACCGCTGCCAGCACAGGGCCAGTGCGCCAAAGGAACTCACGGGGAAACTGAGGCACGGCTGGGGCGGGGAGCGGCTGGGGAGCCTGTGGCCACTCCGATGCCTTGGCAGCATTTCAGGTGGCTGTGGCAAAGCCGAATGTCGCAAGAGCCTAAAAATAAAAGGAGCTGTTGGCCGGGCTTGTGCAAGAGCGTGTCCCCGTCCCGCCCCGCGCGGGAGTTGGGCGCGTTTGGCGGCAAACCCGGCCGGGCACGGCAGGATCCTGGCACCAGGCCCGGGAAATGCCACCGTCCACAGGCCTGGGGGCTGTCCCCCCTCCTCTCTGTCCCCTCTGGGCAGCCCTGGGGCTGGGGAGGGGGTCCTCGGAGGTTTGGGGACGTGGGGGCTGCAGGCGTGTGGGACGGATGTCCCCACGGTGGCACCCTGAGGGATTCCAGCACACACAGGGGGCAGCGGGGAAACTGAGGCAGAGCCTGCCAGAGCTGCCTGGCAGGAGGCTCTGGGTCTGTGGTGTCACCCGTGGGGTGTCCACTGTCACCCCCAGGAGCAGGCAGGGCAGAGGGGGGGTCACGGTGCCCGTAGCTGCCGTGTGCCAGGCGGGAAAGGCGGCGGGAAGGAGCGGGCTGGCAGGTCACCAAACCCCAGGGGACCCGGCCACCCTCAGGACACTCCTGGGGGTCCCCCGGGGGGTGACACAGCCCCAGCCAGGGGGGTCCTGCCCTGCGGGGGTCTCCCCCAGCTCGGGCGGCTGCGGCTGCGAGGCCGGCTGGGTGCCCCCAGGGCTGGCTTGGCACGGGTGGGGCCAGCGGGGCTGCGTTGTCGCGGTGTCACAGGGCCATCTGCCGGCCAAGGCACCGGCCCTGGCAGCCAGCCCCGGCCTCCAGCAGCATCCCCGGTCCTCCCAGTCTGCAGCTGCACTGGGCAAGGAGGGGCTGGGCTGGGCTGTTGTCCCTCCCGGTCACTGTGTGAGGTGGCATTTGTCCCGCAGGGTGTCACGGAGAGGGGGACACGGTCCCTGGGGTGGGATGGGACACAGCAGAGACGGCCCCGCTCCGGCCACGAACAGATTAAATGTCATTTTATTTCACACCCCAAAAAATGTAGAAAAGAAGAGGTGAGTGTGGATTTAATTGCTCATATTAAAAATCTACCGGGTGAGACTGAGCCATTTCCTCCAGAGTCAGTGCAGATCCACAGCGATACTTCTTCCTTCTCCTCCTCCTCCTCATCCTCTCCCTCCTCCTCCGCTTGGGGACCAGGATGGGGACAGGGGCACCACTTGCCCCCTCCCCAAGGTGCCCCCGTGCCATGGGCATCCTGCTGCCAGCCCCACCAGCACCTCCCTTGCCCGGGTCTCTCCTGCCCGGCCCTGACCCCCTGCCACAGTGTCCCCACGGTGTCCCCACGGTGTCACCCACACCTCGTGTCCAGGAGCGGGTGCTGATTTGGGGGTGGGAAGGGAGGGGGGCAGGAGCACGTGGCAGGGGAGGGCAGCCCGGGCCCGTTTTGATTCGTTTTTAGCATTTCTGGGTGTTCCTCGTTGTCCCTTTTCCCTCTGTACAAAATGAGCTGTATGGTCATGGGCGTCGGTGACACGGTGACTTGCGGCTCCGGCGGCCGCCCCGCCCTCACTGCAGCAGGGCCCGGATCTGTTTGGACGTGGTGTCGTCGTTGAGGTGCCGAGTGGTGTACCTGGACGGGTTGGGGACACACGTCACAGCCTCCCCAGCCGCTCTGCTGCCACCCCACAGCTGTGTCCCCAAGCCCCCGTCTCACCTCAGAGCGTTCAGGAGCCCCTCGGTGCTGGTTGAGGGTTGGTCTTTCAAGACTTTAATGCAGCCTTTCATCTGATGGGGGCACAGAGAGGGGCTGTGAGACCCCTGGGATCCCCCTTCCTCCTCATCCTCAAGCTGGGGAGAGGCACCCCAGGGATCACAGCGACTGTGGCACGGCTGGGACCCCGCAGCTGTGACCCCAAGACCACTCACGTCGATCTTGGAGGTCTTGGCGAAGGCCCCCACGGGGTGGACGTGGTCGTAGAGGATGATGACACCGACCATCACCCTCATGCAGAAGAGCAGGGTCTCGGTGTTGGTGAAGCGGCTCCGGTACTCCCTGGGCCAGGAGAGAAGCTGCCTGAGCCTGGGAGGGGTGGCAGAGGGACCCCAGGACCGAGATGTCCCCCCAAACCCCAAAGTGGGGCACTCACGGGGTCTCCAGCATCACCCTGCACACGCAGGCCATGGTGCTCAGGCAGTCGGTCGTGTCCTCAATCGGGAGGGTCTTGTTCTGAAACACCCAACAGGGTCCCAGCTGCTGTTTCCCCCATGTGTGGTGTCTGGAGGGGCTTTCTGCCCACCCCGGGGGTCCCCCCAGCCCCCCTCACCTCTGAAACGAACTTGGTGGTGGCATTGCTGAGGGTTTTCAGCATGGGGGTGGCCTCGGCGTAGAACAGGGACATCCTGTTGGCCATCTCGTTGTTCACCTCGCTCTCTGCATCCAGCTGGGGGGGTGTGATGGGGCTCACTGGGGTGGCTGGGCCCCCCCAAAGCCATTCCCAGCCCTTTGAACCCCTGGGGGAGGCCACCCCTGGCCGGGGGAGCAGCAGAGTCCTCTCACCTGCAGGTTGTTGATGCGGTTCCGGCTGATGGTCCGTCTGTAGTAGCTGAAGTCGTTCTGGATGGCAGGGTTGGTCATCTGAGGGGGGGACACCAGGGTTAGGGGTCTCAGGGGACTCTGCTGGCTCGCAGGGTCCCGCTGTGGGGACCCCCCCTCGCTGTCACCCCGCACAGGGAGGCACCTTGAGCTCGTCGAAGCTGAGGGTGAAGTGCAGGATCTCGGCGAACTGCTTGGCCAGGGCTTGCTCCCGCTCCAGGTGCTGGGTCGGGGCGTAGGGGGGGCTGGTGAGGGCCTCCAGCAGGCTCCGCAGGGCGTTCTCTGGGGACAGAGCACTCCCTGTCCCCCTCTGAATGAACCTCCACACCCCCCGAGGGGAAACTGAGGCACAGCGCAGCATCCCGAGCCGAGCACACCCTCCACGGGCAGCCCTCCCGCCGCCTCGGGGGGGGATGCGGGATGCACGGGGGGGATGCAGGGGAGCTCAGAGCACTCCCTGTCCCCCTCTGCACCTCCACACCCCCCCCCCCCCCCGAGGGGAAACTGAGGCACAGCGCAGCATCCCGAGCCGAGCACACCCTCCACGGCAGCCCTCCCGCCGCCTCGTGGGGGATGCGGGATGCACGGGGGGGATGCAGGGGAGCTCAGGCACTCACCCAGCCGCAGGGAGAACTCGTAGAAGCGTTTCAGCTTGGCGACCAAGGGGCACACGGCGCTCCAGGCGCGCTCCTGCAGCCGCAGGTCGCCGGGGTTTTGGATGGCCTGCGAGGGGAGAGCGCCGGCGCTTTGCCCCAAGGCACGGAGGGCGTGCGGGCAGCGGGCAGCGGGGCTGCACCCACCTCTCGGATCTCCTGCCCGGCTCCCGTGTAGGACTGCAGCTCGGCCAGGATGGTCTGCGCCTCCTCCAGCACGGCGTTCACCTGGTTCCACACCGCCGTCTCGGCCTCCGTGGGCTGCGCATCTGCAGGGCAGCGCCCCGGGGAGAGAAACCCGGAGGGCTCTGAGCGGGGCCCGGGGCGGAGAGAGCCAGAGCGGGGTGCCAGCACCCCACGCCACGGCTCCCCCGCCGGCCCGCAGCCCTTCCTGGCCGGATCGTGCCCCTGCTTCTCCTCGCCCGAGCTCGAGTCGAGCCGTGGGGCGAGCGGGGGGCGGCTGGGGGCGAGTCCTGGCTGCCCTGTGCCCCGCGATCCTGCTCAGCACGGGGGGCCCCCGAGCAGCCCTCGGCCCCCAGAGGCTGCGAAGTGCCCCGGGGGAGAGGTGCGGAGCGACAGCCGCCGGCCACGGGTCTGGCCCCCCCCTTCCCCGGGGACACCCCCGGATGGCAAAGGTGGGGGAGGACGTCTGGGATGGGCGCGATGCGATGGGGCGACGGGGGACGGAGAACTCAAAATGGCGTGGGTGTGGAATAACTCAGGAGAAGTACGAAACAAAAAAACGGAAAATAAAAATCCCATCTCACTTTCAAAGTCAAGGAAAAAATTAGGGCCTTGGTCAAGTTGGTTATAAGTCAACACTTTTAGAAGGTTCCCCATGTGAAACCTGCAAGAGAAGAAACAAGAGGAAAAAAGCATGATGGTGAGGTGGAGCCCGGGGAAGAGGCGCTGGGCTGCGGGCAGCGGCGGCGGCCGGAGCCCCGTCCTCCCCCCGCTGCTCCCCGGGGGCTCCGGGGGTGACCCCGCGGCTGCTCCCGGCCCCGGGTGCAGCCTCTTCCCCCCCGATGGTGATGAGCGCTGGCGGATGGGGTGATGGAGAGGGAGGAGCGAAGGGAGGAGAAGCCGCCGGGAAGTCCCTGAAGTCCCCGGAGTCTCGGCCGCAGGCAAACCCCTACTCTAGTGCAGAGCCAGCCCCGAAATCAGGGGTCCTGGGGAACCCCCAGAACTGTGCCAGGGGGCTGTGGAGGGGGCTGGAGGCAGTTGAAGGTTGTGCTGCCTCAAAGGAGCCAGGAGGAGCAGGAAGGTTCCTCGCCGTGGGAGTGGGGGGCTGTGTGACCCCCAGCCGCGGGTGTTTTGGGGGGTGCCCGAGTCAGAGGTGGTGTGGGGAGCAGTGCACGGCCTGTCCCCGCTGCGGATGGAGCTGCGGCCGGGGCTGGGGCGAGCAGATGCCGCTGCACTCTGTTCACCCTCCTCACTCCTGCTCTGAGCTGCGCCCTGGGAGGAATTGCAGGAGGGGGAGCCAGGGGAGCCCTGGGGCTGTGCCCGGCCCGGCATCACCGTGGCCACCGCGTCCTGAACCCCCCCGTGTCCAGCCTGGGGGCCGAGAGCTGTCCTTCCCTGGCCGTCAGCCCAGATCCACGGGAAGCTGAGGCAGGTCCCTGCTCCCCATCCCTCGGCGCAGGCTGCAGCCACCGCGCTGACCTTCCCAGCAGTGCAGGTGGCACGGATCACTGGATCACTCCCTCCTCCTTTCCCAGCCTGCGGGCTGTCCCTGTCCTGGCAGTGTCACGGGACATGCCGCACGGCCACCAGCGCCAGCAGCTACCAGCAGTGGGTGTGTGCCTGAGGTGGTCCCGGGCCAGGTCCTGCTGCATCCTGCATCCCACCACTCAGCCAGGACATCTGCCTCGCTCCTGGAGGGATGGGGCATCTCCTGGGGTCCCGGCCCCCTGCCCCATTTTGGAGACTTTTTCAGGGCCCCAAAGGGACACGGGGCTGCTCGGGGACACTGTGCCTGTCCCCGTCCTCTGGACAGCGGCTGCGGTGGCAGCCCTGGCGCCCTCCCCAAGCCCACCCTGCTCATGGGACTTACTTTCAAAATCCAGGAAAAAATGAGGACAGTTTTCTAAATCTTTGCCCAATACCTTTATCAGGTTGCCCATGGCCAGCAGACCTGAGCGAGAGAAACAGAACAGAGTGGAGCAGCACCGGTGCCACCAGCCAGACACCCCAGCACCCCTGAGCCCCCAAGGGCCACCACCACAGCATCCCCGAGTCCCCAAGGGCCACCACCACGGCATCCCTGAGCCCCCAAGGGCCACCACCATGGCATCCCTGAGCCCCCGAGGGCCACCACCACGGCACCCCCGAGCCCCCAGGGGCCACCACCACGGCACCTCCCCGTGCCCACCCCGATCCCTCCTGGCTGGGCACACGCTGTGAGCATTCCCTGGAATGTGACAGCTCTCCCAGCGTTTCTGCCAGCTCCCGAGGGAAGGGAAGAGGGGTGAGGGTCTGGGAGCCTTGTACTCCTGGGGCACCCCTGGCCAGGCTGCCACCCCTGAGACACCCCAGTTCCCCAGCCCTGGCATCCCCAAGGATGGGGGGCAGCCCCAGGTGACCCCCATGGTGTCATGCCACTCCCCTGGGTTATGGGGCTGGGCATCCCCCACGGACAGGGGAAGACCCCAAGCAGGTTTGTGCCCCACAGACCCGCTTTGGGGGTCTGGTGCCAGCGCCAGAGCATGCCACCCACCCCACGGCCGTGCCCTCGGGTCCTTACCTCAACGCCTGGTGTGGCAGCGGTGGCTACGGCAGGAGCAGGGGCTGTGCCACCCGCCTGGGTCACTTCATGGGCCGGCGGGGACCTGTGGGCAGCAGGGCAAGAGGGTCAGGGCACCCCACTGGGCACCTCCCTGCCCTGGGGACCCACGGGTGGGTGAGCAGGAGGGGAAGCACGGTGGGACGCTGGATCTCCCCTCCGTCTCACGCTGCCACCAGCCTTCACCTCGTTTACCTTGGCTATTTTTTACTGCCACCGGGAGCTCACCAGGCATCGGGCTGAGCATCCCCGTCCCTCTTCACCCCTTGTGGGACCTGCCAGCAGCTCGGGGACAACCCCAGAGTGGAGCCATCTGTCCCCATCCCTCCTCGGAGAGGCCAAGATCCCCAGGGATGACTTTGGCAGCTCCAGTGGTTGGGTTTGCTCTTTCCTGAGTGCTGTGTGAAGATCCCTTTATGCCGCCGATCAGCCACAACCCAAATCCTGCAGGCAACGGGATGCTCGCCCAGTTCCCTGCATCCCACCTTTCCTACGGGGATGTGGCGGGGTCGGGATTGGCCCCACGGTGTCAGCAGGCACCGGGACTCAGCGGGTTGGTAATTAAGCGCTTGGGTTTAATTAATGAGGCTGGGGAAGGGGAGAGGGAGAGCTGGAGCAGCAGGGGAGGGATGGGGTGGCTGTGTCCCCCCAGCCTAGCGCTTCCCACTCAGCCCCAGCACAGACCCTTGGCATCAACAGGGATGGCTCTGCCTTCCTCCTCCTCTCCTCCTCCTCCTCCCAGGCCCGCTGAGCGGTGGCTTTGCACTGGGGCTGCACGAGCCTGAGTGCAGCTGGTTTTTGGGGTAACTGGGGTACCCCGAACACACCCAGAGCTGCTCTGGTGCAGTGACCCCGAGGTTCATCCTGCTGAGCACTGGGGTGTTTTGGAAGGGTGCTGGGGGGTGTCCCTGGGGTGCTGGGGGTGTCCCTGGGGGTCCCTGGGGTGCCAGGGCAGTCGGTAGGGTGGGGGATCAGCACCTGCTCTGCTCTGGCACTGGCACACGGGCTGGGACTGGGCTGTGGGCATGCTCGTGCCCGTGCCACCGTTGTCCTTGACGGGCGGCTTGGGGCTGGGATTCGACACTGCCGGACTCTGCCTGTGCCCAGGGAAGGGGCACGGATGGGTCCCCAGTGTGAGGACACCCCAGGGCGACTCCAGAGCCGTGCTGCAGGGGTTTGCTGCCAGGGGCTGGTTTAGGGCTGCAGCCCCTTGGGCTGGGGTAAGGGGGGCTCCTGTTTTATGCCTTTTCTTTGGCCCCAGGTGCTTAAACCCCCCCGGTGACGCTTGGCCCGGGGGGCCACGGCACATCTCTCCTGGGGGGGCAGTGGGGGAGGGCGAGGGGCTCCCCCCGTGCAGGCTGCCCGCTGCTGAACTGGGAGAACTGTGCGCCCCAAATCCGCTGGGAGAGTCACCCCCAAACCCACAGCGCTCACAGAGGAACGTGCTGCCACAGGAGGGCTGGCAACAGCAGGCTCCCTGTCCCCGGCCACACCCGAGGTGGCCCCGGCTCCTGTCCCTCCCTGAGGTGGCCTCGTTGCGCCCCAGAACCTGCCCCTCTTCCCGCAGCGCCGCCTCCCCACGAGCATCCTGCCCCATGGGGACCCACGCCGGGTGTCACCTCCATGGGGACACCCCAGCCGATGGGGCGAACCCCCTCTCCTGCTCCAGGCAGGACCAAATCCTGCGTGCAGGAGCATCCCTCCCCCGAGCCGGCAGCGCCCGGTCTGGCCACGCCGGAGGGGCAGCGATGTCCCCGGGCTCCGGCCACCGCGTGTCACCGTTTTGGGGCTGTGTCCCTTTGCTGCCGGCGCAGCATCGCCCTGGGCACCGCAGCCTGGTGCAGCGCCGCAGCCCCGGCCGGGGGCTGCCTGCCCCTTCCCCTTGACCTGGCCCGGCTCCCCGCAGCCCCTCGCCCCCTGGGTGCCCGCCGGGTGCCCACCGGGTGCCCCCCGCGGCCGCCGAGCCCCCCGGCCGCTGCCCCCCGCCCATGGCCGCGCCGGCACCGCCGCAGCCGCCGCAGGGTCGGGCGAGCGGCGCCTGAAGGATTTTCCATGGGGGGGGGGCACAGCTTATCCCGGGAATCGGAGTGCCGGGGCCAGATCCCACCCCACGATCAGCCGGGGCACCCCAAACCCCGAGCAGGACGGAGTTGGGGCTCTCGGCGCGGTGACCCCCCCCCCCCCCCCCGGCTTCGGGGAGCTCCTTGGCCGGAGGGATGTGCGAGCCCCCCGTGGGGCTGAGCCCCCCTCGAGTGGGGCCGGGGGGCTGCAGGGGGCTCCCCGTGCCCGGCTGCGGCTGCGGCTGAGCGGCGGATTTACCGCAGGGCTGCCGGGAGCCGAGCCGCAGCACCCCGCCGGCGCGGGCGGGCACCCACCCGCGCTCCCGCACCCACCCGCGGCCACCGCGGGGCCGCAGCGGCGCCACGAGGGGCTGAACCCACCCCAGCATCGCCCACCCAGCCCACCCAGCCCACCCAGAGCCCACCGGCCCCGCTGCCGGCCAGCCCCGCGCTGGGGGCGCAGAGCGGGCAGAGAGGGGCGGCTGCCGGGGGATGCCGGCGGGGTCCCTGCGGGACACCCCTCGCCCTGCTGCCGGGCCCGGTGGCGGCCGCGTCCCTGTCCCCGTGGCCGTGGCGGCCCGCGCTCACCGTGGCGGTGGGAGCCCGCGGCGCGGGCAGGCGGCGAACGGGAGTGCGCGGGTGCTGCCGCCGAGCGCGGGGAGCGGGGACGAGCCGCCCGCCGTGTGCGTGAGCCGCCCTGCGCCAGCCGCCGAATGCACCACAAAGACCACCATAGCCCCCCGGCCCCCCCACGCCACTGGTGACGGTGACGTCTCAAGTGTGAGGGAGACGGGGATGCTTAACCCGCTGCGTGCCGGCCGGCAAAGCTCTGCGGCCTGGCGGGGAGAGGGGCCGGGCTGGCGCTGCCTGGGTTTGGGGGACACGGGGACATCGGGAGGGTCGCCCCACCCCGTCAGAGCCAGCCCCAGCTCCCAGCAGGGGGATGGAAAACACAGATATTCCTTGGCTCCTGCCCCAGCCTGTGGGTGGCACCGCTTCCCCCGGTCCCCTCTCCGGGCAGGGGGACAAGCACCGACCCCACCCGGGGCCACCGCAGCGAGGACAAACCAGACCCCCGAGCCCGGACCCCTGTTTGGGGCAGGCAGCACCCTCGGTGCCTCATCAGCTCCCCCAGGACGGGGCACACAGGGGTTGGGGTGGCAGGAACCAGCGCAGAGCTGTTCCCGCAGGGGTGATGGAGGAGGAAAGGAACCCAAAATTTGGCTCTTTCTGCTTTTCTACCCCGACTCCCCTCTTTCCTCAGGCCAGCGCTGGGCACGACAGTGGGGACATCAAGAGGCACCCCCAGTGTTAGGGTCGCCCCAGGTCCAGCTTGCCCAGCGGCACCCAGAGCTGTCCCTCAGGGACATGGGTGACAACATCTCACTCCTTTCCAGGGGGTTTTTGTGCTGGGGGGGTCACACAGGGGCTGGCTGAGCCACCAGTGCCCCGAGCAGCGGCAGTGCCACCGCTGGGTGACCTGGCAGCGCAGAGGGACGGGAGCTGTGGGGATTCTGGGATGGGATAAGCAGTCGTGACTCTCGGAACTGCTCCCCAAGCCCCCCCGCAGTTTGTGGGGGGCTGACCCGGCTGCAGCAGAGGCGGCTGCGGGGTGTCCCCCCTCGGGCCCAGCCCCCCGGGCCGTGCTGCTGCCGCCCGTAGCCGCTGGGGGAAGCTGCAGCCCTTCGCATTCCTCGGAGCCGCTGGATTCGGAGCTTTTCCGGAGTCGGCAGCGCCCTGGCAGCTCTGCGCCCCGGGGGTGGGTGCTGGGGGGTGCCGCTGCACGAGTGGGGAGGGAAAAGCTGTCCCCCCACCCCAGACACCGTGTTGTCCCCTCTGCAAACCCAGAGCCAATGTCCCATTCGAACCCGGGCTCATGCAGGCTGTGGGGTGCCCCAGTTTGGGTGCTGGGCGCTCCGGTGGGTGCTGTGCCAGCCTGGCCAGCCCTCCACGACCCCCAGGCACCATCCCGGCACCACGACTCGGGGTGTCAGGGCCCCAAAAAGGACATCCCAGGACCCCGCAGTCACCCCGATCCTCACCCCAAGGGCATCCCTGTCACCTGGGGCTCCCCTGCCTCTTCCAGCTCCTTCGGCTCCCCCTTCCCGAGCTGAGCCGGGCCGCTCTCAGCCCTGGCAGCCTGCGCTGCTGCAATTAAGCCCTCATTAATTTTTCAGTCCCCCGGAGCACCCCGGGCACGGGCGGTTTGCAGAGCTGCTAATTGGTGTCTTCTCTACTCCACATCCAAGAACCGCCAGCGGGGCCGGGGGGGCTCATCCCCCACCCCAGCTCTCGGGGACGCTCACGGAGAGGCTTTGGGGTCACACCGAGCCACGTCCCGTGCCCAGCAGAGGCTCTGGAGGCGACCCAAAATCCGTGGGGCAGAACCACCTCATTCCAGGGGGGGTCCAGCCCTGGCCAGGGACATGGCACAAGGACGCCACGTCCAGCCCTGGGGGGGGGTCCCAGCCCTCCTGCCCCCAGGGTGGGGGAGGATGAAACCCTTCAGCCCCACTGCTGCAAATATCGGTGGCTTTTGCAACCCAGCCCTGTCTGAGCTCCAGCTGGGGCAGTTTCTGCTGCTTCCTGCAGCCCCCCATGCAGAAAAGGTGGGTGCAGCTGAGGGCAGGAGCCTTGGAGGAGGGCTGGGCACCCCACGGCACCCCACAGCTCCCTGGGGATGGGATGGGATGGGATGGGATGGGATTGGATGGGGTGGGATGGGGTGGGATGGGGTGGGGTGGGATGGGATGGGATGGGATAGGATGGGGTGGGATGGGATGGGATGGGATGGGATGGGATGGGATGGGGAGCAGCCCTGGCTGGCCAAAGACCTCCTCGAGGCCCCGTGGCCAGCAGATGCAGAGGAGCAGCTTGGGACGGGCCCAGCGGCACCGGGATGGCAGCAGGATGCCAAGGTCACCGGGAAAAGCGCTCGGCGATCTCCATGGAAACATTCCACGTTTGGCTCCGGAGATCAAAGTGGTTTTCTTGTCCCTCTCTCCTCTGTGCTTCAGCCGTGCCTGTGCCAAGCGATGAGCCACTGGCGTGTCCCAGTGTCCCCAGTGCAGCCGCTGAGGGGCCAGCACCCCCGGCATCCCGCTGCCGACATCCCCCCGCACCCCTGTCCCGGCATCCCGGCCCCATCTCCCCTCCCAGCATCCCGGTACCCCCCAGCATCCCCCCTCGACCCCCACCCCGCGCCCCTCCCGCCTGATTGACAGCCCTCCCAGCCAATGGACGAGCGTCGCCGCCGGGGGGGGCGGGGGTCCCCGCGGCTACAAGAGGGGCGGGAGCGGCGGGGGCTGAGCCGGCGGCTGGACCGCGGCCCCTCCGGTACCGGCAGCGGCTCCGCGCCCCCCCCGGCCCCGCCGAGCCGCCACCTGCCCGCGCCGCAGCTCAGGTAAGGGCCGTCGGGGCCGGAGCCGCGCCCGAGGGGCCGGGAGGGGCTCTCCCCGCTGCGGAGCCGCCGTCGGGGCAGGTGCCGGGAGCTGCTCCCGGAGCCGCTTCCAGCGGGTGTCGGGGCCGGTGGCCCGGAGCTGTCCCGTAGTGCGGGTGGGCTGAGCATCACCGAGCCCCCACCCACCCCCCGGGCTGCCTGGGGTGCCACCCAGGGGTGCCGCTGCAGGTTGGGGTGCTCTGTGCTGCCCCGGGGGGGGGGACAGCCGTAGTGCCACCCCTCTGTCTGGTTTTGGGACCAGCAGCTGCTGATCACTTGGTGCTTCGGGGTGAGCGGGTGGTCCCCTCCTGGGCGCTGTTCCCTGCCCTGGCACGGCCGGGAGCTGCTTGGAAAAGGGATTCGAGGGCTGTGGAGCTCAGGATGCTGCTCTGGAGTCCCGGCCACTGAGGGCCGGGCTGTGCTGAGGGGCTGCATCCTCCAGCCGTGGGAGGATCGTGGCAGGTCTGCCCGTGCCTGGCACGGTTTATGATCAGTGCCAGCAATTCAGGGCCACACCACAGTGCCGGGGGGGTTTGTGGAGCCGAGCTGGGGTCGCTGGGGAAGCCTTGTGCTCTGTGGGTGTCCGAGGGCTGGCGGGTTCGCTGCTGCCGCGGCAGACGGTGACAGATGCTGGTGGGATGATGGGGCAGGAAGGAGCTGCTGCCTGTGGGATTTGCTGGGAGCGGGGCTGGCTGGGAGCACGAGGAACCCCACATCGCCCAGCCCAGGGTCCCCCCGAGTGCCCCAAGCCCACACGGGCAGCACATCAGATCCCTGAGAGGACACGGCGCCTTGGTTGGGCTCCAGGTGAACTTCTCCTCAACTTCATGGAGAGAGAAGCTCCAGGAGCTCCCGGAGAACCATCTGCTGCTCCGGCTGAGCGGCGCTGGCAGCCGAGGCTGCGTGGGAGCGGGCACGGCGCGTATCGGAGCTCCCTGCCCACGCAGCCGGGGCCGTGCCAGGGCTCCCTGCTGCTGCAGCCCCCTGCCCAGACCCAGTCCTCACCAAGGAGCAGGATGGGCATCGCCGTGGCCAGCTGGGTGCTGCGAGGCCAGCGGTGCCAGGGAGGTTTTTGAGTGCCCCAATGGCAGATCCTTCGTTGCCCCATCCCTAGAGAGGGGCTGGTGAAACGTTCCCTCCCGAGCCCTCCTGCCCATGGCAGCGTGGCTGGAACTAAATGAGGTCCTTTCCAACCCAAACCATTCTAGGGTTCTGTGACCAAGCCCTGGCAAAGGCAATGGGAAGAGTTCTGAATTTTCAGTTGCTTTTTGAGCGTTTTCCTGCAGCCCAAGATGAACCCAGGGGTTGGGGTGATGCTGCTGGCTGCCCTGGTGGGCTGCCCCAGGGCCAGCTCCTGGACATCTCCAGCAGCAAACACAGCCACATTTCCAGTGCCACGGCTGCTGTCCTGCATGGACACCCATCAGCCAGGCGGATCCGCGCCAGCAAGGAGAAGAGGGATGCAGGATTGGCCTGGGAGGACCATCCCACTGCAGCCCGGTGTGGATTTCCCTTCCCAGGGGCAGCCATGGGCAAGCACAGCAGCAAGCTGGCCCCGGAGATGCTGGATGACCTGGTGAGGAGCACGGAGTTCAGCGAGCAGGAGCTGAAGCAGTGGTACAAGGGCTTCCTCAAGGACTGCCCCACCGGCATCCTCAACCTGGAGGAGTTCCAGCAGCTCTACATCAAGGTGGGCTCCAGCTGGGGGGGGTCTGCAGCACCTCAGGTACAGCCTCCACGCCGAGTTCCCCTCCTCATTTCGGTTCCTCTTCTCTCCCTCCCGCAGTTCTTCCCCTATGGAGACGCCTCCAAGTTCGCCCAGCACGCGTTCCGCACCTTCGACAAGAACGGGGATGGCACCATCGACTTCAGGGAGTTCATCTGCGCCCTGTCTGTCACCTCCAGGGGCACCTTTGAGCAGAAACTCAACTGGGCCTTCGAGATGTACGACCTGGACGGGGACGGGAAGATCACGCGCCTGGAGATGCTGGAGATCATTGAGGTACTGGTGCTTCAGTCCAGCAGGGACTGTTTGCTTTTCCCGGCTTTTCCCTGGGAAATCGGGTCCCTTTTAGCACCACAGAATGAGTTTTCCTACCCAGAGCCTTGTCTGAAAGGTGCTTGACGTGGATCTGGTAGAACAGGGTCCCGACAGAGCAGCAACCCTGTCCCCGTCCCCTGCCTTGTCCTGGGGTCTTGTGTGCTTCCAACATTCCCTCTCTTTCCCACTCTCGTCCTCCTCCAGGCCATTTACAAGATGGTGGGGACTGTGATCATGATGAGGATGAACCAAGACGGGCTGACACCCCAGCAGCGAGTGGACAAGATCTTCACAAAGATGGACAAGGACAAGGATGACCAGATCTCCCTGGAGGAGTTCAAGGAGGCCGCCAAGAGCGACCCCTCCATCGTGCTGCTCCTGCAGTGTGACATGCAAAAATAGAGCCCTGGGACTCAGGGCTGGACTGGCTGCAGCCAAGCTCTGCCCCCTGTGATGGTTTCAATCCCCGTTTTTCCCCACCCCATTTGGCCCCAGGCGTGAGGCACATTCCATCCCTCCTGCTGCCCCTGCTCTGGCTGCATCCCGGGCAGCCCACGTTCCACACCCTCGAGGTCAGAGCCTGCTCTGAGCGTGGTCAGCCCTCTCCCACCCTGGAGATGGATGCCCTGCAGCCACTGGTGCATCCTGGCTGACCAGGGCCAGCTGTTCCCACATCCCTGCTGCTTTCTCCCTGCTTTCCCCCACTGCTCCGCCTGCCCCATTCTCTGATCCTAACTGGGACCAGCTCTGTCCCCTTTCTGCTGTTTGCCCCCCACTTCATGGCTTGTGATGTCTCCAAGGAGGCTGAAAAGTCCCAAGTCCTGCTCCCGGTCCTTCCTTCACTGGCGATTCCCTGGAAAGCTGCCCGGGGAGGCCAGGGCAGGGTCTGGCACCAGCTTCAGCTCTTCCACCTCTGTTTTCCCTGCTGGGAACAGCCAGGCCCGGTCAGGACACTTCAGCAGAGAACAGAAGCATCCAAAGCCAGCCCTGGATGTGGCCAGTGTCCCATCCCAGCAGCCACCTTCTGTCCCATCGGGTGTCCTGGGTGCTCTGTGGCATTTCTGACCCTCCTGGGAATGGAGGTGAGGCCTGATGTCCCAAACTGGAGGCAGGGTCAGGAGCGTGGGTGTGGAAGGCAGGTCCTGGTGCTGCTCCTGGGTGTGTGGCACTGCTGTGGGGACAGCTGGCTGCTGGATGGGAGGTGTGGATGGGTCCTGTCCCTGCCGAGCCTCCTGGAAAAGCTCTGAGGCCACAAGAAACAAATCTGCCTCCTTCCTCCTCCCCTCCCAGCCTGCTGCATCCACCCCTCCTGCCCCAGGTTGGTGTTTGGTCTGCACCAGGCTGGTGTTCAGCTGCACGTTGTGGTGTTGGTGGCTGTGGTGTCTGTTAGGAGATGGTGAAGTCGTTACTTATTTTTTTAATGGAAAAATAAACCGTGCCCTGTGTGTGGTGTCCCCCTCTGGATGGTTTATTGGGGGGGAAGCTGGCTGGGGATAGTGAGGTGACAACACTGCACTTCTGAGAATATTTTAGGGGTCTCACCTGAGCCTGTGACACCCCAAGGGGTGGAGAAACCCTTGGGGGCAGCACAGTGGGGCTCAGGCTGGGGAGCCTTGAAGGTGGGTGGAAGTGAAACCCTTGAGTTGTGCAGGCAGCTCCGGGGAAGAGAATGCCACTTTTGGGGTGGGGAGGCCCAGACCCCAAACCTCTCTGGAAATGGGTTTCACTTGTCTACCAGGAGCTGGTCCCTGGCTGTGCCCTTCCCTCAGGGCTGGTGGCTTTGTCCTGGGCTCCATCTGTCACCAACTGGGACCTGCTCTCCGTGCATCCTTGTCCTTCTCTTCTCCACCCCCATCTTCCCCGCACAGATTTTCCTCTGGCCTGTCTCCTCCCTCGGCAGCCTGCACAGGCAGTGACTGTTGCTAAGGAGCTCTCACCAAATTTCAATCCTTCTCTGGAATCAATCCTGCAGGGCTGGCTCCTGGGCAGCAGCACTGGCTCCCAGCTCACCCCATCCCACCCGATCCTGCAACTGCCCAGCCCTTGGTGTGTCCTGCGGCAGCCAGCACTGAGCACGGGGATGGGAGGGTGCCAAAACCACGGCAGGCAGTGTATTTTTAGGAAGAGCTGCTGATGGGAGCGCTCTGCGCCTCGGCTTTGGCCGCTGTGCTTTCCAGGAGCACGTGTGAGTTTGCAGCTCAGCAGGGCCCGGGAAGAGGGAACGGGGCAGGTTGTCCCACCCTGCAGGAGCCGGGGACGTGCCAGGGCTGCTGCCTGAAAGGGCAGCAACTCAAAAAGCTCAGGAGAGAGCTCCAAGAATAGCCCGGTGATCCCGGGGCCCTCCGAGCTCCTGCTTCCCCGGGGGCCACCCCAAAGGAAGCTCAGGTGTTTCCCAGCAGGGAGCTGCAAAGGCCCTGGGGAAGGGAAGTCTGTGAGGCTGAAATGATGAATTCCCAAAGGGTTTGGGATTCCTGGTGCCAGCCCTGCCCACCAGCACACAGCTGGCTCTGCTCTCCTCATGTGGACCTCGGTGCTGGGTTGGTCTCCTGGACCACACGGGGGTCCCCGAGGCTGTTGTCTGTAGGGATGGTTTTTCTTTAGCTGGAGCACGGGGATTTGGGTAAAACCCCGTCCTGTGACCTCCCACCAGGAGCTGCCCTGTTCCAGGTGAGATCCTCCATCCCGTGCCCCTTCCTGGCTCTTGGGTTTTGCCTCTGGGATGCATCCCCTGCCCCCTGAGGGCTTCTGGGGGGGTTTGCTGGTTTTTTTAGCCTGAGCTGACAGCGCGGCTCTGCGGCTGCTCCCACCAGCCCTCCTGGGAGAGCAGCGCCTTAATGAACACCCGCACTGATCGCACTAGCCGGTGGATGGCACGGGTCACCCTGGCACGGAGCAGGGTCCCCCCACACCGCTGTCCCCCCCTGGCTGCTCCATCCTCCGCAGCTCCAGCGCTGAGCACCCCCGTGCCTTCCCGGGGCTCCCAAGGATGGCCAAACCCGAGACCCGCGGCTGGGGACGAGCAGGGACGAACGGGGGACCGAGCAGGGACAAACGGGGGACCGAGCAGCGTCCCGAGCGCTGCCCCATCGCTCCTGCTCCGTGTCCTCCCGCGGCTCCGCCGAGGCCACCTTTGTCCCCAGCCCCTTCCCCTCGCTCCCGGCCGTTCCCTGCCCCGGAGCGGGGGCTCCCCCCTCGCTTCCCCGCAGCTCCCCGGTATCACCGGGCGGCGGCGAGCAGCGCTCGGTCCCGAAGAGGTTAATCCGTGTCCCGGTGGACTGAAACCCCGGAGCTTCATGGGATGCCATATAAAGCGCGTTCCGCCGGGCCGGCCGCGGCTCCGGGAGCTCCCGGGACGCGCGGAGCGGAGCCGCCGGTGCCGCGGAGCCGCCGGTGCCGCGGAGCCGCCGCGCCATGGAGCCGCCGGGCCCCGCCGGGGCACCGGGGCGGCCCTGGGATGAAGCCAAGGCTTTCTACGACAACCTCGCCCCCAAGAAGAAGCCCAAATCGGTGAGAGCCCCCGCGCAGCGCTCCCTGCCGCGGGGCGCGCAGCCCCTCCGGGCGCGACCCCCGCCCCGCCTGCCCCATCTCCTGCCGGTGCCCCGGGGCTCTCCAGGTGTCCCATCTCCTGCAGGTTCTCATCTTCCCTGGATTCCCCCATGGAACCCCCCCCGGGTGTCTGTGGGTGCCCCGTCTCGTCCAGGATCGCTGGGGTCCCTCCCGGTGCCCCATTTCCTCCACGCGTTTTGGGGTGCCTCTGAGGGTCTCCATGCTCCCCGTCTCCTCCAGGCTCTGTGGGGTCCCCCATGGTGTCTCTGGCGTTTCTCTGACTCCCTGCCTCCATCCAGGTCCTTGGGGATGCCCTGGCTCTCTCCAGGTGCTCCCACTCCTGCGTGGCATCCGTGGAGCTGGGGTCACCCATGGCTGGGGTCTCTCCGGATCCCCCCGGGCTCCTGCAGGTCCCTGCGGTGCTCCTGGCTCCCTCCTGGGCTGAGCTGTCCTTGCAGAGTGGCCCGGTGCCCCATGAGCTGCTGTCCCCTGCGCCAAGGCGGGAGGCCCTGGCAGGGACAGGAGGGGTGGCACTGACAGAGCCGGGGACAGCCGGGAGCCGAGCCGCCGGGCCAGGGGGTGGCACAGGGGTGTAGCTGGCCCTGCCTGCTCCCGGAGATTAGAAGGAAAGCCTGTGTTACCTAACGAGGGCTGAGCCTGCCGGCTTTAAACACGGCAGCGCCTGGAAGTGCGGCCGTGCCCCGGCATGGCAGCGGGGCTGGCAGGGCTGGGGGCTGTGCCCCTGAATCCTCTGAGCCCCCCCAGCCACAGCCACAGCCACCCTCGGAGCCGTGGGACCCCCAAAACCTGGCGTCTGGCAGAGGCGCAGCACCCGGTGACAGCTGGCACCTCCTGTGCCACCCTGCGTGGCAAAGCCCTGCGTGTGACCTCTCCACCAGGGGACACGTCCAAGCCCTCACTTGGGGCAGCCCTTGTGCTTTCCCTGCTGGGGAGCAGCCTGCCACCCGCGCTCCTGGACCCGCTGCCAGCTCACGTCGCTGCTGCCTGTGCCCTTCCCAGAGGAGAGGGACGGCCTGGCTCGGTGGCACGGTGCAGCTACTTGCCTTTCACGCCGTGCTTTGCCCATGGGTGCCAGCCCGGGCTCCTCCTCTTCCTCTCCTCGCAGCCAGCTTGCTGACCAGTAACTGGGGAAACTGAGGCACGGGCTTTGCAAACCAAGATCCGGGCGCTCGCATCCTGGAGCTGTGCTGTGCCACCACGCCCTGTGGGGCTGGGGGGGACGCCAGGCACTGGTGCCACCATGCCCTGTGGGGCTGGGGGTGATGCCAGGCACTGCTGCCACCACGCCCTGTGGGGCTGGGGGGGATGCCAGGCACTGGTGCCACCATGCCCTGTGGGGCTGGGGGTGATGCCAGGCACTGCTGCCACCACGCCCTGTGGGGCTGGGGGGGACGCCAGGCACTGCTGCCACCACGCCCTGTGGGGCTGGGGTGACGCCAGGCACTGGTGCCACCATGCCCTGTGGGGCTGGGGGTGACGCCAGGCTCTGTGCCCCTCTTCTGGGGCAGCCTGGGGGCCCTGTGGCTGCTCAGCTGCCCTCGCACAGCCAGGCAGCTGCCAGCCTGTGATGGACGGCTGCAGGGCGCTGTTCTGCAGCATAAAGAATGTTCTTGGGAAACTCCAAACCACCCCGGCTGTCGCCCTGAACTTTAATCTGATCCCCGAGCAGGGGGCTCGTGGTGCCCGGGGCTCCTTCAGGAAATGGGGTTTGGTGTCACCCTGTGCCCTTGGGGTGCCAGGTCTGTCTGTCTGTCTGTCCTCCTGGCCCCACAGGAGCAGGAGAGAGCTGTGAGGTGACAGGGGAAAAGGTGATTTTGGAAGGAAAGGTGATTTTGGGGAGCCGTTCCTGGCTGGGGAAGGGGTTCATGGGGCATTCCTGCTTTGCAGGGCTCGCAGCTCTTCCCACGGCCTGGCTCCTGCCAGGGAGGTCAGCAATGAGACCTGTCACCCTTCAGCAAGGCTGGAAATGTCCCCGACCTCTCTGGTGACACCAAGTCGGGTCAGTGGGAGCTGGTTTTCTGCTGGCTCCCTCCCTCTGGGCACCCTTTGGGACCCACCCATCTCTCCCGGGTGTGATTTTTGGGATGCTGGAGCGGGGACAATGCTTGACCCCGGAGCAAACCCTTCCTCTTCCCTTTCCACGACCAAAATCCTCTGAATATTGAATTAACCACAAGAATTCGGTCTTCTGCAGCATCCAGGGAGGTGCCCAGAATCCCTGCAGGATTTTAGGACAGAGCTGGGTCCAGCCCCAGGCAGCTCCAAAGGATCAAGGGGTGCAGAATGGGGTCCCCACTGTGGCTCCTGCCAGCGGTGGCCTCCAGGGTGGCACTGTGGGCACCTGTGGCTCCCCTGGCTGGGATGACACAGTCCCACCGCACATCCTGGGAGCCTGTGGGATTTCCAAATGTCTGCCTCTAATCCCCGGGGGGCTGCTGGGGATTTACTGATTACAGCAGTGATTTAAAGGCTGCCAGCTGTTGGGTCTGCAGGCAGAAAATTGGGCTGTTTCCAGTCACTCCTGAAATACACCTTCACCCCAAAACTGGCGGGTTTGGGGTGGGGTTTGCACTCGATGGAGCTGGAGCCTGCTGGAAAGGTCCTTTTACGCTTCTGAGGTGGGGTTTGGACCTTGTGGAGCTCCTGGAGCTGTTCCAGGGGCTGATGTTCCTCTTCAGAGGGCTGGGCTGTTGGGACATGTCCCTGGTTGTCCCTCCTGTTTGGCTGACCCTCGGGATGGAGCCAGGATTGGGTTGGGACCTTCCCCCCACCCTGTTCACCCTCCTCTTAAACCCATCATTAATCTCGAGGTTCAGGAGGGGGCTGGATCTGACCTTCCCACGGGAAGGAAGAGGAGCTCACCACGGATCCCCAGGCAGAAAATTCAGCTGGATTTAGCTGAGCAGAGCCTGGACTTGTGTTGGATGAGCTTTCGCTGACCTTGGCTGACCTTGGATGCTGCTCTGAGGGGAAAACAGAGTTTGTGATTCAGCCCAAACCCTCGAGGGCTGAGGCGGCCAGAGCAGGAGGCTGTGGTGGGATGGGGGCTGTGGGACCAGAACCACCCCAGCCCGGGCTGGGAGTGGAACCCCTGCCGTGCACACATTTCCTGCTACAAAAAAAGAGCGCTTGCCTTGAAACATCTCAATTTCTGAGGAAAAGTAGGGTTGGGTGGGCTGTTAGCAGCACTCAGATGGAGGATTCGAGGTGCTGCGGTTCCCGAGGCTTTTTGAATCTCATTTTTGAGCGTTGTAATGACCATCTGCGGCACTAATGGGGACGGAGAGGCATCCAAACAACCTCGAGGAGGGAACGCTTCCAAATGAAACCTCCACTTCAAAGAAATGTCAAAATGCAGCTCCCTCCTTGCAGCGCAGAATCGCCTCGTTTTCCAAATGTCAGCATTTCCCAGGGAACAGCAGGGCTGCTCCAGCCCAGCCGGAGCTGGGAGCTGCCTTAGCACCCGGGTGAGACTTTCCTGCCCCGAGTGCTCCACAAGGTGCAAATCTTCCTTGGCAGGATCCGGCGGCTCCCATTCCCAGAGGCTCCCTGCCCGCAGGCACCTGGGGCTCCAGCTGCCCACGCCGGGGCAGAGGCAGGGCCTGGAGCTGAGGGTTATTTTTATTGCTGTGTTTATTGCCTCTTAAATGAACCTCCCGGAGGGCTGGTGCCTTTCAGAGGCGGGGAAGGGACCTTGAGCAGCCTGGGCTGTTGTGCAAGGTGTGGAAGGTGTGCGCTGTGGGGGAGAGGGAGATGGAAATTCCCTCTGGGCACCCAGCTTGGCCCCAGACATCCTTCTCACCCCCTTGAACACGCCTCAGCGCTGTCACATCTGGGCTGCTGACCTGTTTTCTCTGCTGGGATTCTCCCTCCAGGGCTGACCCCTGGCCAGGATCAGGGAGCAAACACCTGGATGATTTCCTGCACACCCAGCACTGCGGGGACTCCAGCTAATGGCCGGATGTCCCAAGACCTTTCAGAGTTATTAATATTTTCAGCTAATAAATGGCCCATGACGCCAGAGTTATTAATTAATGAGCTGAAGTGCCACGGCCTGGCCCGTGACCAGTTAATAGCTGGCACTCCTTGGGGACCTGGCTGGGGTTCACTTGGTGTCATGGATCAGGTCCTGCCTGTCCTGGGGGGCTGTTCCCCTGCTTTCCTAAAAGAGCCACTTCCAAACGGGACCTGATTCCCTGAAAATGCTGTGGGAGAGGGATCCCTGTGCCTGCAGATCTTCTCAGCCCGAGCTAATCTGGGTCTCGTCCTGATCGCCCGCTGTTTAATCGCTTTGCTGGGGATTTGGGGGATTTTGGGGATGGATGCAGCCTCTGGAGAGGTGCCTGGGACGGACCTGCTGCGGGGCTGGTGCTGGGAAAGGCGTGGAGGCTCCCACTGACTCATTGCTGGGTGGGGCTGGGGGGCAGAGCGAGCCCCAGGGCAGCCCAGCCCTGCGGGCAGCGATGCCAGGGCGGATGGGGCACCTCGGCCTTGCCAGGCTGCCGCTGCTCCTGGAACGTTCAGCCCTGGGCGGGGTGGGAGCTTGAACTTTGGAGCACCTGGAGGAGGCACCCTCCACCCTGAGCAAACGGCATTGCCAGAGGATTGCTCGTGGAGGACACGGCACGGAGGATCCTGGAAGTCATGGAGGAGCAGGGGGTGAGGTGTTCCTGCAGTGCCCACAGCCAGAGAGCCCCCAAGCCCTGTCCTGCCCGCTGGACTCCTCTCTAGGGGACAGGACTCCCTGTGCCACTGTCCCTCTGTAGGATTTGCTGTCCTGGCAGCCAGGATTTCTCACTGGCCGTCGGTAATTAACTTATTTTTGTGCTTGCTAGTGAGTGATGGGGATTAACACCCTCCCTGCCCTGCAAGGGGAGAGAGGGAGGAGGGGTGGGGTCAAGATGGGCTTGACTTTCCCGCTGTCCCCTCTGTCCCTGCCAAGTCCCTCTGGAGGCGCCTCGTGGGCTTCAGCTGGAGGAGGTTTTGGATTTGGGTTTTGGATGGAGCCCTCGAACATCAATAAGGATGACTCATAAATGGTTGCTTGCACCACCTGTTTGTCATGTTCCCACCCACAATAACTGTATCAAGTGTTCGGAGGAGCTGAGCTGGCACGGGCTGTCTGTCACATCTGGACGGCATCACGGGACGCGGATCCGGCTCAGCCGCGGAGCGCGGCTCGTTCCTGCCCTGGGGGGTGGGAAAAGCCGCACAAATTCCTTCTGCACGGGCTCCAGCAGCTCCTCCTGGGGTCTGCACGGGTTCTGGGAGCCTGTTTGCAGCGGGAGGCCTTGGCAGGGGGATCTGAGGCATCCCAAGCGCGTGGGGACGGAGCATCAGGGCTCCGTCTGCTGAAGCGCCGGGATGCAGCGGCTCTGCCGTTCTCCAAATCGCTTCAGAGGTGTCACGCACACCCCGTGGCCTTCCATGCTGGGACATCCACCCAGGGGCCGCCTCCCTAATTTGTCCCTGTGCCCACAGCCCAAACCCGAGAACGCCATCACCATCGCCGTGTCCTCGCGGGCGCTGTTCCGCATGGAGGAGGAGCAGAAGATCTACACGGAGCAGGGCGTGGAGGCCTACGTGAAATATCAGCTGGACCACGAGAACGAGCCCTTCCTCCCCGGGGCCGCCTTCCCCTTCGTCAAGGTGAGCAGCCACGGCGCCAGGCTCCCCAGAAATTCTGGGGAGGGGACAGAGCTCAAGTGGGGCCAGGCTGGCCACGAGCCACGGAGCAAACACAGGGCAGACAAACCTCCCAGCAAGTGACGTGCTGTTTCCAGGGCTGGATTTTCCATCTTGAGCCCAAGAATTGAAGAAATCATCTCCTTGGATCACATTTGAAGTTTCCTTTTAGGGAATTGCCTTTTTTATTTTTTTTTTTGTAATTATGATTATTATTACAATTTATTTATTCTTGTAAATTGGCTGAGTTTAGCCTTGCTCCCGAGTCGGCCAGTTTCTAATTCTGACACGTTGAAATGAGGCATTTCAAACTTGAAAAATATTTTCTAACTCCTGCAGCAGTTAGTGCAGTTTTGGGTGCTGGAGCCCGTTCCCAATAAATAGATTAATCAGCTCTGTGGGGGCAAGACTTGTTTCTGATTGCTTGAAAAACACTTCTCTGTAACTTGGAGCTAATTTATCCTCACTGAATAACTCCAAACCTTTTGTGTTTGAAAATAGAAGAGTAGCTAGGTGGAATTTTTGCCCCCCCTGAAATGAATCTATTTTTTCCCAGCTGATGTCAGCTTGGCTCGGGGTGTCGTTGAGGTGGGGATTTTGGTGACCAGGAGTGTTTTGTTGATGGGAAGGGCTGAGCACCACACCTGGGGCTGGCCAGATGTGTGGGTTTGGTGGCCAGGAGTGTTTTGCTGGGTGGGAAAGGGGTCAGGGCCGTGCCCGGGGGGGCCTGGCTGACACCCACCCCCTCTCCCCGGGGTGCTGCAGGCTCTGGAGGCAGTGAACGCTCAGCTCCGTGAGCTCTACCCCGACAGTGAGGAGCTCTTCGACATCGTCCTCATGACCAACAACCACGCCCAGGTTGGGGTTCGCTTGATCAACAGCATCAACCACTACGGTGAGATGGGGACACAGCTGTCCTTGGTGGCTTTTGGCTGGTGGCATTGCTGGGCACCAAGAAAAGGAGATGTTTTCTCCCATTTTTCCCGCTTCTCCTGGGATTTTTTGGGTGTTGAGCAGGAGCTGGATGGCGGGGAGGGGCTCTGGTTGCTGGCCCTGCTGTTGGGCAGCGGAACCAGAATTAACCCAAATCCTTCCAGCTGGGGTTAGGGGGCAGCCGGGCTCACCCCAGGGTCCCTCTTGCCCCCAGATCTGTTCATCGAGAGGTTCTGCATGACGGGAGGGAACAGCCCCATCTGTTACCTCAAGGCCTACCACACCAACCTCTACCTCTCCTCCGACGCCGAGAAAGTGAGTGGGGCCATTGAAGAGGGTGAGTCTGGGGTCCAGCTCGGGGGGGGCAGCGGGGGGAGCCTGGAGCCCTCAGGGGGTTGATCCCAGGAGGGATAACTCCAACATCCATGCCCCTAATCCAACGTGCACTTAAGGTTTGCCTCGCCCCACCTCTCTGAGCTCCAAAGAGCCTCCAGTTTCCATAGAAATGAGCCTTTCCTCCAGCTCCACAGCTCTCCCGAGGCAAAGGCGGTGTTTCTCCTCCTTAATTCTCCTATGCAAAGGGTGATTTGTCATCTGGGGGTTTGTTTTTGCCGTGGGAGCTCTCGGGGCCGGGCTGCAGGTGCTCCCGGGCGCGTGTCCTTGCGGCGTTCTGCTCCCAGCCCGTCGTGTTTTGCTCTGCTCCTCGCTGCTGAGCCGCGGGGACAGATCCTTGGACAGCTGCCACCTCTTGCCTCGTCCTCAGGGATTGCTGCAGCCACCATCTTCAGCCCCAGCAGGGACCTGGAGGTGTCGGAGAAGCAGCTGCGGGTGGCGTTCGACGGGGACGCCGTGCTCTTCTCGGATGAGTCGGAGCAGATCGTGAAGGCTCACGGCCTGGACATGTTCTTTGAGCACGAAAAGGCTCACGAGAACAAGCCCCTGGCACAGGTACAGCTGGGCTGAGGGCAGGAAAAGGCTCTGGGACAGAGGCAGCCCTCGTGGGATGCTCCCAACTCTGGGATCAGGGCACAATGGGGTAGGGCAGCAGCTGCTGGCACAGGGGGTGGTTTGGGGTCATTTTTGGGGCGGCTTTGGGTGAAGGAGTGATGACAGGATTGGAAGGATGACAGAAGATCTCTCCTTGCTCCTGCAGGGCCCCCTGAAAGGCTTCCTGGAGGCTCTGGGGAAGCTGCAGAAGAAGTTCTACTCCAAGGGGCTGAGGCTGGAGTGTCCCATCCGCACGTACCTGGTGACGGCGCGGAGCGCGGCCAGCTCGGGCGCCCGCGCCCTAAAGACTCTGCGCAGCTGGGGCCTGGAGACGGACGAGGCTCTGTTCCTGGCAGGGGCTCCCAAGGGACCCCTGCTCAGGAAGATCAGGCCCCACATCTTCTTCGACGACCAGATGTTCCACGTGGAGGGGGCGCAGGAGATGGGCGCCGTGGCCGCCCACGTGCCCTACGGCGTGGCCCAGAAGCACAAGCGGCCGGCGCAGGAGAAGCAGCAGACCCCAAACAGCAAATAGTGGGGTTTAGGGGGATCCCCCAAACCCCCCAGCGGGGACCCCATCCCGCGGGCCGCGCCCCCTGCTCGTGCAGGGAGCGTTTGTTCTGGGAATGGGGGCTCATCCCCCGGGCAGGGGCAGGAGAGAGGGGGAAAATGTCCTTGGTGCCTCTGTTTGTGGCTGTTCCTCGTGGGGCTGGGGGCTCCTCGGTGCCAGGAGATGTTTTCCCGGTTTATCCGTGCGCTCTGCACTTGCTTCGGGCAAAACCCCTCGGGGATGGGTCTGCCTTGTGTGGAATCTTTGTGCCAGGCAGGTTTAAGCTATTTATTTAAAACCCACAGGGACTCCCAAAGCCTTCTGGCTTTCCCAAGCAAATGTTTAGGCTGAACTGGAAAACTGGGAGCGCTCAAAAGCCCTCCCAAGCAGCTTTGAAACAAAATTTTGTCCCTTTTAACTGGAATTAAACCGTGATATTGTTCCTTCGCAGCCCCAGCTGCTGCTCCCCAACCAGAAAACACTCAGTATCTATCCTTTCACCAAGGTTTTGCCAGCTTAAATTTGGAAAAAAATAGAAACAAATACTTAACATACTAAAAAAAAAAGAAAAAAAAAAATCCTCTTTCCTGCTTGGAGCTTTGGGCTGCTGTATTGTTGGCCCAGGTTTTTATATGTGGGTTTCACACTTGCATGATTTAGCACTTAAAACTAATAATCTCAGTGAGCATCCAAAGCCCAGCTTGTCCAAGGGCTGCAGACGCTTGCCCAGGGCTTGAATTAAGTTAAAAGCAGGCCTTGATATATTAGGGACATCATTTGAAGTCCATTTAGGTAAATCTGCAGAGAATTTCAGCCTGGGGATTTCAATTAAAGGATTTTTTCCTCCCTTTCTAGGCTGAGCCCATATGAGTTTGATAATCTTTTTCTCCTCAGCTTCTTAAAACCTCTGGTGTTTCCTGAAATAGACGCCTCTGTTAGCGATGCTGTGGGAGAACCAAACCCCTGATTAAAAGACAGGATGGGAAATCAATGGGAGAGAAACTGGTGTGAAAATCACACTGACATTTCTGCTCCAAGCCCCGTCCCAAAGGAGACGCTCGGGAGGAAAATTTAAAGATGATTTCTTCCTTGTGGGTTTTTCTTTCCCTCTATTTTATTTTATTTTTTTTTTGCACAACATCCCCTGGCTGAGCAGGAAGGGTGCTCACTATTACCAGACAGTTTTCTACAAATACCACGGGCTGAAATTTTCCAAGTTGTGTGTCTGGCCCTTTCCAGGGAAGTTTCAGCTCAAACAGAGAGGCTGGGGCTGGAGTTATCACCCTTTTATTTATATGTAAATAACCTGGTGATGCCTTCAGTGGCTCGGGAGACTTTTCTCGTTGCACTAAATCCTGCTCTAGCAGCGAAAAGCAAATTGCACTTTTCCCCCCAAAAAAAATCTTTGGCAGACTGTTAAGTGTCACATCTGGGTGACAAACACCGCGGAGGAAGGTCTAAAATCCAAACAAACAAACGAAAAATCTTGGGAGAAATGAGTTTGTGAGCGTCGCATCCGCCCGCGCTCAGGTTTACAGAAAGCTCTCGTCTTTTTTAGTGTGAACCCGAGATTTTGGGATCTGAACTGGATCTTGGAGGCCTTTCTGGCAGCTGGGACGGGGAGCACAGCCAGTAAACATTTCCAAGGTGTTTCCTGAAGATGGTGGAAGCCCAGCCAAGCCCGGCGTGCGCAGGGGAGAGGATGTTGCAGGAGGAATGGGATTGTCAGCCAGCCCTGGGGAGCGGGGCAGGGTGCCAGTGGGACTGAGGACAGGGGGATGTGTCCGTGGGATGATCCAGAGGGGATGCTGGTGCTGGCAGGAGGAGCTGGATGCCCACGGAAGCAGTGGCTTGTGGTTTTGGGGTAGAACCCTGGATTTGAGCAGATTCCTGCTGCCTGCCCGGGCTCTGAGGTGCGCAGGGAGCTGGGTGCAAGCTGGGGACGGGGTTTTAGTGACCCTGCTTTGGGTCCTCCTGCTGCCAGGGCAGCTCAGGGGCTCCCTGGGAGGTGTGGGGCTCAGGAAATGGGCCCCAGGTGAGCCAGACCTCCCCAAATCCTCCCCGAGCAGGGAGGATTGTCCATTCCCACCACGGCTGCCCCTTTTGCTTTTATCCACGTGGCTTCCTCTGCTCTTGTTTTTTATTTTTTCTCCTCCATCACTACAACTGGAAGACAAGGACTTGCTGCTCGTGTACTTCCCTCACACCCCCGGGGCTGGAGAGTGTCCCTGGGGTCATCCCCTGGGATGGGCACTTCTCTCACAGGCTGCTGCCTCTCCTGCTGTCCTGGCTGACAACTGGACTTTTCCTGCTGTGTGTTGTTGCTGTGGATTTCACTTCACCGTCCCCCGGTGGTTTTTTTGCCATGTAAATGGGATCCCCCGGGGTGTTTTTCCATAATAAACCGTGTTGGTCCCAGCCCGTGTTGGCTCCCTCCGTTCTCACCATGAGGGTCTGGCTGCCTGGTGCAGGCTCTGAGCCCCCTGCTTGGGACCTCCCAGCTTTTATGGTCATGGGGCAGGCGTGACAAGAAGGAAAAAAGGGGTTTTGGGGTTTCAGGGAATTCAGAAGATGTGATTCAAGCTCCTGCTTTGGGACTGGAGACCTGTGGGAGAGGTGGGATTCCAGGGGTGGGGTGTGCTGTGCTAGAACCACCTCCCTCTGCTTCGTGAGCCGCTTTTGTGGGGCACCGCGGCTCGTGATGGAGCCCTGGGTGAAAATACAGCTCGGCAGGAGACTTTTGTCAAGCTGATCTTCTCCCAGCCAGCAGGTGGGAGGCAGCACAGGCTCAGCGGAGGAGATTTACGGCTCTGAAGGACCGGCTGCATCCACACAGCAGCGACACCGCGGCTCCTCCCTGCCAGCGAGGGGAGCAGATGGACTGAGGGGAAGCTCCGAATTCTCCATCCAGCACCAAATATAGCCGAGGAATGTCCGCAGGCCCCAGGGCAGCATCCCTGCCACGGGAGTTCGTGTAAGGGATGGACGGCCCCGAGCAGAGTGCTCCTGCTTCGCTGCAGTGCCTCCCCCAGCCCATCCCCAGCCCTGCTGTGCTCTTCCACCAGATGCTTGGAGGGGAAAAAAAAGAAAAAGAAATCAAATTCCAGCATAGATTCCAGGCCGAGATGCACCAGGGGAAGCCCAGGTGTGTCCTGGGAGGTCGGGATGTCCACAGCAAAGCCAAAAGCTGCCAGCACAACCCCAGGCTCTTGGTTGTGAGACACCGAGGGGCAGGGGGAGCTCTGTGCAGGTGGATTTGGGATGCCTGGCTCGGCTTCGCTGCCAGCCCGAGGTTTTGATTCTGCTGCCTGTCTTCCAAGCTTTTCCCTTGATCAGGCACGGCAGGGCTTTGCAGGGAGCGTGCTTTGAAATGAAGCCCATGGAGGAGGAGGAGGAGGAGGCGGAGGCAGAGCTGGTGGGAATTATGCTGCCACTCAGCGATTGTCAGCACAGATGTTCCCGAGGTAATCACCACCCCGAACAGCAGGAGCTGCTTCGCGTGAGGAATGCAGCATTTAACCCCAAGAACTCGTGAGAGAGTGGGGCACCCCCGATGAGCATGGCAGGGAGGTTGGGCAGAGCGTGGACCCTGCTCTGCTGGTCCTTCGCATGCACCAGGGGAGTTGGGACACGTCCCTGCCTCAGTTTCCCCATCAGCATGGCAGAATCGTGGCATCCCAGACTGGTTTGGGAAGGGGACTTAAAGATCATCCAGTGCCACCCCCTGCCATGGGCAGGGACACCTCCCACTGTCCCAGGGTGCTCCAAGCCCCATCCAACCTGGCCTGGGATGGTGAATCCAAGTCTGATGAATGATCCAGAGGGAATGGAGGATGATTCCAGCTCCTTAGGGAGGGAAGCAGAAACCCAGGAGTGCTCTGAAGTGCAGTGAAACCCCTGCAGGCCCTGGTGTGTGGGGGCCACACAAATCCCGTGGCCCAGGTGGGAGCTGCTGTGCAGCACGTTCAGTTTTACATCCTCCCTGGAGAGCAGAACGGGCACCAACAACCCCGAGCAGGAGCCTGCAGCCACCGCAGGGGGATAAAATGTCAGGGCAGGGCACCTGGTGACAGGGTGACAGAAACACCCGGGGCTGGAAGGACAGATAAGGGGACCTGGCGGCAGGAGAACGAGCAAAGGCCACTCGCTATCAGCAGCGGCGGGGCCGTGCCAGGATTTCAGCAGCCCGACCATCTCGTCCCTTCAACACCGCTATTTTTAGCCGTGGCTGCTGACACCTCTGTCACCAGCGCCTAAAATGGTCCCTCCTGAGCACGCCCAGGGCCAGCCAGCGCCGCCGGGGCCACCAACGAAGCCGTGACTCAACGGGGAGGGTGTGGAGCAGCTCCCGGCCCCGCTGGCTGGCGGGGACAGCCGGAGCCTCCCGCTGCCAAGAGGCCGGGCCAGCTCCTGGGAGATGCTCCAGCTCCGTGTGCAGGGCCTGACCCCTCTCCAGGAGGGGACAGTGGGGTACCTGCACCCACCTGCCCATTGCTGGCCCCCGGTGTCGGTGCTTAAGGGATGTTGGTGGGGATGGATCTGGGGGAGCTCCCACCCACGCTGGTGGGTGTCGGAACCCAGGACACCCCTCTGGGCGCCCTGGATGGCCCGAGCCCCTGGCAGGGGAGGCTCTGAGACCCTGGCATGCAGCCAAGGACACGCAGGGTTTCGATCTTAGCCCAAATTACCAACTCTGCATGAAGAATTACAAGCCACAAAAGTTTAAGTAGCATGATAGTAATTGTCACAGGGTGAAGAGCGGAATTTTGGGGATTTTAGAATGGAGGTTTGGAGTCCCAAGATGGAGGGATTTGGGCGTGCCCTGTCCTTCTTCTTTCTTCCTTCTAGCCTCCGTGATTTGGGTGGTGTTGGCACTTTCAGATTGGTTCAGAATAGAAGCTGAGTGTCTGACACAGGTGATGGGTATGGGAACAGAATTGTAAATATAGCACACGCAGTACTTTTATTATATTTTTAGTATACTAAAAATATAATTAGTATTATACTTTTAGTATATTTTTATTATACTTTTAGAATAAAAGACAGCACCAGCCTCATGGGCGGGCAGTGTGCCTCGGGCTGAGCTGCTGAACAGATCACGGCAGGCCAGACAGAAAATGTTCCAGATAACAATTAATAAACAACCTTAGGAACAACAGCCAAAGACTTCTGACTCCTTCTTGGACAGCCGGGTTGGGGAAAAGACTTTCTGACACAATCTTGGGATCGCCCTGGTAGCGGCGACTCCCGGAGGTGGGAACGACCCTTCGGCTGTTGGGCTGGAGCAACGCGCCAGAGGGCAAAGATCTTGGACCCACCGAGCAAACCCACCCTGCTCCCAGCCTGGAGATCCCCTCTTCGGAAAAACTGCCTGGTTTTCCCCGCTCTGCCCGCGGGGGCGGAGATCTCCCTGCGCTGGCGCTTTCCCATTCCTGCCGCGGAGGCTCCGTTACCGGGGCTGCACTTCAGAGCTTTGCTGGCAGCCGGACGGGGCCGTGCCGTGATCCCCCCTCGAGGAGAGCACAGCAGAGCAGAGCAGGGGGCGTCTCGGGACCTTCTGGGGCTGCAGAGCTGCAGAGGGACGTTGGACAAGGGTGTGGAGTGATAGGAGGAGGGAGAATGGGTTTAAACTGATGACATGTAGATTTAGATTGGATTTTGGGAAGAAATCCTTCCCTCTGAGGGTGGCGAGGCCCTGGCACCGGTGGCCCAGAGAAGCTGCGGGTGCCAGGGAGGAAAAATGAGGGAAGATCCGCTCCTAATGCACTGTGAGGGAAGCTTGGCTTCCCCGACCTGCGCTGCCCTTCGCTGGGAGCTGGAGCACGGGTGGACATTGTTGTGCGCGCTGGAATTCGGGTCCATCCTGACGGGGATGCCTTTGCCCCAGGGATGGGGACAGGGACAGCTGTGGCGCTGAGCGGGTGCCACGAGAGGGCGTGGAGGGCTGCGAGTGCCGCCAGAGGTGACCTGGTGGCCGATGTCCCCCTCCTCGGTGCCCTAAGTGGCACCACTGCCTTTCCCGGTGCCGCCTGGTGCTCCTTCCCTTCAGGGGCGTGTTTGGGGGGTGTGAGCGGGCATCTCTGCCTCAGCGCAGCCCCGGGGGCCACCTGAGCCCCCGGACTGTCCCCAACCCATCCCCTGCAGGGTTTGACCTCCATGGGGAGGGGCAGCTGCTTGAAGCCCACCCAGCTGTGCGTGCAGAGATGTTCCTCAGCGCCAGCCTGGCGTCGGACACACATCCTGAAGTGCCATCTCGGACACTTTGTCACCAGGGTGACCTGTTTGGGGGGCTGTGGGGCCACCCCATCTGGCAGGGGCGGGGTGACGGGGGCTCGTGCTGCTGGCTGCACAAACAGGCCCTGCTTCCTCGCCGGCCTCCTCCAGGTGCGGCTGGGAATCATTAGGAGCTCTCTGCGCCGGCTGAGTGTGGGAACTGGAAGAGAAAGCTGGAGAGAGGCCTTCTTTCATCTCCCCACTCCCTCCTCCCCCCCGTGTCTGCCAAGCCTGGCTTCCTTTTGAATCCTTTAGCTTGTGCCAAGCGAGGGAGAAGAGGAGGGGGGAAGAAAGAAAAAAAAAAAAGGGGGGGAAAAAAAAAGCAGGGAAAAAAAAAAAAAAAAAGCAACAACCACAGGAATGTGTCCAGGGATCTGGCTTCATTCAGGCTGCGAGCCCTGAATACCCTGGCTCCACTCGGGGAGCTGGAGGGAGGGCGGCTGTGGCAGCAGTGGGAAAACAAACAGGGAAGTGCTGTGATGTGGTGACAAAGGGTAGCAGGGAGGGGGACACGGTACCGGGGGGGGGGGGGGTTAGGGTGCCACGAGTCCCATGCTGGGAGCAGAGCTGCCGTGTCTGGGTGAATCCCGGCACGGAACACGATGGGGACACGGTGCCCAGCCCATCCACATTCCATCACCGTGGGGACGTGGTGCCCGTGTGCCAGCCTGGCCCTCCCGACAAAGGCAGCAGGGCCGCTGGCAGGGAGGGCGCCAGGGGAGGCTGGGAGCCTTTTCTCCAGCACATCGGGAGAAGGATGGTTTTTGACTCGCTGCCGACTTTATTCCCAGCAAATTAATAATTTCCTCCAGTGGCAGCAGCGTTGGCCCGCGCGTGTGCGCGCCGGTGGCTCCCGCTGCCCTCCCGGCCGCCTCTCCCTCCATCCCCGTCCTCAGCTGGGCTCCTTCCAGCTGTGCCGAGCTGTCAGATCCAGCCCAGCTGTGGCGGCCGCGGCCTCGGGAGCATCCCGGCGGGAGCGGGGGCCCGCCTGTGAACTGATGATGCGAGTGCCGAGTGCCGGAGGCGGCGGGGAAGCGCCTTGGGTGGCGGCGAGGGAGGCGCAGCTCCAGCAAGGAGCTCTCGCTGCCTCTTGGCTTCGCAGCCGCTCTGGCAGCGCTCGCAAAAACGGAGGGAAAAAGCAGCGAGGGAGCCACCAGCGCACGCCGGACTCTGTCCTGGGGACAATCCCAGAGCCGGGTGGGAGCGCGGGGTTTGTCACCCGAGCGCTCGCAGAGCTCGCCGCTCTCCCCGTGCGCTCCGTGCATCCTCCCCTGCGCGCCGGGCATCCTCCCCTGCATCCTCCCCTGCGCGCCGGGCGCTCCTTCCGGAGCGTGGGAGCCGCTCCCGGGGCTGTCCGTCTGTCCGGCCGCGGCACGGACGCCTCTCCCGTGCGCGGGCACGCACCGCGGCGCTCGCTATCGGCAGATCTGCTGGGAACGCCAGCCGTTCCTCGGGCAGCGATTGTGTTTTGTTCCTTATTTATATCCCCGGGGTGGTGCCACAGGTGGGCGATTGTTCCAGCCGACAGCCTGAGAGGCGAAGGAACAAGATGGAGCTTCCTGCGATTCAATTAGAGAAAGTGAGCGCTCAGCAGCAGCTGCCGGCTGCTGGCAGGAGCCGAGCCCCCGCCGCGGTGGGCGCAGGAAAAGGCAGGAAAAGCTGCCTGATGCCGTGGGCACGGCGGGTTCCGAAGCACCTCTGGCTGCCGCTGCCCTCTCCTGAGTTTGGTTTTTAGGGGGAGATTTCCTGATCCAAGCAGCTCCGTGGAGCAGAAGTCGGATGAGGAGGAGCTGGGGGGGCTGAGCAGGGAGAAAAGGGGGCTCAGGGGGGACCCCCTGGCTCTGCACAGCTCCCTGACAGGAGGGGACAGCCGGGGAGGGGGCAGGCTCTGCTCCTAGGGAACAGGATCAAGGTATGCCGGGGGAAGTTTGGATAATAGGAAAAAAAATCTTCTCTGAAAGGGTGGTCAGGCACTGGAATGAGCTGCCCAGGGCAGTGGAGGAATCATCATCTGTGGAAATGTTCAGAACCACACAGATGTGGCACTTGGGGACAGGGTTTGGTGGGGAGCATGGCAGTGCTGGGTTAGTGGTTAGACTCGATTTTAAGGGTCTCTCCCAGCTTTAATCACTCTGTGGGAAGCACCAGCACGGAAAACAGCAGCGTGTGGTGGTGGGGGGCACTCTAAGAGGGGAGAGGCCGTGCCAGGAGGCAAAGCCAGGAGCTCGAAGTGCCGGAGGGAGCAGCTTCCCCCCGGCCAGCCTGAGTGCCCTGCCCTGAACTCTTCGTGATCCCTGACCCTGGGGCCTCCGTGGCAGAGGGCTGGTGGCTTTGGAAGCCCTCTGGATGTGCACTTCCCCTCCTCCGTGCTGGAAGGGCCAGGGAATGATCCCTTCCCCTGCTGCCTGGGAGTCTCCTTGTCCCCGATTCCCCAGACATGTGTGCGCTCCCTCCTGGAGGCCGGCAAGGGAGGGAGGAGTGTGTGCTCCTGTGAGCTCCACATTGGGAACAAACCTCTCTCCCTCCTCCTCTCACTGCCCGGGCCCCTTTTGAAGCATCCATGGCCTCGTGGAAGCCCCTGCAGCGCCCAGGGTGCAGTGAGGGCTTCAGGGCCTCCATGTGCCAGGAAGCCCAAGGCATCCCCGCTCCATTTCCTTCCCTCCCTCTTCCCTTCCTGGGGCCGATCCAACTGGAGAAGAGTCTCCCGCTGCCGCCTCTCCCTGCTCCTTCCCCGTGCCATCTCCCCAGCCCTGTGACAACCTCACTGGTGGCGCTGCTGCTCGAGATCCTCCTGTGCACCCCTGAGCTCTCTGCTTTCAATCCATCTGCTTCCACGGGCTCGGGGTGTCTCCCAGGCTGGCTGTGATCCTCAGGGCTGCAGCTGGAATCCTGTGATCACCAGGGCTGGAATCCTGTGATCCTCAGGGCTGCAGCTGGAATCCTGTGATCACCAGGGCTGCAGCTGGAATCCTGTGATCCTCAGGGCTGGAATCCTGTGATCACCAGGGCTGCAGTTGGAATCCTGTGATCACCAGGGCTGGAATCCTGTGATCACCAGGGCTGCAGCTGGAATCCTGTGATCACCAGGGCTGCAGCTGGCATCCTGGGATCATCAGGGCTGCAGTTGGAATCCTGTGATCACCAGGGCTGCAGCTGGAATCCTGTGATCCTCAGGGCTGCAGTTGGAATCCTGTCATCACCAGGGCTGCAGCTGGGATCCTGTGATCCTCAGGGCTGGAATCCAGTGATCCTCAGGGCTGCAGCTGGAATCCTGTCATCACCAGGGCTGCAGTTGGAGCCCGTTTGGCACGGCTGCACACACGGAGAGCCCCAGATGCCTCCACGCACGCCAAACCCTCAGCTCCGTCACCCCGAGGGTGGGACCGGGCTGAGCTCAGCACCTCGCACGAACATCGGTGTCACTCTGCAGCCGAGGCAGCCGGCAGCAACGAGCCCCTTTTGGGAGCTCGCCCTGAAAGCTGCAGAGGTTTTTTCCGTGCGTGCCGATGCTTTGGAAGTGATGGGGGTTGGACACGCCAAAGCATCGGCCACGTCTGAGCGAGGCTCGGTGCCTCGTGTCACTTCCAGGAGGCTGGGAGGGCTCGGGGGTGATGTCTGTGAATGTTAAAGGCACTTGTGTAGCCAAGCAGCACAGGCACATGCTGTCACTGCCTCTGCAGTGCCATCTGGCCAGCAGCAACGCAGCTAGAACCAGGGCTGCGCGCAGGAGAACATTTTACAACAGAAAGCAATTAACAGAATAAAGCCCTTTTTAAAATCCAGTAATTAAAAACAGTCCCTCCCCCTTGTTTTCCTTTTAAGCTGAAAGTTGCTGTTTACTCATTTGCTTTACAAAGTGTGCCTTGTTGTGGCTTCAGAAGAAATGAAAGTTTGAAGTGGTTAGAGAAGAAAGGCTTCGGGGCTGGTGCGTTCCAGGCAGGGCGGAGGGGCAGGGGCTCTCCAGCCCGGCTTGTTTGTATTTGTTCTTGTCTACTCACAAGATCGCTAAACACACATTTAACAAGTGGTGAAACTGTCTACCAGCCTGATCTCTCCCAGGGTTCATGAGAAGAGGCCTGGCACATTAGCATTGCTGGGGGAAGGGGAGGGGGAGGACAGGCCTTTTGAAGGGTTGGTGTTTTGGGGCTGAGCGAGGGAAGGGCTCCTTGCAGCAGGCCAAGTCCCAAACAAAGGCATTGTGTTCCCCGGAGCCCTGGGGACTGGCCCCGGGGGAAGGCCAGGACCTTGCCTCACCAGCCACGGGTTTTCCCATCCCAGCTCCTCTTGTTTCCTAGCCGGAGTGCAGCCCTGGGCCATCCAAGGCTTTCCAGCGGCCAGAGGTGAGAGCAGGGCTGGCACCTCCAGGGCTGGCTCACCCCATGCCGAGAGCGAGAGCCACCGAACCCGGGGCTGCAGGATGCTCATGGGGACCATCGTGTGCCACAGCAGCTCACCTGTGCCCCACCACCCTCACCTTGTCCCCTTCACCCTCACCTTGACCTGAGCACCCTCACCTTGTCCCCACCACTCTCACCTTGTCCCCATCACCCTCACCTTGTCCCCACCACCCTCACCTTGTCCCCTTCACCCTCACCTTGACCTGAGCACCCTCACCTTGTCCCCACAGCACTCACCTTGTCCCCACCACCCTCTTTGGGTACAAAATACCAGACAGGAGCAGTGGCAACAAGCCTTCAGTCCTCTCTGGGTGGCCACAGGGGAGCCCTGACCTCAGGGGGCTCCTGGACAAGCAGTGACCCCATCTGTGGGCAGGTTTGGTGCAGTATCAGTTATCACTCGTTGTGGCTTCTCTGCGAAGCGAGCGCCCAGTGCAGCAGCACCACTATGGGTGGGGAAACTGAGGCACGTGAAGGGCCCAACCCACTGGTGCCGTCTGATAAACCATCAGGATGTTCTGCTGACTCCAGAGCAGGATGGTGATCCTGTCCCTCAGCCCCAGTGCCCCGGTGACACAGAGGGACAGCAGCAGCTGCAGGGTGTCCCAGCTGTGAGCTGGGCAGGTGCAGCCTCGTGGAGCCCCATCCCACGGGATTGCAGGGCCGAGCCACATTCCCAGACCCGCCGTGGGGCAATAGGTGTGAGGACACAGCCAGCCCTGCCAGGGTGGTGAGGGCAGCGCCGAATTCCAGCTGCAGGATCTGCCCTGCGCCTGCCCGGGGAAGGGTGAGGCCACGGGTTTGTGGGAAAATGTTGTTTTTCCCTCCCCTGGACTGCCCGTAGCAGTCGGCTGGGCGGGCTCTGGATTGCGTGGGCCGGGGAAGTGGGGGGGAGTTTGCAATTGTGGTGCCTCTGGCTTGGAGCAGAGCCACGGCAAACAATCCTCTCCTGGCCCCGCTCCAGATCTGACAGAGCACGGAGGTGATGCCGAATTCATCCCTCCACGCTTTCATCCCAAATCACCTCCTGAAAGCCCGGCCCGGTTCTCCTGCCCGTGGTGAATCTGCTTAGCCGCAGAGCGAGGCAGCCTGTCCACAGGCAGAAATCCTGTCCAGCATCCCTGTGAGGCCTCTGCCTTGGAAATTACAGCTGTGGCTCTGGCAGGAGGCGCTGGGACCTGAGGTTAGGAGGTGATGTTGACTGAAGATGTGAGGACAGGGCATTCCAGGCATGCACGGGGTTAAACCAGAGGTGTCAGTTCACGGGGAGGTAACAGATAAGTCCTGCTCCTCGGCTGCCTCTGGCTTTCCAGAAGCCTTGCCCTCCCTCCCACATTCCAGCTGCTGCAGCTTTTCACAGCTGGCCGCTCTCCTGGGACATTTCCCAGAGCTGGGAAGGCGGGAGGGGAGGGAGCGGCGTGGTCCCGGCGTGGGAGGGGGGTTGGTGGCTGGGCTGACCATTGCCCCTCCAGGGACACTCAGTCTGGAGCCCTTCACCCTCAGGACAGGCCTGGCACAGGCAAACCTAGGCAATCCCAGGTCCCTGGCAGGGATCCACCCTCAATCCTGGCCCGGAGAGTTTTTCCTGCTGCAGGGAAGGCACATCAATCTTTGCAGCTCGCTTATTCCTTGGCCTCGAGCGGGGTAGCCAATTAGTGCTGGGTGTGATGGATGGCTTAGCCCCGTCCTCGTGACACCCATCCTCTGGAAACAGTTCCCACCACGGGCAGGCACAGCCAGCCGGAGCAGGGGACAGCTCTCAGCAGCTCCCGAGTCCCTGAGGGTCTCACAGGGGTCCCAGGGACGGGGACAGGCATTGCAGCAATGCTTGCTGTGATTGCAGGGGGGAAACAGCCCCGAGCACGGGGCCGGGGCGGTGAATTCGGGGCTTGGGGAGAGATTTCCTCTGATAATTCCCTGGCTTGGCTGTGGCAAAGCCTGGAGCTCTCCAGGGAAGAGCAAATCGGCTCTGGGCAGAGAGGTTGGTCACCCACAGCTTGTGGCTCTGCTCTCGGGGTCACTGTACCGTGGGAATTGGCTGCAAAGACGCCCAGTGAGAGGCCAGCAGGGGCAGAACCCCCATTTCTGCACCCCAGCTCTCCCTGCCTGCAGTGAGGGGGGTCTGGCTGCTCCCTCCCGCGGGACATGGGTGACACTCCCGAAATCCAGCTCTCCTCACGCAGCTAAACCCACTTAATCCTTCCCTGTTGTCTCCACTGAACCGGCCCACGAGGGGTCCCTGCTCCATCTGGGGTGGTTCAGATGTCCCTCATAATCCCCCCTGGGATCCCTGGGGTCGATTAGAAATGACTTTCCAGGAGCACAGGCTGGAGAACGGATCCGATTACAGGAGAAGTGGGTTTGGGGGCCCCCGCTCTGTTCATAATGAAGTGTAATCCTAGAAAAACATGTTGCCAATTACACTTCAATTGAACCCAGATAATGATGCTCAGACAGGGCCCAGAAAAGATGGAGTCTGGACAGTGAATTCCTTTCTAATGGAGAAGAAAAGTGTTCCTCTGTGGCAGGTCTGGGCTCGGCTCGGTTCAGGCTCGCTGTGATATGAGCAAGAGCCTGAAACAACCAATCTCAGGATCCCATTTAAATGGTTTTATCAGTGGAAAGAGTATTAATCTCTCAAAAACACATGTTTATGGGGAGTTTGGTTTGGAGATGTATGTGTTTCTAACTGAAATCACTCTGGAAAGGGAGGAGGAGCGGGTCTCAAAACTGCTAAAATAACACTTTCCTAATTCTTCTGGTTCAAAGTAACTTTTCATTTGGAAATGTAAGCTAATAACAGCTCGGCTTCTTGACCACTTCTCACAGTGAAAACAAAACACCAGAATTAGAGTAACAAAGTGCTGTGACCTACAGCAAAGGTTTTACTCCCTTTTTGCAGTTTACAAACACCGCCAGGATGTCAGAGCTCCGTTCCAGCCCAGGACGGCCGGTTCAGGTCCCTGCTGCTTCACTTCAGAAGGGATGATGGTGTGCTTCAGTCCCAAAATCTGCTCGGAGGGGGGGGTCTGTTTTGCTCAGCTGGGGCAGGCGTGGGCGAAGGGCGGGCAGGAGCCGGGATTTGGCTTTTCCGGAGCTGCTGGCGAGGTGCTGGGGAATTGCAGACACCTCGGTGGGTGAGCTGGCAGAGATGGCTGAGGGAGATAGGGAGCAGCACCCCAGGAGGCCACGGGGGACGGGCGGCTTGGCTGGCCCGAGCGGCGACGGGCTCTTATCGCCGCCACGGTCTCTGCAGAAGGGCTTTGGGAAACCCACGTGTTGCCAGATCTCAGCGCTGATTATTTTCTTCAAAATAAAAGGCATTATTTTCGTACTGGGAACCTCCACTTGAGCGCTCTCCCTCCTCCCCTCTCTCTGTCTCTCTCCCACACGCACACGTTTTTGCTGCCTTGGGGGATTTTAGCAGCGCAGGGCTCTGAAAAACAGATTCCTGCCTCCTTCCTGCAGGAGCGGGGAAAGGGAGATGCTCGCTCCACGCTGGGCCGTGGGTTAAAGTTTCCAGCGTTGTGAAAAGAGCCCAGAAAACAGCGAAAGCCTAAAGTTGGGCTTCGGCCGTTTTGTCTCGCAGGGTAGGTGTCAAATGCCCTGGCAGCGCCGTGAGCTGGCACTCGAAGAGGCTCCGAGGCTGTGGGAGCGTGGCAGGGGGCCGAGCTCCCGGCGGGACCACCGCGCTGCCGTGCCAGGGCCGGCCCGAGCGCGGTGCCACCGCTGCCACCCGGCCCTCGCCAGCGGCCACCGATTGATGGCCGTCCTTGGGGCCGCGTCCCCGAACAGCCCCGCGCCCCCAGCCAGCCGCTCTCCAGCGGAACCCCGAGCCGGCGGAGCGCCGCGGAGCAGGGCAGACATGTGTGTGCGTGTGGGGCTGGATGTTGATTTTTCCCTGAAACAACTCAAGGCTTTATCAGTCCCATCTCTTTCCCACGGTTTTCTGTTGCCAGTGAGGTCACTGGTCCCTTTAAACTGGGGCTGAGGCCAATGTGCAGCGGGTGGAAGGGGGGCCGTGGGCAGGAGCGGGGGGGACATGAGACGGTTCACACAGACTGTTCCTTTTACAGGAAGACTTGGGATTTCGACCAGCGAGCGGGAGGAGGCGGGGGGGCGAGGAGGGGGGGCCCTGGGAACCGGGGAGCGCCGGCGCGGCCGCGTAATCCGTCACTCCCGGGAGATGGTGGCTCATTAACCCATTACCCGGGAGGTGGGGACGTGCCGGGAGGGAGCCGGGCGAGGAGAGCCGGGGGTGGGAGAGGCACAGCGGGCAGGGGAGGAGCCGTGCGGGGCCGGAGCGGCGGAGCCCGGGCAGGGACAGAGCGCTGCCCCGAGCGCGGCGGGCGAGCACGGCGGCGGCCACCGGGGCCACGCGTGGGGCGACCTCGCCGAGCCCAGCGGCCTCTCCCCACGCCAGGATGAAGCGGCTCTGCGAGGAGAGCTCCTCCGACACGGAGTCTGACGGCACCATCGACGTGGGCCGGGAGGAGGAGTACAGGTGAGGGCAGGCTCCGTCCCACGCGGGATTTTGGGGTGCCGGCACCGCTCCCCGAGAGCTGCTCGGGGCGGCAACGCTCGGTGCCTGCCGGGGCAGGGCACGGGAGGGCACCGGCACTGCCACGGCTGCACCGGGGCACGGCACGGGAGGGCACCGGCGCTGCCACCGCCGCACCGGGAGTCCCCCGCACCTCGCTTAACCCCTCGAGGTCGGGTTGCTCCTGCGGGGACAGGCAGGATGACCCCAGAGTGCCGGCCAGGGCTGGCGCTGGCCATGGGGCTGACCCTGCAAGGAAACTGAAGTGGCCGCGCAAGTGTTAAAGCTGCTTCAAGAGCATCCCATCAAAGCCAGCGCGGTGGCCTTCTCCTGCCAGGTGGCAGAAGAAGGGCAGTGGGAGCCCCTTGTGTTCTCTGCACCCCGAGATGGGGCAGCCCCCCCAGAGCAGAGGCACCCACACCCCTGCCCTCCCGGCAACCCGAGGGCTCCCAGGGAATGTGGAAGAAACGAGAGGTTTTGCATGAGAAAAAGGCTTCTGCTGTGCTGGTGCGTTGGTAAGGCAGCAGCTGGGGCTGTGATGTGTCAGGGAGGGAGCCCGAGCCGGGGAGGGCTGCCCCGGTGCCCCTCGGCAGCTCAGGCTCTGTCCCATCGCTGCTGAGCTGCACTTTCGGCTCGGGGGCTTTGCTGTTTGTGAGGGAATGGTGAGGACAGGAGCCGTGTGCGGTTCCCCAGGCGATGCCCTCAGGCTCCCCTGGCACCGGGCATCCCCAGCGCTGCTGGCAGCCCGGGTTCCCAGGCTGGGTCAGCCCTCCCAGGCTCCGAGGGTGCAGACGGCACAGGGGATGAAGGAAAGGCTCTGTTATTTGTTCCCATCCAAAAATCAGTTGCTTTTGAACTCTTGTTTCAGTAGCCAAGTGTTTCCCCTCCCTCAGCGTCCAGCGAGGCCTCGGATTAATTCATTCCCTCTTGCTCTTTGGTATCCTGAGTGGAGAAACTGCCTGGCTGGTGCCAAGCTCAGCTTCTCGTGGGACTAAATTCATGAATCTGCTTCTGATACAGTCGCAGCAGAGCCGGGCACATCTTACACAAAATGTCCTGCAGAAATTCCCTGAGCCCTTAAGCGTTTCCAAGCGCATCAATATTTAAGCTGCTTTCCTGCTGCAGCTGAAGTGTATCCCACCTCTTCACATCAGTGCAGCACAGAGTCCACGGGACCCCGAGGGATAAAATACTGGAATTGCCGCAGTATTTTATTTCGATGACCAGTAATGATGAGCTTTTAATCTCTCTCTGGTGCTGCTAATGTGTTTGCCTTCTCCAGGCAGTGGTGGAATCAGGCTGGCTGTGATCTGGTGATATTTGTATGGGTGGATGTTGTTCCTCATGCCACGCAAATCTACGGCCAAAAGAGCTGTTCCTGCCCTGCTGAGGTCACACCCCGAGTAATGCCATCCTGCATGGGATGCTGGTGCACCCAGAAAAATCAAACATTTCCAGGTGGGGAGTGAGGAGGAGGAGTGATTAGAGCAGAGAGAGGCTGCCTGGCTGGGGTTCCCAGCCCATTACCCATCGGTTGAGTGGTTTGGGCAAACCAGTTTCCCTGTAGTGAGGGGATGAGTCACGCCGGGTGTGAGGCTTGGATCAGTGCGTGGAGCAAGTTTAGGCTGCGGGGTCACTGCAGAAGTGCAAGATCTGCTCAGTTCACAGCCAAAGTTATGCTGTGGATGAGAAAACCGAGCAAAGAGCAATGCAGAAATTTTAACCACTGGAGAATATTCTCACACTGTCTTTTATGTGGTTCAAATGCGCCAGATGTATTTTTAAAGCACATTTTGCAGTGAGATGGGTGTTGATATCCACATCACCACGAGCAAAGCATTCCGACAGCTCTGCAAAGAGAGCTTCAAAAATCACTATTCCTCTTTGGGTGCCTACTTTGCGTTTCCAGGTGAATTCAGCACCTACCTCCTGCACCTAAAGCACCCTGGTGTCCATACAGAGCCCGATTTCACACCAAAATTGCTCATTCTCCGTGTGTCTGTGCAGCTGGCGACGCGTGTTAGTACTTGTGCAGCCAGCCAGCACCTCTGCCCAGGGAGAGCCCACCCAGCAGACATTCAAATTGGGGACCTGTATGGAGATGAGCAGCGCAGGCAGTAGAAGAACGTGTTATTGTGTAAAACCACTTCTGAAAGCACCTCGCTTGGGCCTATTTTTAATAGGCTGCGCTGGGTCTGCTCGCTGCAGACAGCGCTGTCTGTGCAGGAAAATCCTTAATAGACTCTTATTAAAATGCTTCGTCAAACTGAAAACCATTCGGATTGGGGTGAACCCGAGTGCCCCTTTTCCAGATTTGGGTGTCTGACACCGGCTCTGCTCCCTGCGGCGCGCTGGGCTGGCCGGGATTGCAGGCGTGTTCCCATCCCTGCTCCCGGTTTCGTAAGGCACACGAGCAGCCCTGAGCCAGCTGCCCTTTGCAGAGGGACAAACCCTGCTTGGGGGAGGCGGGAGGTGGCCCAGCCAGCCTCATCCCCCTCCTCAGCCACGGGGTCTGGCTGCAGGGAGTTTCCCACGCCCGGTTATCCGTGGTTGTGGAGACTTCACCTCCGTGGGGACCTAAGGGTTGAACTTTGCCTCCCTCTGTGTGTCCAGTGCTGACCTTTGGTGCTTTCAGCCTGGCAGGCACGGGGTGGTTTGTGGGGCCCTGCTCCTTAGACTGTCCCCACGATGTCCCTGGTCCCCTGAGCAGAGCTGTGAGCCAGCAGGAGGGTCCCTGCTCTGCCAGGTGTCCTCCCTGCCCAGCTCCCAGCCCCTGTCTGGACGGTTCAGGGGTGTCCGCGAGTTCAGAACGTCCCAGCCCACCCCGAAAATTGTGGTTTGGGAAGCGACTCTCTGGGAAGCCCTCAGAAACCACATCAGTGCCACCACTGGCCTCACCCTGAGGAGCAGCCAGCCCTCCCTGGGTGGGAGCTGGGATCCCAGAGCTCAGATCCCTCCTGCTAACACGGCTCCGAGATGCAAAGCCCTGCAGACAGGGCAGGCTCAGACACGAGAGACGGGAGGTTCACACATGGAGGAAAAAAGGCCATGGCTCCAGAGCTCAGATGGCTGCTTTTCCTGCCCCGTGGAGATGCCGTCGCAGGTTGGGATGAAAGAATTGTGCCTGGGAGAGGATGGACAGTTTGGTGCAGAAATCTGTCCCAGGCTGGTGGGAGATTCTCGGAGGGGAGAGAGTGGGATTCAAGTCTCTGCTTTGCTCCCCATCCCCAATTCCTGAGCTCTTGTGTTGTGGGGAAAAATGAGATGGGAACCACAGAAGACATTTTTTGGGGTGGGGGGAGGAAACTGCAGATGGCAAACGTGTGTAGAACACATGTGCAACAGAGGTTGCTCTCCAACCAGAAATAATCCCCTCTCCTTCCTTTCCAGCCATGTTTCCAGGTCTGTGTCTCCCACCACGACATCTCAGATACAAGCCAGGAAGAAGAGGAGAGGGGTGAGTGTCCTTTATGATGATCGGGGCAGCTGCGTCCCCTGGTCAGGCTGGTCCTGTGTGCCAGGGGTGTCCCCCTGTGTGCATGGGGGAGCTGTTGGCCCATCCTTCCTGTTAAAATCATCTTTACACCTCTCCTGCTCCACCTCCTGCAGAACTCTCCCAAAAAGCCAATTTTTTGTCCAGTGATTTGACCTCAAACCCGGCAGAAAAGGGCAGAGCAATTTCACCAGGGCTTACCACACCAGCCCACGTTTCCTCACTCAACATCTGCACCCCAAAACACCCACACACACGGCCCTAGCAAAGCGCCTGGGGGGGGTTTTAGATCTGTGAGCTGTGCCTGTAAGTGACTGTGGTTCCTTGGAAATCTCCCACAGATCATCGAGAAGCGGCGCCGGGACCGCATCAACAGCAGCCTCTCGGAGCTGCGGCGCCTGGTGCCCACGGCCTTCGAGAAGCAGGTTTGTGTTTGGGTTTGGGTGAGCCCCCTGGTGCCCCCTGTGAGGCTGCAGGGTTTGGGGTACAGCCCCCAGAATGAGGAAGTTTGGAGCAAGGCCTTTGCCTTTCTTACCCTCCTCACTCCGGGCGGTAAGTAGGTGGTGGAAATGGGGTGGTGAAATGATGTTAGCAAATATTCAGGAGCCCTGGGGAGAACCAAATCAATCTAGGAAGTGTTTTGTAGACATGAGGAAGCACAGAAATGGGGATTTTTCAACCTGCATCGGGAAGGAGCTCTTTTTTCTGCTCACTTGATGTAAAAAACAGAGCCCTGGTGGTTGCCCCGCGCCATTCTGAGCACTGCTGGGTTTCAGGGAGGTTTCAGGGAGGAAATCATTGGTCAGACCCAGCTCCTGAGAGGCACAAAGCCCTGGACCATCAAATGACAAATGGCTTTTCCTTTGTGCTCCCAACACAGGGGTCTTCCAAGCTGGAGAAGGCAGAAATTCTCCAAATGACAGTGGACCACTTGAAAATGCTTCATGCCACAGGAGGAGCAGGTAAGAACTGCTCTTACGAGCACATGGGTGAGGTGAAGGTGCAAACCTGGAAGGAAAATTCCCCACCAGCAGCGGCAGTGAGCTGCTCCAAGGGAAATACCTTTTGAGGGAGGGCAGATGGGCATTTTCCTACAGATGGGTCAGCATCCCATGCATCCATTTGGGAGTCTGGGATGCTGAACTCCCCAGCCCCCCAGGGACAGCACTGTTGGTGTCACACCCCCTGCTAAAAGCTGTTTTGCCAGAGACTCATTTATTCCTGCTCAGAAATGGAGCCTGCTTCCAGAAAAACCATATTAAACTCTTTACCTCCTCCCTGGGATACGTTTCCTGCGGAGGCTGAATTCTGCATGAGGACTCTGCAAATAAACAAGGCTTTTTTTCCCTTTCTGTTCTATTTTTTTTTTTTTTTTGTGTGTGTGTCTCTTGGTTGTTATAAGAAGAGAGAGGGAGCCCTGTGCAAAATCCAACAAAGGTCTTATTTGTACTGAGACCTCAGTACAGACCCTCTGTCCTGTTCCAGTTAACAGGATGGAGATCACAGCTCCAGTAAAGAAGCCTCTGGCTTGCTTACCACCCAGTTTTGGCTTGCTGGGGACATTGCTGGCATCCAGGCTTTGGTTCAGGGCTGTAACTTGGTCTGGAACATTTGTTTAGATATTCAGTTTGACTGCACTGCAACAAAGGGCTGCATTGTCACGAGAGACCCCATCAAGCACAGTGGTCCAGCACTTCACTGTGCTGTGACATTCTCTGCTTTATTGCTTATGGTCTCATGAAGCAAGTTGGGAGCAGAAGCCTGAAAATCAGCAGTAGGTTGCTGGTTTCTGTGGCTTTGAGCTTTCTCAGCCCAGCTGCTTTGGTTCTGCCACTGCCCTGTGACATCGCTTTGAAGGGAGTGTAAATTTTGGGAGCCAGGCAGAGGGAAGTGGTGCTCAGCTGTGCGTTGAGCAGACACTGTCCTGAGTGGAATATCCCAGTGGCAAAGGCAGCCCAGTCCCAGTGCCCCTCTAGCCCATAGCCTCCAGCATCACTGATAGAATCCAACAGGAATAAAAATCTTCCTTCCTGAGCGCAGCTAATGAAACCTCTTGCTGGTCTCACACCAGTGAGAGGCTCCCTGACCCGGGCGGGTTTATCCCACTGAGATAACCGCAGATGCCGCTCTCATGCACACAAACGTCCAGTCCCTTGGGACACCCACTTGGCTGCCTGCTTCAGGAATATCACACGGCAGCAAAGTGCCTCAAGTGAAATACACAGTGCATTAGAGAGGGTAGTGAAATCCAAGCGCATTCCTGAGCTCTGCACGGTTTTACTGTCACCCGTGTCCTCTCCCTCCAGGCTTCCTGGATGCCCGGGCTCTGGCTGTGGATTACAGAAGCATCGGCTTCCGCGAGTGTCTCACCGAAGTTGTCAGGTACCTGGGCATCCTGGAGGGCCAGAACGCTGCCGACCCCATCCGGCTGCGACTCCTCTCCCACCTCAATAATTACGTGGCAGAAATGGAGCCTTCGCCCGTGGCCACGTCCCTGCTGCCCATCCAGACCTGGCCCTGGTCCTTCCTGCACGGCGCCGCCGGGCCCGTGCAGATCCCCAGGAGGGAGGCCGCTCCCGCTCCGGTTGTTTTGACTGCATCTTCCCTGGCTTACCCCAGCCCTGCAGTGAGGCCGGCCCCTCTCCGCCGTGTCCCCGGTGAGATGCTGCCATCCCGCCGGAGCTTCCTGGCCAGCAGGATGGGCTCCTCCAGCCGCAGGGCGCGCGGTGCCAGCTCGGCCGCAGCCGTGCCGGCCGTGCCCAGGATGCCGTCGCCAGCGGGAGCGCTGAGAGAGGGCTCGTCCAAGAGCAGCCAAATCGCCACATTCCTCTTCTCCCCAGCCTCTGCCGGCATCCCTGTGCCGCCGGCTTACGCGGCACCTCCCGTCTTGGGCGCTGCCACGCAGGGACCAGGGATCAGGGTTGGGACATCCAGGATCTGCCGCTCCTGGGCGACGGAAATTGGGGCTTTCTGACCCTCCCTCCGGAGACAGGAGTTCTCCAGCGCTCGTCGCCCGCAGGGCTGAGAACAAACTCGGTTGAAAAGGCATCTCTCCTGCTTTGCAGAAGCCAAGGATCCATAGAGAAAATTCCCTCTGCTCTTCCCTGCCTCCTTGCACCGCCCTCCTCGCCTCGCCAGCACATGTCCTCTCCCTCGTGATGCCTGCGAACGTAAATCACATCCAATTCCACGCACTTGTCTGCACGAGGCCACGCTCCAGACCCTTCTGGATACGAGGGAGGGGGCACACGCAGATCCCAACCCCGTTCCTCCTCCAGCAAACCCCTCTGCAGAACCCAGCCTTGCTCTCCTCTGGAAAACAGCCAGCCTTGAAATACTGTCTTTATTTCCCCGGGGACTCGGAGCTGCCAGCCAGACTCGCTCGTGCCGACTCCCTGCGACGCATCCCCCAGCTGCAGCACCTAATTTTGGTGTGGTGGGATGGACGCAGCTCACACCCCATGCCCAGCACTGCTGGCACCCTCAAGGCAGGCTCCAGCCCCCCCAGAACTGGCTGCCTGCTAATCCCTGTGCTTTCCTCTCTGCATTACCAGCTTTTCCCACTTATGTGCCCTTAAGGTGGAGTGAGGCAGCGGCTTAGCAGGGCTCGTTCCCACAGCCCGGCTGAGATCCCGCCGTGCCTGCAGGGCCTGTGCTGGGTTTCCAGCACAAACCCTGCTGGAGCAGCCGGCCAGGCCGCCCGGGCACAGCCCCTGCCCCGCACCGAGGTGTGAAGAGGTGAGACAGAGGGATTTCAAAGGGACGCCTGTCACCGAGGGGAAGGCTCTGACTGCCAAAGTGAGAAGAAAATGCCTTTCCCTCTGCCAGCCTCCCTGCTGGAGCTGTCTCTCCTCCACCCCCTGCTGAACAGCCGTGACTGCAAAGGGGGAAAATGGGTTGGAGCAGCCTGAGTTTGAAGTGCCTCCCTTGTTCTCCCTGAGCTCAGCATCACTCACCCTCCCCTCCCACGATGTCTCTGTTTTCTTTCTCCAGCACTATGTTTGGGTCTCACACCTGTCATCCCCCTCCCTGGGCCGGGACCAAAACCCACTGAGGTGTCACTGCACTTGTCCCGAGTCCTGAGAGCTCTCCCTGCCTTGCCCTGTGTGCCCCTAGATGACTGTCACAGCAGATCACACCTCTGCTCCTGCAGCTGGCCTCCCCTCCTCTCCTCTGTGGGCAGAAAGAACAGAAGCTCGAAGCTTTCAAGCCACCCTGCCCCTGTGCCACATCCCGTGGTGGCAGGCCAGGGTGTCCCAGTGCTCCCCTCACCTGAACAGCTCCCTGCATTTGTGCCTTGACTTGCTGGGACACACGTGCAGAATGTTCTGGACCCAGCTGCATGCCCAGCCCTTGCCCACCTCTCCAGCACTCCGACATGGAAAGAGAGAAGAGGTCAGCGCAAAGAAAGGTAAAAAAGAGGGAGAAGATCTCTTTTGAATGGGAGAAGCTCTTCCCATGCCTCAGGTCAGAGGTGCAGCCGGTTGGGCTGTGTGGATGAGCTGTTGTTTTCCTTCCTGCAGATGGTATCTGCCATGTGCATGTCAATGTATGTATCTGCCATTGTTTGGGAACGAGTCCCTCCCAGTTGTTTTGGTGGAAGTCATCGCAATTAACGCACAGAAATGCCTCTGCTGCTTCTCACCCTTGTCCTCAAGTGCTGGAATCAGCCAGGAACAACATATTCCCTTTTAATAAAGTCACAGGAGGGAAATCCTCGTGGAGCCTGGCTGTTCCTGCAGCTGGTTTGTGCACTAGAGCTCACGGCCTCACTTCACACTGTGCAGTGCTCTTAGATTCACCAGCTGTGACATCAGCAAAGGTGTCAAATAAAGTCTTTCAAACCCCTGTCCTGGTTGTGCAATCGTTGAAGTGAATCCGATCTGCTCATCCAGCCTGCCTGGATCACGGAAGGGACCTGGGCCTTACTCACCTCATTGGTGAGTAATTTTGTGCCAGGTTTTGATCCCTAAAAAGCTTCAAAAAAAAAAAAAAAGGTAATATGCAGATTTTAAGGTGACATCTCCTGATTGTTTCATAGCTCTTGGTCATTCTGGCCCCAAGATTTTTACTCTGGAAAACGAGTGAAAATCAAACGAGTATTCACCAAGGCTTGCCCTGAGATTGGCAATAGAAGAAATAATTTTATTTAGGGTCTACAAAAGTGTCAGGGAACAGATGGGGTCTGGCAGAGCCTTGCAGCCAGACTGAGGGCTCGCCCTGGTCTCCTGACCCTTTGCAGCCAGGACCAGAATAACCCCTGTGGCATCTCGCTGTCGGGAAATGCTTTGGACTAAACAAAGAGCCACAGCTGAGAGCCTGTCTCTGTTTTGAGGGAAGGACCAGTAAGTGATCCCTCTTCGTGAAAGATGCTTGGGAGAATTTTCCTGGGGAATGGTGGGAATTCAACTTCCTTTCCCATAACTCCTTCTCGCTGCAAAATGCCTTTCAAAACCGCCCATAAATCCCTTCCTTAAGTGCCGTGTGGGGAATTGCTGGAAGGGAGCAACTGCAGCTGTGATGGAGTAATGCAGCATCCGTCTGGGAGCGGGGAGAAACTTCAGGAGCAATAATGGGGCTATTGATGACGGCTGGTCCCGCTGGTGCCCGGCCTGCCCTGACCCGGCTGGAGGTGGCGGTGGGAGCTCAGTGCTCTGCTGTGGCCTCGGCCAGAGAAAAGAACCAAAACCAAATTCCCCTCCGTGGGAGGCAGGCACACAAACCGGCCCCGCGGGCTACAGTGCTAAAACAAAACAGAGACGGTGGAAAAAAGAAAAAAAAAAACAAAACCCACTTCCTGATCTCCGGATCAAAGGGGAGCCAGGGTGGGTGGAAGGGCATCGGTTCAGGCCCGTGGGGTTTTCTCCCCACAGCAACACGGTGATTACAGAGCAGCAGCTCGGGACTGCAGCTTCATTTCATTTTTTTTTTCCCAGGGTTTTCTTTAGCCTAAACCCTAATACATCCTGGCAGCTTTTGATCTACCCTTCAGGGGAAATCCCCGAACTCTTGGTGCACTCCCTTCATCCTTGTTCTTCAGGCAAAAAAAAAAATCCTGATGGAGAAGCCTGTGGGAAGGCGTGGGCAGCTGGGTGGCACAGTGGTGTGAAACAAGGCTCCCACCCGACGTGGCTGGAACAAAACAGGGTCCTGATGAACGAGCTTGGAGGGGACAGGGACACTCCCAAGCTGTGGGAGATCTGCTGCGCGGCAGGTGCTCCAGGAGCCGGCCCTGCTCTCCCAAATTCCCCTGCGTGAAAAACATCGCTTATCTCAGCTCTGCTGCTGTCTGCCCTGGGTGAAATGTTCTCCCTCCTTCCTGCTCGTGGAGCAATCCCGCCCTGCCATCTGCTGGTGAAATCCTAAAGCCGAGGAGGAGAAATCCTAAACCGGGGGCAGCATTTGGTGGAAAACCTGCCATCTGTGCTGAGAATTGGGAGATCTTTCAGGGTGACCATCAGCGACTGGGGCACAGCTCAGACACACGGTGGCACAGCAGCTTGGGTGATGGATGGGTCCCCCACCAGCACCATCGATGGGCATGGATGGGCCAGATAAAGCCATTAACAGATGTCCCCTCTGCTCCAGGCGCTGCTGAAGGTCCCGAGAGGGCCAGCTGGGAGGATCTCAGGTATCTCCTGGGCACCAGGAGCAGCTGCACTCGGGTGTTGAGGACACCAAGAGCAGGGAGGTCCCCGGGGCAGTTTTGTACCCCCAGCCCATCAGTCCGTGCGAGGAGTGAAAAGGATTGAGCAGGACACAGGACTGTGGCTGTCTGCTCCGAGTCCCCTGGGAGGGAGCACAAATGTCACTAAAATATGTTTCAAATCAGAGCCACAGCGGCTGCAGCAGCCGAAGGGCGTTTAATGTGGAAACACGCTCCTTGAGCTGGGCTGTGTTTTGACTTTAGCTGTCAAAGCAGGAGCTGAGCACTTCCACGGCGACATGCCTGTGTCAGTCCCTGGTTTCCCAGCGGAGGAGGTGCCAGCAGTGAAGGACCAGGCTCAAAACAGTGGCAGGTGTGATCCCACCAGCGCGGCCTCGCTGCACCCTCAGCTGCTGGGAGCACGATGAGACCAGGAGGAGTCTGGTCTCAGGAGGAGGAGGATTTGTGTCATTCGTGTTTTTCAAGACAGAAAATATTGCAAGCCCCTACAATTTTCTTTGCTATTTTTACCTTTTTTTTTCTGCTACTCTTGATTATTCCACTGTAGTGGAAGATTATTCCACTGAAGGGGAAGATATCATATCCCATTTTTATGATAATGTTGTATCCCGCTTTTAAAGCAAATTAAAGGCAATTTGACAATTGAAAAGCCACAATGCCCAGCTAACCAGTGTCTACAGACTAGTTAATCCCCCTTAACAGGACAGCCATGGAGCCTGAAGGTCACTGATGAATCACTGAATCCTGCACTGCCGTGTCCTCACGCTCCGCTGAGGATGCTGGAAATAGATAATTACGGATCTCCCCGGAGCTGATCTCGTGAGCGTGAAGCCACGGGACAGCAGCAGAGGGGGAGAATCCCTCTCTCATTCCAGCAGCTTTCTGTTGGGAGCTGCTCAAGCCTCACCCTGGGAAGAGGGACTGACAGCTCGCTTCCACGGGGAGACATCGGGACCTTTGGTCCCGCTCCAGGGCAGCCCACGATGGGAGCTGGCACAGCACCAGGGCTGCCGCAGGAACTCGCGCTTATTCGGGGAAAAATGATGCTCTGAAGAGGAGGAGGTTGTGGGAACAGCTCCAGCTCCGACCACTCCTCATCCCGCTGCCAGCGACACCTCCAAAGCCAGAGCTCGGAGCAGAGAGAAGAAAAATCCCAGAGGAATCCTTCACTCTCCTGGTGCATTCCTCTGCTCGACCTGCCCCATGGCCCCGCTCTCCCCAGAAGGCTTCCCTGGATTTTTTTTATGTTTTATGGTGGGATTGAGCTGCCCTGTGAGACATCTGCACATGTAGGGTGGGGTAGGAGGGGAAAAAACCCCACAAACTCTTCTGGGGTTTGTTGCTGTGGATCCATCTCCCTGCCAGCTGCCCACAGGGGATTGTTCATCCCTAAATCTGCTGAGGTGAAACTTGTGCTTTAGCTTACGGCTGTTGCTCCATGTTGGGAACACTGAACAGTCTGGCACATTCCTCTGACACCCCTTGGGGATATTTTATGGATTTATGGGATCCCCTCTCAGCCTTCCCTCCTCCAGGCCCAGCTCCTGCAGCCTCCCCTCATGAATGCGATGCTCCAGACCCCAAACCACCATTACGACCTCTGCCGCACCCCCTCCAGCATCTCCTTAACTTTATTATCCTAAACCTAATCAGGCAAGCCACACAATTCCCAACAATTATTAACTTTAATCATTCCCAACGCGGCCCTGCGGCGCCCCCGAAATGGCGGGAGCCGCCGGCTGGGTCCTCCCGCCCGCTGGGGGACGCCGCGCGCGGCGCGGGGCGCTCCGGGCCGGGCCCGGCCGCCTCCTCTCGGCGGCACCGCGGCCCACTCGCGCCGCCGCGGCGCCTATAAAGGGCCGCCCGCCGCACGAATCCGCCGCCTCTCCGCCTTCCGCGGCCGCACCGCGTGAGTCGGGGCCGCGACCGGCGCCGCCGAACCCGCCCCGGGTCGGCGCCGTGGGGTGGGGAGCGCGGTGCGCTGCGAGAGCGCGGCGGCGGCGGCCGCGCCCTGCCCGCCCGCCCTCAGGCCGCCGCGTGCCGCGCTGGTTTATTTCTAATGCCTTCAGGCCATCTAGGCGAGCCGGTTTTAAGAGAAATGGCAGTATTAGTGCGTGTTAGAGCTTTATTTATTTATTTTATTTCCTCAGGAAACCAACGGGCCGCCTCTCTGCTGAATCTGGGCTGAATCGAAGCGAAAGATAAGAGAAGCTGGGGGTTTTAGGAGTTTTTTTTGCCTCAAAGCGCTCGGGAGCCGGCGTATGAATTTTGGTGTCTTATCCGATCCCTGCTCTCCAGGAGGCTTAACTTTGGGGTGTTTTTGCTGATTTTTTTCCAAGCTTGCACAACCCTCTCAGCTGCTCCGTGTCCTGGTGCCAGCCCCCTTGTCCCAGGCTTCTGCCGGCCGCGGCTTAGGCTTTAATTAAGAGTTTTGAGCGTTCCCCCAGAATTAATAATTATAAGAAGCTCGAATTGAGCCCCCAAGTGAAAAACCCCCGTGGTTGAGAGCGCCGAGGGGAAGATGAACACGGCCGCCAGCAGTTACCCCATGGCCTCGCTGTACGTGGGGGACCTGCACCCCGATATCACCGAGGCCATGCTCTATGAGAAGTTCAGCCCGGCTGGCCCCGTGCTGTCCATTCGGGTCTGCAGGGATATGATCACCCGCCGCTCCCTGGGCTACGCCTACGTCAACTTCCAGCAGCCCGCAGATGGTAAGTGACAACGGCAGCCACATCCGTGGCTTTTCCCCCCTCTTTTTTCCTCCTTTTCCCCCGCTCATTCACGTGTTGCCCATCACAGCGTTATAAGGTGAGTCGTCTCTTGCTGGTGCTTGCAACTGGAATATTTTTTTATTGCTCGGTGTCTTTGAAATGCACTTCTTGCTAACGTCTCTAATTTTAGACAGGCCTGTTTTTTTGCACTGACACTAACTTCAGAGATTTGCGGTTTTTCTTCTCATCAGAAAATAATCCCCGTGGTGTTTCCCCTCATTCTGGGGTACTTTGGGGCTGTTTCTGGGGGGGATTTGTGCAGCCAGCCCTAGCAGAGGGAGTTCAGAGTAGGCTGAGTGCTCAGTTAAGTGACTGATCCGTGGCTGCTCCACACACTGCCAGTTCAATAAATTTAATATCTCCTGTTGTTCAAGCAGCTGGATGTGCCTCCCAGTTGGGGAAGTGGCGTTCTTGGTTTAAAGTGAAATAAAACGCTTTATTCAACGTGTGGAGAACCAGATTGCAGAAGCCACACTTGCTTTGCTCTTGCCAGACTCTTTTTTTTTTTTTTTTTTTTTTCACACTTTGTTTCCTGCTCAAAGCCAGGTGTTGCAGAGCTGAAGCAGCACATGAAAGATGGGACAGGAGAGGTCATTTTGGAACACGTCTTTTCTGGAAGGAAAATGGGTCAGCGTTTTCTGCCCCAGTTTTCAGAGCTCTGCCTGCTGACTGCTGCAAGTTTATTGCTCCGTGCTGGGGTTTAACAGCATCTCTGCGTGGTGGAGGCATCCAAGTAGAGATAAGAGCGAGCTTTTCCCTCGAGTTCAGAATCAGGTTACAGCAGCACGGATTTCAGCAACAAGTAAACTTTCCTTTACATTTTTGCAGCGCTTCCGTCCTCTCCCCAGGGCAGTTCCTTGTGATGCCATTTCCTTGGACCGATCTGACTGAGCACTCCTGATCCTTCCCCTTGTCTGATTGAAAGCTGACTTGCACCCCGCTGCATCATTTCTCATTCCGTGGCACACAAAAAAAAAGCTGTTGTTTTTGGGCAGTGTATTTGTGTTTTGAAGATTCTCAGTGAGAAAGAAGGAACCTGAGGGCCTGCCTTGTGTGGTCCTGTCCTGCCCTGAGTGCTTCTTATGAAACCACCTCGGTCCATTTATGTCCTGAACAAAGTTATCCCGGCTCACCTGCCTTCCTTAGGCTCTGATCTCATTTTGCAGGCTCAGAGACACAAAAACAAAAGCCAGCAAGGAGCTCCAGCTCGGCTTGGATAAATTTTGGGGAGATGGGGTGCAGAAGTGTAGATAAAGCTCTCTCAAAGCAAAGAGCGATCTCAGAAGGGATCAGTGGCTGGTCCCACGTGCTTTAGCAGAAGCACTCTGCACCTCGTACAAATGGGGGCCTTCTCAATATATTCAAAGTAATCTTTTATGGTAATAAATAGGCAGGAATTTAGGGGGAGGTTGCACCATTCTGGGCTGCCGGGGAGGCAGCAGACATTTTAGGAAGCTCCTGGGCTTGAAGTGATACTTGGAGCAAGTAAGTGGTGTCTTGTTACTGGTAGGTCTTAGAAGGTCAAGTGGTTTAAACCTAATCATTGAGTGAATATCGGGGCAGGGAAACAGTCAAACTCCTTCTGCTCTCGTGAAGAGATGTGAATTTTGAATTTCTCCTGTCAAACTGCAGCGTGTGTTACCCTGCATAAATAAAAAACCCATTTGCTGCACTCCATGTAATGCAGCAGGGCATGGAGACTGATAGTGTGCAAGAGGGTCGTGGTTTCTCCAAAACAAACTTGACTATGAAAAATATAATTTTTGTTGTAAAATGCAGAAATTTGAACTGTTTTCAAGGTGGCACTTGCCTGCACGAGGCTTCCTGAGAGGAGGAGGAGGAGGAGGGATTCTGTGTTTTCTTCCAGGAATGCATAATCAGAAATGCACTTGGCTTCATCCCACTAAATCTGAGGAAAGCTGAGGGGGGAGCACTGTGGGAATCTGATTGGGTTTATGCTTGGGAGTAGGTGCTTACAGTAATCAGGTTTTGTGCTCTGCAGAGTTCTTGTGGACACGTGCTATGTTTGAGCTGGCAGTAGGTGTTAAAAAGGTTGATAAATGATAGTTTGCGTTTCCCTGGCGCCTTTTGTGGAAGGGTGAGGGCTTTGTAAATCTGAATAAAGCAACGTTTTAACTTCATTTTGGTGTGTTCTGAAGCAGGGCTCTGCCCCACAGAGCAAATCAAGCAGCCAGAACTCTTCCCCATTTCAGGATCACAAGGACCTCACTGTCACATCTTGAGCACACTCTGCATTTCCAGGTTCCTGTGTCCAAACTGGGCCAAAACTTGTGTTATTTTTTACAGGTTTTGAGGTGCTGGAGTGATGCTGGCCAGGCATTGTCTAACTGGCAGGAGTCTGCTGCAGGGAGGTTATTTTTAGGGAAAATGAGCTCTGCTGCTTTTGATTGCAGTTCCTTGCTGTAGTAACCAGGGAATGCTGAATTCTGAGCCTGTCATCCTGTGATGGGCAGGGTAAGGAAACCCTTCACAGTTCTGGCTAGTTCAGGCTCAGCAGTGATTGTTAAAATTTATTCTTTTTGACTGTGCAGAAGGGAGAGAAAACAAACTCAACAAACAAGCTGAATTTCTCTTTTCATGTATTCTTTGCAATTGAATTCCAAACATTGACAGTCACAGAAAGCTCAGGATAATGAAGCAGAGAAGCTTCAGTTTGGCTGCAGAGATAAGGTGTTCTGAAAGTGGAGGAAAACCAGAATGTTCCCCAAGCTAAGGAGGATCCCAGGGCTGGAAATAGATCCGTGTTTCTGTAGGAAACTATAGATAAACTTGTTTGTTCTCCTTGAGGACAGTGTAAGGCAAATTGTGGAGTTAAAATGGAAGAGTTGGTGCTGCCACAAGCTTCATTGCAGCAGCATTTTGTTGTGACCTCAGTGACTGAGGAATTGAATTATTTTGAATATGCACCATCTCTTTTTTTCAAAAAATAAGTGGCTGAATTTGCTCTGTGGGCAGTTTTTGCTCAGTGACCTCAGTGAGAGCTTGGAGGTTCGGGGAGAATCAAGCTCCTCGTGTGGAGTTTCTCCTGGGTGAATCTTGGGGTGTGAGGGTGGTTATTGATCTTCATGCTGCTCATCCCCAGCCACTAATTCCAGCATTGTGTTAACTCTGCATCCACAAGGGAGCTTAACTGCTCTTGAGGGCTCGGGCAAGCCGCAGTCAGTGTTCAGGTGCCCTCCCTGCCCAGAAAGGGAATGAAAAGCAAGCCTGAAAGGGGCTGTGAGTGTGTTTTGTGTTCTGTATGAGCCACAGTTGAGTCTGCTGGAAGCATGACAGGAACCAGTGGGAGAGAAACAGATACAGGAACTGAAATGGCTGAAGCTTTGTGGCTGAAATAGAAGAAAATGAGAAGGTGTTTGCTCAGATGAAGGAAATGAATCAGATGTGCTTGGTGTGAGTCATTCACAGAACTCTTGCAGATCCCTTCCAGGTTTTCTGAGGTCCTGGTGTAGAGGGGTTGCATCTCCACCTGTGGGTGTGGCGCAGATCCCTGGGGGAATCCTTGTAGGGCTTTCACAGCTCGCCAGAAGTGTCTGGGTGTAATAATAGAGTGGAACAGTAGCAACCTGTTGAAAGAGCAGTGCAATAGTATCTGCTCGGGGGGCTCGGGAGGAACTTCCAGCTCCGGAGCTGGGTGCTGCCTGTGGCGCCTTCCCACTCCCCCTGGTCACAGCCACTGCTCGATCCGCTGTCACCTTCCAGCGGGAGCCTGTTGCTGCTGCAGATGGTGTTATCCACCCGGTGTGTGCCCTTGCCAGCACATGCTTCTGCAGGACCTCTGCCTGCTATAAATAAACGCTGCCAAATTTGACGAGCTGCACTGCTTGCCTGCTGAGCTGCCTACACCAGGAAAGGACTGCAGGAAGAGCCTGGCTTGCATGGACTCGGAGCAGCAGCTGAGGAATCGTTTTAGCCTGGCAGTTCATTGCATTTTACACCTTGGCCTAAGCAGAGCTGTTGGAGTCCTTAATTTATACTTTTTTTTTTTCGAGCAGAGCTTGTTTCCAACTGGATTTGTGTGTGGGGAGAACGGCGATGGTCCCACCTCAATTTAAAACAAAAAAACCACATTTCAAAGCACATGAAAAATGCTGAGAAACTTCCATGCAGTAGTGGAGGCTGGCACTGGGGGTAGGGAGTGCAGGCTCTGGTGGGCAGTGTTCCACTGGAATTCCTGGAGGTAGTTTTGGGACACGCTGGGTAGTGTTAATCAGGCTGCACGAGCCAAGTCACGTGCAAGGTGTTCAGATTGCTTTTTTTCCCTTGAATTTCCTTCTGAAATCTAATCAGCAAATACCACAGGGTGAAGGTGGCCTGGGACAACTGAGCCAAACAAATGTGGAAAATTTGGGTTCTGCCCTGTTAATTTTCCTTTATTTTAATGCAAGTCTTTCCATCTCTTTGCCTGCTCCATGCTGGGAATCAAGACTCTTTCTTTCTTCTCTGCCTGCTCCATGCTGGGAGCGTTTTCTGGCACGGAACAGTGCAAGCATCTCAATTTTATGAACAAGATCCTGATGTGTGTACGTAATGATCCTTTTAATACACCAGTAGGCAGCAGAAATAGCCTCGTGGAGGGGGGTTTCAGTGCAGCTTAGAATGACAGTGCTGGTGTTTGAGAGCTCAGATAAACACTTCCCTGTTAATCAGATGGGGTGTACAGACTTTTTTCCCCCCCAGAATTTTCTCATCTCTCTTGTCATCTTTAGCTTGAGCAACTTGGGAATCATTTTTTTTGGCCACATGAGTTATGTAGAGGCTGACTCATGTCCTCACAGCCAGCCATGTGTTCGTGTACATTTTCCCTGACCTGACAGGGAGATGATCCTTCTCTCTGAATAGAAATGAGGATGGGGAGATGGGAGCTTCATGAAAAGCAAAACAGCCACACAGTCACTCTTTTTGCTTCGTTTTTTTTCTACCAGAGTTTCCTGTTTTTCCTTTCCTTCTTTGAGTGGAGTAATTTACCTGTATAATAATTCAGAATATGGCTAATAAACCAGGCATTTTGATATCAGTTTTGCTGTGGCAGTGAATATATTGCTATAATGTAAATTTCAAGTCTGTGAAGCATTTTATATACTTAGTGACTGTGCTGCAAAGACCTCCCTTGAAACACTGAGTTAAAAGTCATTGATCACCTCTGGTAACACCCCAAATGGCTCCATGAGCTGAGTAAAATTCAGAGAAAAGAATCACCCACCCACTGGAAACCTTTATTTTCTAACCGACCACAGAAAATCTGTTCTTGGCTTCTCTTGCAGCTGAGAGAGCTCTCGATACCATGAACTTTGATGTGATCAAAGGGAAACCCATCCGCATCATGTGGTCTCAGAGGGACCCTTCCCTGAGGAAGTCAGGGGTTGGGAATGTCTTCATCAAGAACCTGGACAAATCCATTGATAACAAGGCACTTTACGACACATTCTCAGCATTTGGAAACATTTTGTCCTGCAAGGTGAGATGTGGTTGCATTGTCCAGTTCTTTTAGGGTGGGGACACGATCAGAGATTGGAGTGTAGGCGGCGAAAGGGACACTTCTTGTCAAGTGTAAGGAGCAGAATCACGGAATAGTCTGAGTTGAGACACTCAAAACTCATCAAGTCCAACTCTTTAAATGAACGGTCCCTACAGAGATCAAACCTGTGACATTGGTGTTCAAACAGAATCTCTGAAAGGCAGAGTTGACCAAAAGCTGGAATTACATCAGATCTGGTCAGGAAGTGCAGGAATCTGACCCTCAGGTGGTGGTGGTCGGGAAGGGAGGGGATCTGACCCTCAGGTGGTGTTGGTCATGACGGGAGGGGGTCTGACCCTCAGGTGGTGTCTGCCAGGTGGGGTCTGACCCTCAGGTGGTGTTGGTCAGGAAGGGAGGGGGTCTGACCCTCAGGTGGTGTCTGCCAGGTGGGGTCTGACCCTCAGGTGCTGTCTGCCAGGTGCTGACCCTTGTCAGGAACTCACCCTTGGCAGTGCCCCATTGTCACCCGCTGGCCCGTGGCAGAGGAGGGACGCTGACAGCTGCCTTTGCTCCCTGTCCTGCAGGTGGTGTGTGATGAGAATGGCTCTAAGGGCTACGCCTTTGTGCACTTTGAGACCCAGGATGCTGCAGATAGGGCCATCGAGAAGATGAACGGCATGCTGCTCAACGACCGCAAAGTGTGAGTGTCACAGGCGGCAGCAGCAGCGCTCACATGCTCCGGGATGCATCTCGGTATTAACAGGGACACACAAGGCACTGGTTCTCCTGGCCCAAGCCTTGGCCTGCTACCTCTCCACTCCAGGGCTGGTGAGTGACCCTGCCCAAGCCATGGCCTGCTACCCCTCCATTCCAGGACTGGTGGGTTTCCCTGACCCAGCCTTGATTTGCCACCTCTCTGCGAGCGGGCTGGGGTGGGTTCTGTCTAGGGCCAGTGGGACTCCTTGGCCAGCCACAGCACAGGTGATTTTTCTGGTTGCTCTGTGGTCTGTTTGTTGTCCTCTGCTGTCACCCTTTCTTGTCCCCATTCCCAGTTCCTACTGCACACTCATTTTTTTTGCCTCGCCGCAAGTCACACGTTATTTTTTTCCTCTTGAAACCGATCTGTTTATTGGGGTTTTCATTTTTTTTTGTCTTACAGGTTTGTTGGGAGATTCAAGTCTCGTAAAGAGAGGGAGGCTGAGCTGGGAGCCAAGGCGAAGGAATTCACCAATGTCTATATTAAAAACTTTGGGGATGACATGGATGATGAAAGACTAAAGGAGGTCTTTGGCAAATATGGTAAATACAGAAATATTTGTATTGAGGCTGTGAATTTCATGAAATGTGGTAGTTTTGAGTGCTGCTGTGTAGTCCCTACCTGGGTCGCTTTAAAGCTGAGGAGATATTACATGGAATTTAATAATAATAATAATTTAATAATCTTGAAATGCTTTACTAACCCTGTCCCTTGGTAACAGGTAAAACTCTGAGTGTTAAAGTGATGACAGACCCCACTGGAAAATCCAAAGGCTTTGGCTTTGTAAGCTTTGAAAAGCATGAAGAGGCCAACAAGGTATGACCAACTTTTATGTTGATAAGATAACTTCAGAGAAGAAAAACGTGGTTTATCTTGGGAGCCTGTTTCTGAAATGGAAGAAAATTCTGCCTTGGGCAGGACCTCTTCTAGATGTGGGAACTTGGAAACCTTTTGCACCTTAATAGCTTGACATTCAAGGGTAACTTGGCATCCCTCCAGTTTCCTAGATCCACACTGTGGTATAATCAAGAATGTTAATTGCTGAAGAAATACTACAGTGCAGGGCTGGAGGAGGAGGAGGGCACCTAGAGTGAGAACATTGCTCAAAAATGGTCTTCTCTGAGCAGAATGCTTGTTAAAATGTAGTTTTAATTACAAGAAAAGGTGGGGATGAATTTCCAAGTTGGTTCAGCACTCCCTGGTGTGTCAGCTTGATCTGTGTGATAACTTCAGCTTGTCTTTAATGAGCCTGTTGTTAACAGGAGGAGTGCAAAGGTAACGTGCAAACTCTGATTTATTGACTGACAGGCAGGGACACAACGTCAGCTCTGGGCAGTCCTGCTCTGACAGGATCAGGGGCTGTCCTGCTGCAGCAGCTCAGAGTTTCCTCTTGAACCCTCTGTGCAGGCAGTGGAGGAAATGAACGGGAAGGACATCAACGGGAAAATGCTCTTTGTGGGCAGAGCACAGAAGAAGGCTGAGCGCCAGGCAGAGCTGAAAAGAAGGTTTGAGCAGCTAAAACAGGAGAGACTCAGCCGGTACCAGGTGAATCGTGTTTCTTTTCTCAATTTAAGCACCGTTCCTGCTCTGTTGAAGGAATTGCCAGAGCAGTTATTGTCCCGTGAGACATCCTGGGTTCAAACACAAAGGTGTCTCTGTGGTATTTGGTGGCGAAGGGGGCATCAGGGCTTAGTCTTGGTACTGAAAGTGTTTAGGAGGATGTGAGACAACAGGCATGAAGTCTCCTTGACTTTCAAATGGGGATCCCTGGAGGGGATGGGAAGAGACAGCACAACTCTGCACTGCTCTCTGTAATTTGTGGCAGAACTGGGTCGTGTCAGAGGTGGCATCTGAAACTCCCCCAGTCCCTGAGGTGCACTGCTGGGCTGGGGACATGTGGTGATGCCACAGGAAGGCAGAGGAAATCCAGACAAGCTCCCTTTCACCACAGTGGGACTTGTCTCTACGCCTTTGCAACATTTATCACCTTCAGCTTTGGGTGGTGTGGAAGGAACATGATGCTAAATTAAGAGTTTTCAGACAAATTCCAGCTCTGGCAGATGGGTAACAGTTGATGTGCTTAAGAATTTTCAATGTTGTGAATGTCATACTGTTCTTTCCCTTTCCAGGGTGTTAACCTGTACATTAAAAACCTAGATGACACTATAGACGATGAAAAACTGAGGAAGGAGTTCTCACCTTTTGGGTCAATAACGAGTGCCAAGGTACTGTGGGATTTGGGGGTTACTTGGATTTTGCAGCCTGAAGAAGGAATTGTCTGACATGGGATTCAAGGGCTGTCCTTAACCTGTGGTTATTGTGCTTCTGAAAACAGCTTGGCTAGTGAATAGCAGGATTTTACTAAAAGCTTCACTCCCTTACAAAAAGGGCAGGCAGGAAGTGGCAAACGTGCTTGCTTGAGGTGGTAAGCATGAAATGACACTTTCCTCTGTGCATTTAGGACTGCACCAAATCTTTCCCATTCCTTACTGTGCGGTGTGGGCCTGGGGACACATGGTGCTGACAGCAACGCAGAGCAAATCCAGACAGGTGACTCTTCATGAGAACCTGTCTCTACACCTCTGCAACAACTTAGGTGCTACCTAAAATCTGAAAAGCCACAGATTGTTCAGCTCAGTTGTGCTGGTACTCCATCAGCAATTGATCTTTACTGCAGGTGATGCTGGAAGATGGACGGAGCAAAGGGTTTGGCTTTGTCTGCTTTTCCTCTCCAGAGGAGGCCACCAAAGCTGTGACAGAGATGAACGGGCGCATCGTGGGCTCCAAGCCCCTCTATGTGGCACTGGCCCAGAGGAAGGAGGAGAGGAAGGCCCATCTCACCAACCAGTACATGCAGCGCATCGCTGGCATGAGGGCCTTGCCTGCCAACACCATCATCAACCAGTTCCAGCCCGCTGCTGGCGGGTATTTCATGCCTGCTGTGCCCCAGGTGAGCTGCCGTGGGGTTTCTAATCTGTGTTAATCTCACCGAGCCTTTCTCATGCCTGTAAGCAGCAGCTCCTAATGAGGGGTGCAGCAGTGGAGTTAATTCTGTGACTTGCTAGCTGCCTGTTCTCTTAATCCCAACCTGAGCGTTGGGTCCTGGCAACGGCTGCCTAAACGGGTTGTAAACAATGTTTGTGATGCACTTGGATGTTGCCTCTGAGCTTATCTGATCTCCCTCCAGGCTCAGAGCAGACCCACTTACTATGCACCCAACCAAATGACACAGATGAGACCCAACCCACGATGGCAGCAAGGAGGGAGACCTCAAGGTGAGAGTGCCAGAGGCTGTTTTGGTTGTAGAACCCTTTGGGAGCTGTGCTTCCCCACAGGAACAATTCATCCTTTGTGGGGACGGTCCCGTGCGGGGCCAGGAGCTGCACCCTAATCCTTGTGTATCCCTTCCAACTCAGCACGTTCCATGATTCTCTGATTCTCCCTGTGCACCGCCCCTGTAGCTGACTGTCCTGCCTTGCCAGCTGGTTCTCTTTTGAGGATTTCCCCTCCTTCCACCCTTTAGGCTTCCAGGGAATGCCCAATGCCATGCGGCAGTCGGGGCCCCGGCCCGCCCTGCGCCACCTGGCCCCTGCCAGCGCTCCTGCCTCCCGCGGCCTCCCCGCTGCTGCCCAGAGAGTTGGTAAGAAGGGGTCTCTCCCTGGGCTTTTCCTCTTCTCTGGGAGGGAGGAGGGTGCTGTGGAGACTTGGCTTCTCCCAAAGATGGCCGTTAGATGTGGGATGTCTGCAAAGAGCAGAGCCAGCACCTGCTGCTGTCCCGTTCCTCGCTCTGCGGCGCAGGTGTGGGAGCGCTCGGTGCTACAGCACGGCAGTGGGAATCTGTCACAGACACATTGGATGAAAATCCTTTTGCTCGGATTTTCTTCTCCTGAGAAGCTGAGGAGCTTCAGGAAGGAAATGTAAACAATAACTCTCTGCTGCTGTGGAATGCAGCAGGTGCTTCCTTGATTGGTTTGTGTGAGGTGTTTCTAATTAATGACCAATCAAGGATGCAGCTGGATTGGACTCTGGTCAGTCACAAGATTTTGTTATTCATTCTTTTTTTTTCTTGTCTCGCTTTCTGATGAATTCTTTCTCTCTATTCTTTTAGTATAGTTTTAATATAACATTTTTAATATAATATATATAATAATATAATAAATCAGCCTTCTGAAACGTGGAGTCAAGATTCTCGTCTCTTCCCTCATCCTGGGACCCTGCAAATCCCACAACAGAAATCCAGATGGATTCTTCTCCACTGGTTTGGGACTTATCTCTACACCCCTGCAACACCACCCCAGAATCTCTGTAGCTTATGGGTTTTGCTTTCAGAGGAGAGCAGCCAAATTCATTTTTTTTCCCAGTGATCAGCTGTAAAACAAAAGGTGTGGAATCTATGGATTGGTTCTAGGGAGAACATCCCCTTCTTGAAGTAGCCAGCTACACTTTGGTTTCTAAAGAAGCATCACCATGCAGGGCATAGTTTGAATTAAAACCAGACGTCCCAAGTTGCTGGCTTGTTGCTGCAGGTGTTTGTCACCGTGTTCTCCTTCCTTTGCAGGTGTTGGCACAGCAGCTCAGAACTTGGCTCCCCGTCCTCCTGTAGCTGCCCCTGCTCCCAGGGCTGTCCCTCCTTACAAATATGCCTCAAGTGTCCGCAGCCCACACCCAGGTGTCCAACCTCTGCAGGTACCACCAGGGCCGGGCTGGGAAGTCCCTGCAGTTTCACATGCAACTCAAGTATTTTTAGAGCAACTTCAAGCTCCTTTTATGACCCAGACAATCCTAATTTGGAATTTAAAAAGCTGGCAGTTGTGCCTTTGCCAGGGGCACCCTGCTTGGTTCATCTGTCTTGTACTCACAAGCCCTTTTGTAGCCAGACTGGCTGTCGGGATATTTTTCTTGGTTCTTTGTTCCTGTTTTGCAACCATTTAAGTCTCCCTCCTCTTTGCCAAGTTCTCACTGGGGTATCATTGAAAGAGCACCATCTACACCTGGCTTTCTCAACATTTCGTGATGTTTGATCCTGTTTTTGTAAGATATTTGTGGTGTTCCTGTGTGGCATTCCTGGGTTTTGAGCTCAAGACTTGCCGGGAGTGTTTGTGAACCAAGAGCACCTTGCCTGCCCTTTCTGAAGCTGAGGTGTTCTGTAGGCTTGGCAAAGATTGTGTTTTAGGAGGGAACATCTTAGAATTGTCTAAATGTGAAGCAATCAGCCTCATCCTTATTTCACAGCCCTTGTCTGCCCTTTTCAGGCACCTCAGCCTGCAGTGCATGTGCAGGGCCAGGAGCCCCTGACAGCCTCCATGCTGGCTGCTGCCCCTCCCCAGGAGCAGAAACAGATGTTGGGTGAGTAAAACCCCACTGCTCACCGATCGTTTTTCATCCCCTCAGGTTTCAAAGTTCCAAACTCATCCACCTGAACTCCTTTTTTTTCTCCCTCAGGAGAACGTTTGTTCCCCCTGATCCAAGCTATGCACCCCAGCCTGGCGGGGAAGATCACAGGAATGCTGCTAGAGATTGACAACTCGGAGCTGCTGCACATGCTGGAATCTCCAGAGTCCCTCCGCTCCAAGGTGAGCTGCTGTGTCCCTTTTTTAACTCCAGAGGGGCTCTGAGCAGGGAGAGAATCTCACTGGATTTGTGTCCCCAGGTGGAGGAGGCTGTGGCAGTGCTGCAGGCTCACCAAGCCAAGAAAGAAGCTGCCCAGAAGGTGGGTGTGGTTGCTGCTACCTCTTGAACCAGGATGACTGGTGAGTGTCTCGGTGCTCAGCTCCACTGAAAAGCTTCCAGAATCAGTCAATAAAACGCAGTTGTTAGTGAACAATTCACGTGGGTGTGTCACCAGCACTTACCTTGTGATTGTAGCCCACTCTTCGACAACAAAAAGCTCCTGATGTTGTTTCTCCCAGCAGAACATTTGTGTAGAAGTTAAGAAATATTCATTCTGATGCTTTTTTAAGGGATCTAAAGACGTTGTTGAAGTCCTTGAGGTGTTCCTTGGAGCTGGCATGCTGGGGATGAGTCTTGTGGAGCTGCTGATCTGGGAAATGGCCACGTTTTGAGGCTAAACAGGCTCTTAGTGGCCATTCCTTATCCTGGAAACCACCTGCCTTCAGGAAATAATAAATGAATGCTGGAAATGTTTCACTGGCTAGGTCTGTCCACACAAGTGGTGTCACCTGCGTTTGGGGTTGGCTCTTGTTTAGTTTATGAACAAGGATTTTGATTCTTGCAATTCCTCTTCCTGCTTTTCATGACCCGTTTTTCTGTGGGCTGTCAGGAATTGCCCTCTCCAGGACTTTCTGTGCTGCTGTTTGTGATCAGATGTCACAACTCAAGCTGGTGCAGAATTCTTATTTTCACTGGGTGGTCTAGCAAAGAATTTGAGTTTCTTGTGGGTAATAACAATTTCTGATGATCTGACCACCATGAGCAGCTTCTCTGTACCTTCCCAATTCTATTGGAATCCTTATTCCTTGGAATGCTGGAATATTTCCTTGCCTGGGGCAGGGATGCTCTGAGTAACTTCTCTCCCTTTTTCCCCTCTAGGATACAAAGAAGCCAAATAGCCCCTTCCTAGACATCAGCTCAAGATGTTTGAAGATCCTTCACTGTCCTGCAGATCTCAAGGCCATGCATTGTATCACATAGTTATATTGCATTTTGTAAATTAATCTTAAAGATCTTATTTAAAAAGCTGACTCTGAAGCTCGAGGTTTCCAAAACCAGAATCTGAGGGGTTTGCAAGCTTTTCCTTTGCCAGAACAGAGCTGCCCCTCGTGTCTTCTAAAGAGGACGTTGAGGATTTTAGGCTGGAAGTATTTTTGTGAGTTTGTGTTTAATTGAACAATCCAGTTTGGAAAGTTTGGGAAACATTTATCAATAAAGGAATAAACTTGCACTTTGTTTGCCATCATTTCTCTCTGTCGGATAAATAAACGTGCCTTGGCTTTGTGAAATCAATCTGCTGGGTAGTTATTGAGGGGTGAATACATTAATCAGGGATTTGACTTACTCTGCTTGCTAATTTTGGATAATGAGTATTTAAAATCATGCCTGGGGCAGTGTCTGAAGGGCTGATGGCTGTAAACAGTGATCTGAGAAGGGCTGGGGAGTTATTTTCAAGTGAAGGCTACAAGGGTTTGGCCTGTTTTTGTCACGGGCTGTTCTTTGTTTACAATCCTACATTTTCAGCTGCATTTTTAGTGCTCCTGCTGCTATTTTACACTCCAAAGGTGGCCGAGGTTTACCACTGGGGTCGACAAATCCTTTGCAAACTTATTTTGGGTGATCCTTTTGGCTAAAAACAACATGATTCAGACAAACACAGAGCACACACTAAGCTGGGAGACACTCAACCCCCTCGCTCGGGCTGGAGCTGCACGTGCCAGATCCACAGTGCCTCGGAGGCTTTGGGAAAGGCTGGGAGGAGGTGCAGAGATATCGGAAATCAAGGGCAGCTCCGACCGGGGGAGAGAGAATGATGCATCTGCCTCAGTTTTATCACAAGGCTAATTAAGTACTTTATTATGCTGTATTATTCTATACATCTAAAGCTGAATGTGCCATGCACTCACCATGCTCACAACTGCACAGAGCTGCCCTCATCCTCTGATCCTTCCATGGCTGTCCCGACATGGACACGCTCAAAACATCCTCACTGGCCAAACAATCTCCATATTCCATCCTACTTTGGCACAACACGGGCACAGCGAACAGGAACTGTGTTTTCTTTCTCTGCTGTTCGGAGAATGTGGATCCCAGAAATATTCTTGGGGAAAAACGTGCCTTGCTTTTCTCTGTGAGGACAAATGTGGCAGCGCAGGGATGCACAGGGAGCTGGGATGGACAAGTGGGAACACAGGGAGCTGGGAAGGACAGATGTGGCAACACAGGGATGCACAGGGAGCTGGGAAGGACAGATGTGGGAACACAGGGTTGCACAGGGAGGACAAATGTGGCAGCACAGGGATGCACAGGGAGCTCGGGAGTACAAATGTGGGAACACAGGGATGCACAGGGAGCTGGGATGGACAGATGTGGCAGCACAGGGATGCACAGGGAGTCGGGATGGACAGATGTGGCAGCACAGGGATGTGCAAGGAGCTGGGAAGGACAAATGTGGGAACACAGGGATGCACAGGGAGCCAGGATGGACAGATGTGGCAGCACAGGGATGTGCAGGGAGCTGGGAAGGACAAATGTGGGAACACAGGGATGCACAGGGAGCCAGGATGGACAGATGTGGCAGCACAGGGATGTGCAGGGAGCTGGGAAGGACAAATGTGGGAACACAGGGATGCACAGGGAGCCAGGATGGACAGATGTGGCAGCACAGGGATGCACAGGGAGCTCGGAGGGATTCCCGGCTCCACGAACACAGCCCAGCCCCGGCGGAGGGCGGAGCGCTGCCGCCGTTCCGGGGCGGGCCGTGCCGAGCCGAGCCGTGCCGAGCCGTTCCGGGGCACCGGGGCGCCATGGCGGCCACCAAGCGGGTGCTGTACGTGGGTGAGTGGCCGGGCTGGGGGACCCCCGAGGGGCCGGGGCACCCCCGGCCGGGCCCGGTGACCGCTTGGGCGCCCCGCAGGCGGGCTGGCCGAGGAGGTGGACGAGAAAATCCTGCACGCCGCCTTCATCCCCTTCGGAGACATCACCGACATCCAGATCCCGCTGGACTACGAGACCGGTGCGTGCCCGGGGGCCGCAGCAGCCCCGGCGTGAAAAATGCGGGGTTTATCCCGGGCTTTTCGCAGATATTAGGGTGAATGTTATACGGGTTATGTTAGAAAGTTGTGCTGTGTTAATTGTCTTAAGTAGCGTGGTAAGTGTAGGTTTAAATACAAGTTATTTTATATATATATATATATATATATAACCTAAATATATATACATATATATAACAAAAATATATCTATAGATAAATATAAAAATAAATATATATATAACCGAAATATATGTTTTTTCATAACCTGAATATAGGTTATTATATATTATAAACTGGTATAAATTATAATAACTATTATAAATTTAGGTTATAAAATATAACTATTATATATATAGTTATATTAATTATAAATAAATATAACTATTATAACTATTAGGTTGTAAAATATAGTTTTAGGTTAAAATAGAGACTATGTATGTGGAATATTTTTTTAAAGAAAGGAACAAAGTACTCGCACCAGATAGCAGCCACAGATACTCACACAGATAGCAACCTCAGTCTTTCAGAAAAAGAGAATTTATTATCAGAAATAATGAACTTCTTCCCGCCTCGCTCAGCCTTGTAGATGCCATTAGGATTCAGAGGCAGAAGCTGATGCTGCCCAGACAGAATCCTTGGTTTGAATGGCATTTATGCATCATGTGTGAGGTGTATGAATGTGCAACAGGCTGCTGCTTTTAAGGGTTAATCCTCTGTTAACGTGGGTCCTTTTTCGGGCTTATTTTGCCCAGAAAAGGCACCCAGACCGTCAGTAACTCTTTGTTTTTACTGTCTCCTATCGTCCTGATCTCAACTGTTCAAACTTTTATTACTCTAATTCTACTGCTCTTTTTATAACCATTTTATTACTATCAAACCATTAAAATTTTAAAAACAAGTGACTGGTGTTTTCCCCGGGGCGTGGGTTTGGGGTGGGGGCGGCTTTCCCTGGGGGATGAGACCCCTGGTCCGTGCTGCCCCTGACCCCTCTCTTCCTCCCTTCCTTCCTTCCCTGCAGAAAAGCACCGGGGATTCGCCTTCGTGGAGTTTGAGCTGGCAGAGGTGAGGAGCCAGCAAGTTTGGGGTTTTTGCTCCCTTTGGGGTTTTGGGATGGATCCTCTTCCTGCTGGAGGAATCTGAAGCCGTGTGTGTGTTGGTTTAGCTGTGTGGGGTGCTCTGGTCAGTCTTTTGTTGTTATTCTGTTTTATTTTTTGCTAGCTTTCTGGTGTATCTTTATTCTTGCAGTATAGTTTTAGTGTAGCATTTTAATGTAATATATATCATAATATAATAATTTAACTTTCTGAAACGTAGAGTTAAGCTTCTCATCTCTTCCTTCATCCTGGGGGCTCTTGAACACAACCACAGTGTGTGGGTTACCCACCATAACATTCAGATCTTATTCTGCTCCTCCAAGTCCCCACTTTTCCCATTTCCTCTTGGGCTGAATTCCCATTTTTCCTGTTTCCAACCCAAACTGCTCCCCCGCCACCACCCCGTTCTTGGTTTCACGGGCTGTTCTGTGTTTGTCCTCTGATCATCTGTGCTGGGCTTTGTACACAGATCTCTCCCAAACGCTCATGGCAGCAATAGAATATCTTAAATAAAGGGGTTGGTGGGTTTGTGGAAGGTGAGACCCACATGGGCTTTGGAAACCCCACATGGATGGGGTTGTGATATGGCTTTTACAAATCATCCCTGGGGTAAATGAGGTTTAGAAGAACTGGCAGTTGTCTTTATAATGAGATGCTATGCTGGACCTTGAGAATAAATGCTAATACTGATTTTATTTTGATTTTTTTTTTTTGGCAGGATGCAGCAGCAGCTATTGACAACATGGTATGGACCCTGCTCCCACTCCTGCTCCCTGTTCCTCGCGGATGTGTGCCTTTGCTGCCCTGGGTGCTGTGGGCTGCAGGGAGAGCAGAAGCTGTGTCCTCTGAGCTCTGCAGGGCTTTGGGGTTTTATACCTTTTGGTGGGCTTTGCTGTGCTTTTTTCCCCTCTGCAGAACGAGTCTGAGCTCTTTGGCAGGACGATCCGAGTGAACCTGGCCAAGCCCATGAGGATTAAGGAAGGATCGTCCAGGCCTGGTGAGCTGGGGAGCAGAACATCCCTGGGCGTGCTCGGAGCTCTGTGAGCCCCCTTTGGGTCAATTCCTGTGCTCTGACCTTTCCTTTTGCGGCCGCAGTCTGGTCAGATGATGAGTGGCTGAAGAAGTTTTCAGGGAAGACTTTGGAGGAGAACAAGGAGGAGGGAGGAGCGGAGGCCCCCAAAGCAGAGGCACAGGAGGTAGGAAAAACATCCGGAGCCATCTGCGTCCCCGTTATCCCAGAGGACGGGAATGCAAAGCAGGGAAAAGCCACCTCAACTTGCTTTCCTTCATTCTCCTGCTCAGGACGAGCCTCCTGCCAAGAAATCCCGGGTGAACCCCCAGGTTTACATGGACATCAAGATCGGGAACAAGCCCGCGGGGCGGCTGCGGATCCTGCTGCGCTCCGACGTGGTGCCCATGACCGCAGGTGAGGTGCCGGGGTCTCGTGCCGCTCGTTGGGCGCCAGTTGGGGGGTCTCGTGCTGCACGTTGGGCGCCAGTTGCGGGGTCTCGTGCCGCACGTTGGGCACCAGTTGGGGGGTCTCGTGCTGCACGTTGGGCGCCAGTTGCGGGGGTCTCATGCCCCACATTGGGCACCAGTTGCGGGGTCTCATGCCCTACCTCGAGCGCCAGTTGTGGGGGTCTCGTGCCGCACGTTGGGCGCCAGTTGCGGGGTCTCGTGGCCCTGGATTGGGGTGACCCCGAAAGATGGAAAAGTCTCTGCTCCAACCCGTGCCTTCAAAGAAAGACTCGGTAGTCTTCTGTTGTCCGGTCTCAAGGTTGTTTATTGTTGGTTATCTAAAAGATTCTTCTCCTGAACTGCTGTGGCCCGTTCAGCAGGTCAGACAAAGGCACGCTGCCCTCCCAGGGGCTGCTGCCATCTTTTATATCATACATTACATGTTACATGCTTATGCTTTTCCCCCAATGCCCATTATCTATATTGAATGCTGGCTTTCTACTCTAAACCAATCTGTGAGTGCCAACATCACCAAAGACATGGAGGCTGGGAAGGAGAAAGAAGGAGGACAGGGCACACCCAAATCCCTCCATCTTAGAATTCTTGACCCCCATGTACAAAACTTGGACCCCTGCGTACAAGGCTTAAAACCCCCCTGTACAGCACTCAAAAATCCTTCCTTTCACTTCGTGACTACTTCTACTACAATACCTAACTTGTGTGTGTGGCTTGTAATTCTTCAGAGTTGGTAATTTGCTCCACGGGCTAAGATCAAAACCCCACGTGTGTCTTTGGCTGCATGCCAGGGTCTCAGAGCCCCCTGCCAGCAGCTCTGGCCATCCAGGGCACCCAGAGGGATGTGCTGGGTTCCCGCAGTGAGGAGAGGCTCAGCCTCCCCTCCTGGGGACCCCCGGGGGGGCACGGCCGTCACCTCCCTCCCCTTCACCCCCCGCACACAGAGAATTTCCGCTGCCTCTGCACCCACGAGAAGGGATTTGGCTTCAAAGGCAGCAGCTTCCACCGCATCATCCCGCAGTTCATGTGCCAGGCCGGAGACTTCACCAACCACAACGGCACCGGCGGCAAATCCATCTACGGGAAGAAGTTTGATGATGAAAACTTCATCCTCAAGCACACGGGGCCAGGTAAAGCCATCTCCAGGCAGGGGCTGTGTTACTGTGGTGTTTTTATGAAAACCCTTTGTTAGGATTTTTCTCCTGTTCTAGCTGAGGAGCCTCAGAAAGGAAACGTGAACAAAAGCTGTCTAATAGCTGGAGAATGCAGTCTAGAAGTTGTTTACCCACAAGTGCATCTTTAATTAGTCTTACATGAATTATTTCTACTTCAGGACCAGCCACGGTCCAGCTGTATCAACTCTCTGAGAATCAAGAGTTTTTATTATTTATTCCTTTCTTTTCCTTTCCAGCCTTCTGCTGAATCCTTTCTCTCTATACTTTTAATATAGTTTTAGTACAACATCTTTAATATAATATATATCATAAAATAATACATCAGCCTTCTGGAACATGGAGTCAAGATTCTCATCTCTTCCCTCGTCCTGAGACCCCTCAAACACAGGACTGGAGAGAAAATGGCTCAGCATCATCTGGGGCTGTTTTAGCCATGTTGATAGCAGCAGCCTTGAATTATAATTGTAATTATTATAATCTACATTTGGCACATTTTTCTACCACATTCAGGCCCTTGTGTCTCTCCAAATGCATCGTTCCCTCTCCATCCACTTTATCTGCAGTGTTACATAAAGGAAAAACAATTTCAAAGCTGCTTTTCCTGCTTGATTTTAACCGAGGAGTGTCACAGCACGGCTGTGAAAGGCAGGAGCAAGCAAGCAGGTTTATCTCCATGCAAACAGCTTTGCTGTTACTGCAGCTAAAAATAGCTGAGCGTCTTCCACGCGTGCAAGTTTGTGAGCATAGTTGATTTCCAGTAGTTCCTGTGGATTTTGATATCCAGCAGCGTTCTGTGGGACGTGGGAACGGGGCTGGGCTGGAGGAGCAGCTCCTGAGCTCAGCCCTGACTCTGCACAGCCCTGACTCTGCCCTCTGTGACCCCAGGGATGGTGTCCATGGCAAACTCGGGCCCGAACACCAACGGCTCCCAGTTCTTCATCACCTGTGACAAGACAGACTGGCTGGACGGGAAGCACGTGGTGTTCGGGGAGGTGACGGAGGGCATGGACGTGGTCAGGGAGATCGAGGTAGGTGAGGCCGGGGGGGAGCTGGGGGCAGAGCCCGCTTCCTTCCTGCCCTGAGGATTCACTCCCGGAATTCCTGCTGCTCTTCTCTCCAAGGCTCAGGGCACCAAAGACGGGAAGCCAAAGCAGAAGGTGATCATCTCGGACTGCGGGGAGTGCGCGTGAGCCCGGTGCTTGGAGGGGCTGCATGGGGGGAGCCTGGCCTGGAGGGACAGGGAGCCAGCAGGGATGGGACACCCCAGGGGCTCCCCAGCACTGCCCATCCTGCAGCTGCCAGAGGAATTCCCCTACCGAGGTTCCTGCGGGCAGGATTTATCCTTCCCGGGATAAATTGCTTCCCAGCCTGCGCTGCCCGAGCTGGCCGGGGCTGGTCCTGCTGCCGTGTTCTGGAAAAAGTTTATGTTTGGTAAAAATAAAACCTAGTTTTGAAAATCCTGTGGGCTTGGCTGCTGAATTGCCTCTGTGAGAGGCTGGTCTTTGAGCAAAAAATGGGGTTTTTTTGTATTTGCCCTCGTGTTCATAAATCCTGTGCCTAAATCCTGGCTCCAGGGGAGGGTACCTGTGCCAGGGAGAGAAGAGCAGAGCTGAACCTCTCGTGTTTGTGGCACAGCAGCATCTCCTGGAGGTGTTTCTGGCTTTGCAGTGTCCTTTTCCAGCAGCAGAGGGAGGCAGGTCCCTGGCTGGTGCCTCTCCTGCAGGGAAGGCTGGTGCAGCTCCATCCCCATCCCAAAGGGCTTCGCTGGGATGTGTGAGCTGGAGAACACGGTCAGGACAGGGAACCCCAGGAGATGAGGGAGCCCTTTGGGTGATGAAGAAGAAAAAAGCCCAGAGTGATGAGGCTGTAGGAAGGGATTTCCAGCCTCCAGATTGCAGAGTGGGATAAACCACACGGATTTACGGTGTCTGTGGTGGGCAGCCCTGGCTTTGCTCTTGGAGGTGACCGGGAAGTGATGGATTTGGGCTTTCAGTGAAATTATGGAAGGGATGTTTGGTTCTGAGCTTGTGCAGGTATTGGCAGGAGGGATGAGGCTGCTGAGGAGGAGAGGAAGATCTGACGTTGGGATTTTGGGGATGTCTGGAAGTGCTTGTGCCATTGGGGATTTTGGGTTTGCCCAGCCCAGCCCCTCACCAGCCATGGGGCTGTTTTTCCTGTAAGGGTTGCTTCTTTTCCCTGCCTGGTTTCCTGGGCTGGCTGGGGGTTGTGCATTGTCCTAAAACTCAGACAAGGTGGAATTAAATAAATTTCGTGTGGAATTAAATACCCAGACATGCAGAACCTTTCCTTGGGAAGCTGGGCACTGACAGGGAGCAAATCTTCCTTATTTTGGTGGGGTTTTATTGGGATTTTTCCCCGACCGTGCCAGGTTCTTTCCTTGTTCATTGATGTGAGGTTCCCCAGGTATCCGAGCTGAGAACCAGGACAGGCCTTTTCCTTTTCAAATCAGAGCAAATAAATAATTTAATTCTGCAAATAACCCGGGGAAGCTGCCTGGGACTGGTCACAGCCTAGCTGGGAGCCCACGGGATGGGCACAGCCTGACCTAAAACTCACATCAGGGCTCATTTTCAAGCAAATAGGTACAATTTTAGCCAATTCTGAGTCTTTTTTTCATTGCAAAAGGCCCTCTGAACAGAGCCCTGTTGTGCTGTGACATTAAAAAACAAAGAGCAAGAGAAACTCCGTGTTTACTTTCCAAACTTTGCGTTTATTTTATAACAGTGCCGTAGCTCAGTGTGGATATTTTATTTTTTTTCCAGCTGGCTGAGTTTGGTGAACTTTGGGTAAACAGGAGGGGGGTTGGTCAGCCAGCTACTTAATTGGCTGATGATATTTTCATTAAGGGAATTAAAAAGCACTTGGGCAGAGGTGGGTTAGTGGAGAAATACACAGCTAGAAACAGCTCAGCCCCAGAGCAACCTGGATACTCCTCCCTCCCAAAAACACATCAGCCACAGACAAAGCAGAATCAGCCAAAAATCCTCTCTTTCCTATATATATATATATATATATATTTGTTTGTATATATCTGTGTCTCATCAAGCAGGATAAGGAAAAGGAAGTTTTATATTATTTACATCCACTTCTAGGAAGGGGTGGGAAGGGTTTCTTTTTGGCTTTTGTTATTAATTATTATTATTGTTATTATGAATGGATTTTGCTCTGGTGCAGCCCACAAAGCTCCTCTTCCATGCATGCAGCAGAAACCCAGGGTCACCTTGCTCTGGGAGGGGACATCCAGGGGTGGGATTGGGACACTCAGGAACAGGAATGGGACATCCAGGGATGGGGATGGGACACTCAGGGATGGGAATGAGGCATCTAGGGGTGGGGATGGGACATCCAGGGATAGAAAAGGGACATCCAGGGGTGGGAAAGGGACATCCATGGGTGGGAAAGGGACACTCAGGGACGGGAATGGGACACCCAGGGCTGGGGATGGGACATCCAGGGATAGGAATGGGACATCCAGGGGTGGGAAAGGGACACTCAGATGTTGGGATGGGACATCCAGGGGTGGGAAAGGGACATCCAGGGATGGGAAAGGGACATCCAGGGGTGGGAATGAGGCATCCAGGGGTGGGGATGGGACATCCAGGGCTGGGTTTGGGACACTCAGGGACAGGAATGGGACGCTCAGGGCTGGGAATGGGACCTGTGCATCAGTGGCAGCCGCAGGATTTCACCACCATGTTCCGATGCTTTTTGAGGATGACGTTGTTGTTGCTGTCGTAGTAGAGGACAGAGGTGGCGCTGAGCTTGGTGGGGGCACAGCACGCCTTGGGCACGGCCTCAGGCTTCATCAGGTGGACCTGGGGGATGGATGGAGCCCGTCAGCGCCGGCAAACGTGGCTCCAGGCAACAAACCAACCAAAAAACCCTGGGTGAATGGGGGGATTATTTCCATCTTTTTGCAAAAATATTTATTCTAAACTCCAGGCAGTCCCTGCTGCGGTTTATATTGGATCAGGGCTCGTGGCACTGCGTGGGCCAGGCAGCCCCTTCGTTAATTGGAGATTTCAGGGCCCTTTCTTCTCACAAAAATAGACAAATGACTAAAAAAAAACCCCCATAAATCAGCGCAGCACGGGTCAGGCTCCGGCGTGGGCGGGGGGCGCTTGGTGTTGTTCCAACAGAGATTCCCCACCCCAAACTTAAACCCTGAAGTCCACAACACCTCTGCGAACAGGGCTCCGCTCTTGGATGGCTTTTCCCTGCTGGGGACAGGCGTTATCCCGGAGTTTTCCTGCAGGGCAGGAGCCGGAGGAGGCTGGCAGGGCGCAGGAGCCCCGCTGGCTGCCCCGACATGTGCGATTGATTTACAGCAGGGGCAGCCGAGCTCTCCCAGCTCGGAAGTCCGGTGTTTTTGCTGTCCAACCCTGCTATTTGCAGCTCGGGCTGGGGCTGGCACCGCTCCACAGCCGCCTTTGCCCTGGCTCTTCCCAGAAGGGCCGGATCCAGGTGATTCACATCCTGCCCCAGCGGCTCCGTTTTGGGAACAGCGCTGGGTTTGGGGGTGATGGGTGGGTGTAAGGGGGGGAAAGAGCCCCTCCCTGCCACTGCCAGGATGGTTCCCAGCCCCTGGAAGTTTTGTTGATGTCAAAATTAAACCCCAGCCAGGCGACACCTTCAAAGGCTGGGCCGAGGGCTCGGCGCTCCCTGTAATTAACCGCGAGCACCGGAGCCGGGGTGGCTCTGCCATTGGGAAACCAAACACTCACAGGGCAGGAAATTCCAGAAATTAAAGCGCTGGCTGGGATGTGGGGTGGGTTTGGGAAAAAAACAAACCCAAGGCATTTGAGCTTTCTTGCTGGGAATATGCTGAGCCCAACGTTTGGGTGCTGGGGTTGTGGATAAACCCTCGGAAGCAGCTGGAGAGGAGGATGCAAGGGTGACACAGAGCCTTTTTGGGGGGCTCTGGTGTGCCCTGGGCTTTTCCCTGCTCCCCAGCTTGCTGCCAGGGGAGAGGCATCATTAACCTGCCAGAAATCATCGGTTTTGCCCCAGCTGCTGTGAAACTGGACGGTGTCATTCAGAAAATCAGGAGGTGAGGGAGCTCTGGGATGACAAAATCCTGCTGCTGCACCCTTGTGGGTGAGGATGAGGGACAGAGCTTTGTGCCCTCGCTCTGGGTCTGTCCATGAATGCCTTGAAATTCCATATTGGAACTTCTGGTGAGCCTGTGGTGGGCTGTGAGCAGCCACCCAGATGTGTGAGCGCCCATCCAGATGTGTGAGAAGACATCCAGATGTGCATTCACCCACCCAGATGGGCATGAACCCACCCAGATGGGCATGAACCCACCCAGATGGGGATGAACCCACCCAGATGGGGATGAACCCACCCAGATGGGCACCCACCCACAAATTCTTTCTTTCAATCTGCACCCTCCCAGCTGCACGCCCTCAAACCCAGCCGTGCTCCTCCCAAAATCCCAGCTCTTCCTCAGGACCCGCCGGGCTCTGGCCGCTCCCCAGGACCCTGGATGTCCCCCCAGGGCTGCCCTGGTGGGCTGCACTGACCAGGGACTGCAGGATGGCGTGGTTGGTGGCGTTCATGCAGGAGTCCAGTGGGAATGCACACTCCCCCTCGCAGTAATAGGCTGAGTATCCCTGTGGAGCAATCACCCAGTCCTGCAAAAAAAATAAAAAATTTTAAAAATGGGATTGCATCAAGGGTTTCACCCTTCTGTGCCCCCTCATCCATTCCCCACCTGCATAAACAAGGGTTTGTTTTGGGTTTTTGGATCAGCCATGAGTTGTTCGGGGTCACCGGTGGGGTTTGGGGTTGTGGCAGTTCATGTTTGCCTTCCCAGCTCCCCAGATTTCATGGGCAGGAGAATCCAGCCTGGGAGGGAGCCCAGGGTGGGGGAATGGAATGACGGGGGGGTTTTTTTGGGTTTTTTTTTGGTCATTTAATTCTCCCAGCAGACAAGTACCAGCCAGCCGAGGTCCTGGAAGCTGACGTAGAGCTCGTGGCGCCGGCAGACCTGCCGCCCGTCCGTGGGGTGGACATCATCTGTGGGAAAAGGGGACAGGGAATTCAGCCCTGCAGTTCCCCCTCAGAGGTGGGATTCAGCCCCTGGGATTGGGATTGGCCCAGCAGAACCAAAGGAGAGGAGCCTTTGTTGCTGCACGAAGGGAAAAGCAGCTCCAGACCGGCCTATGAATTGATATTCCAATGTTGGGATGAAGGAATTCGGCCTTGGAAGGGCTAAAGCCCAGCTTTGCTCACTTTGAGGGTTTCCCAAACTCAGGCCTTGCTGCTCCCCTCCTGCCTGAGCTTTCTGGAGCTGTGACACCTTCCCAGGGCTCCAAAGCCAAGGGCAATGAGGCAAAAATTCCAATATTCAGTAATCCTGACACGCTCACAAAACACCATTTCCTTGAGGGCATCCAACCCAAACCCTCCCTGCGCCTCCCGAACTGCAAAAACCTCCAACCCTAAAACCTCAGGACTTTTTGCTCTGTTTCCCTTGGGCCAAAAAAATTGGGATTTCAAGGTGCCGACAAGCAGAGCCTCCTCGTGTTTTCCGTAGGGAGATCCCTCCTCCTGCAGAAAACACCTTACCAAAAATTCCCGGGAGCTTGTTTGGGTGGGGGAGGTCGTTGGATTTCTTGGGTTGTCGCCTCCTCTGGGGTTTGGCTGCTCGTGTGACACGGGAGGGGCTGGGGCTGGCCCGGAAAAATGTCACCATGAAGGGCTGCTTGGAGCGGGGGCCCCGGCGCCCCAGGAGCCCAGCTGAGCCTGGGTCAACGCTGTGCCCTGCGGGGACAGGACCATGTTTGGGGTTTGTCCTCAAATAGAGCTCGTTTGGTTAAAGCAGAGATTCAAAACACAGGAAATTTGCAGCAGGAGATGTGGTTTTGGCATCCCAAGGGGTTGGAGCCTCCTGTTCCAGCATGAAATGGTCCCGCGGGGCTGCTCAGGGGTTAAAACTGATTTTCTCCTTCACCCCGAGGAATGGATGGGGCTGTGATTCCTCCTCTCATGGAAGAGGGGCTGCTCTTTGTGTGCCTTCCCACCTGGAAAAGGCACTGCTGGAGCAGGTTGAACCCCGTGGGGAAAAGAGGGTTAATCCTCTGCCACACACACCGAGGATCCCTCCAGGTAAGGAGTTCATTAACTATTAATGAGGTTAATTACAGTCCATGCCACCAGAACCTGCAAACCCAGACTGCTGGCACCCATCAGAGCTGGAAATTTAAAATTGCACTGAGATCAACCTCCCACCACACCCACGGCACCGAGAGGACCCCAATTCCTGGGAATTTGTCCCCAAATGCTGCGGGCAGGTGGGGCAGGCTCACCATCATCTGTCTCCACATAGAGCCGCAGCCCCAGGCTGTGTTTCTGATCCACTGACCAGTGGCTGCTGGCAGCTGTGACATCAAACACCAGCCAGCCCTCTGTCCCAGCACGCAGGTCCTGCACATCCAGCAGGAACAGGTCAGATTCCCTGCAGGAACAGGGGGAAAGGAGCAGGTGAGTAACAGCACCCAAAGGGAGGGATAATGAATGGAAATGACTCCTGGGAGCTGTGTCCGGGCAGATCCCGGCTCTCGGTGCCACTGGCTGTGCTGGACACCACGGGGGTGTCCTGGGAAAAGCTCCCTCCCTGCCCTGGTGGAAATGCCAGGGCGTGGCACTGCCCTGGGGGAAGGTGTGGGAGCAGCCGGACACGGCGGTGCCGCTTCGGGTGGGGTGGGAAGGGAAAGCCTGGAGCTGGTCCCCATCCCTGTCTGCATCTTCATCCCAATTCCCATCCCCATCATCTTCATTTCCATCCCCATCACCCTATTCCCAACCCCATTCCCCTCTTCTTCAGCACCATTCCCATTCCCTTCAGTTCCATTCCCATCCCCATCTTCATTCCCATTCCCATTTTCATTCCCATTTTTAGTTCCTATCCCCATTAACCTTGTTTCCATTCCCATTCTCATCTTCTTCATTCCTATCCCCATTCCCTTCCCCTCTCCCTCATTCCCACCCCTCATCACCTTCATCCTCACCCCATTCCCATCCTCTTATTCCCTTCCCATCTCCTTCATCCCCATACCCTTTCCCACCCTCATCACCTTCATCCTCACCCCCATCCTCTTCATTCCTATCCCCATTCTCTTCCCATCTCCTTCATCCCCACCCCCTCACCTTCATCCTCACCCCCGTCATCTTCATTCCTATCCTCATTCCCTTCCCTTCTCCCTCATCCTCACCCCCATCACCTTCATCCTCACCCCCATTCCCATCCTCTTCATTCCAATCCCCATTCCCTTCCCATTTCCCTCATTCCCACCCCCATCACCTTCATCCCATCACCTTCATCCTCACCCTCATTCCCATCCTCTTCATTCCTATCCCCATTCCCTCCCCCTCTCCCTCATTCCCACCCTCATCACCTTCATCCCCATTCCCATCCTCTTCATTCCAATCCCCATTCCCTTCCCATTTCCCTCATTCCCACCCCCATCACCTTCATCCCATCACCTTCATCCTCACCCCCATTCCCATCCTCTTCATTCCTATCCCCATTCCCTTCCCATTTCCCTCATCCTCACCCCCATCACCTTCATCCTCACCCCCATTCCCATCCTCTTCATTCCTATCCCCATTCCCTTCCCCTCTCCCTCTTTCCCACCCTCATCACCTTCATCCCAATTCCCATCCTCTTCATTCCCTTCCCATCTCCTTCGTCCCCATACCCTTTCCCACCCCATCACCTTCATCCTCACCCCCATCCTCTTCATTCCAATCCCCATTCCCTTCCCATCTCCTTCATCCCCACCCTCTTCCCCCATCCCCATCGCCCCGCGCCATTTTCCCCGCTCCATACCCCCTTCCCCTCACCTCCACCCCCTCTGCCACCCTCCTCCTGCCCGTGTCCAGCCCCTCACCTGTTGGAATGCTGGGCAGCCACCTCGTAGATGCTGACGTGGAGGCTGCTGTTGGCGTGCCTGGGGACGCCCCGCGATTTGTAGATGCGGAACTCGGCGGCCGTCACGGCCTCTCCCGCCGGCACCTGCGCCAGGTCGAACCTGAACTCCTTCCAGTAGGGCTTGGGGGAGAACAGATCCCGGTCCTGCTCCACTGAGGAATAAAAAAAAGGGCTCAGGGAGGGCCGAGCCAAGCCTGGGACATCCCCGCTGAGCCCCGGCGAGTGGATTTTGGGGATGAGCTCGCCGGTTCTGAGCTGCTCGCCCTTGGTTGGAAGTTCCCATCTCCTGAGGGTTTGGATCTGGATCAGCTTCCCCCGTTTCTGCAATTTATTTTGCTTCCCTTATTTCTGCAATATATTTTGCTGCAAACCCACCAGCTTCCCCTCCCAGCCCTCTTCCTTTATTATTAATTAAAATTAAAATAAATTAAAATGAAAGCACAGACGCTGGCCATGGGAGGAGCACAGAGAATGTGCCGGGCTTTAGGGGCTGCTTCATTAAAAGGTGAAAAACATTCAAAATTTGGTGGTTTTGGGGGTCAGCAGGGCCATCTGGAGCAGGAACTGGGATTTTCCAAACTTTTCTTGCAGCAGACAAGCCCAGGGCTCATCAGGGCCATCACTGGATATCACGGGTCCACAAGTAAAGATTTGTCCACAAGCAAAAATTTATCCTGTAAATAAAAATTTTTATCCTGTGTGTTTTTTGGGGAGCTGGGGGGGGATTATCAGGTCACTGCTCTGTAAAAAATCCCCTCCCTTTTTCCTGAAAACACCTTATTCCTTCATCACGCTGGGACAGGAAAAATCTGATCTTATTTTGTTCATCCAATAAAGAACAAACCTTCCTTTCTCTATGGTAATGCAGCCCCCACAGTTTTGCTAATGTGCAATTATTGGCTTCAAATTCTTCCTTAAAAATATCCCAATCTTCCTAGTCTGGGTATAATTAAAGTTTATGATTAAATATGATTCAGTGTGACTGAAGCTTCTCCCGCTTCAGGCACAAAAGCAACGTAACCTGGCGCTTGCTTCTAAAACTGAAACAAAGAATCAACTAAATAAAAAAATAAACATTGAAATGCATTTTTAACCAATTCTAGGGGGGGAAACATTCCAAATTTAATCCACCAGAGGCTTGCCATTCCCATTTATATATTTATATATATATATGGAGGGAGCAGTGCATCCCTCCAAACCCAGCGCCGAGATTTTACTTACGTACCCACAAATTCTTTTCCTCCTTCTTATTTTTTCCTCTTTTTTTTTTTTTTTTACCCCTTTTTTTTTGGGTTTTTTTTTTTTTTGTTGTTGTTTTGTTTTTCAAATCCCACATTCCCTCCAGCTCCTGGCCTCACCACAAGCTGTGTTATAAAAAGAGCCCGGGGCCAGGCGGGCAGGGCGGATGCGGAGAGCGCTTCCTGCCCCGCCGCCGCTGCCAGCTGGGCAGGAGGATGCTGTGGGCACCTGACCCAACCCCTGCCCCCTTCGGGGGGGGGCACACAGAGCCCCCCAAACCCTCTGGAATCCCTCAGGCTTTTCCCTCTTTTCCGTTTCTTCCACCATCCCGTCGCGGGGTGGTTTTACTCCCCTGGATTATTGGCGCTGCCGAAGCTGCCGAGGCCTCGTGGTGCTGGCAAAAATCCTTCAATTCCCCCCAAAACACGAGCAGAGGAGTCACCTCTGGTTTCTAACACTGATAAGCCACCTGTGAGTGTCCCTCAGTCGGTCCAGGGGACACTCCAAGGGTCCCCTTTGGTGTTTTTGGTCACTTAAGTGACTCCTTTGCTCCAAAATCTTTGGCTGTAGCTTGACCCTCAGCCAGGGATGGGCAGAGGAATTTTTTTTTGTCAGAGCCAAGGAGGTCACAGAGACCCCACACCAGATAAAAAAAGCCAAAAAGGTGATTTTTGTCCTTAGAGAAGAGTGAAAACCTCTGCTAATTTCTTTAAATGAAAACTTCCCGTTGCTGTGGAGGTGATGGGGAGGCCCAGGGGTGGAGGCAGAGGAGGGGATTTGGTGGGAGGCGAGCCCAGGGACACCTTGGCAGCAGGAGAAATGCAAAAACCAGCTGAGCTGCAATTAGCTGAGCTCCTTGACGAACCAAATAATCTGGGCCTGTCTGTTTGGGATGAAATCCTGGGAGGAATCCCTGAATTCTCTGCTGCTTCAGGGAGGAAAAAAGGGAACCCCTTTGGAGGGGGAGGACTGAGGGAGAAGCTCCCCCTTCTGTGCCATCACTGGCACACAAACAGCAGCTTGGAGCACCACAAGCAGGAGTTTGGAGGAGTTTGGGGTTTTTTGAGAGGGCTCAACATCCCCGTGTTTGCTGCTAAAACCAAAACAGTTGTGGGATGAGAGCCCTGCAGTCCCCCCAGGAGCACCCAGCGGAGCTGTGGGTGCTCAGATGCTGCTGGGGGTGTGCTGGAGGTGCCCCCCTGCACTGGTTTGGGGAGCCCAGGGTGCCTGGGAACCTGCCCCTGCTTCGGGTTGACTCAGCCACACCACCAACCCTCAATTATCTGTGGGCGGATTATCCGGATTGCAGAGGAGAGGCACCAAAAAAGCCCAACCCAAGCGCTTTTCTCTCCTTTCCCCCTCCTTTGGCACCATCCCCAGGAGCTGCTGCATCTCCCCCCAAAGCTGATTGTCCCCCTGTGCTCCCATCACCCCCGAAAAATAATATAAAAATTATTATAAACCGATACAAACAGCTGTTCCTCTGGCAGGGGGTGCCCAGCTCCATCTCACTGGGCCTCCTGGTGTCTCCCAGTGCCTGAGCATTCCCAGATCTCTTCCCAGATCCCACCCTTCCTCCTGCTCCCCAGGTTATTCTTAGCTGCACGTTTTTCAGTGTGCACTTTCTGGGCTCTGCATCAGTCGTAATTACCGGGCCTGGCTGCTCCCAGTGGGTCCCCACGATCATTTCAGACACCAAATTAAAAGGAAATGCCGGGATATTCAACCACTTCAAGCGCTCTGCGTCCTAAAATAGGTTTAAAGGAGATGCAGGGAAGATGCTGTCCTTTCCTAGCAAGCAGGAGAAAATAAGCTCTGGAGGGTTTCCGAAGTGGGGAGGGATTTAGGAGTTATCCCAACGCATCCAGACTCCCAGTTTGCCCCGTGAGCGCTTCCTCCATCCTCCTGGGATGAGCCCTGGGAGCTGCAGGACACGGGGCTCAGCTCTGACAGCCCCAGCCCAGCTGGGACACAGCCTTGGCCCCTGCCCTGCACACATCCAGCCCACAGGAGGATCCCAGGGAATTCGGGAAGCTTTTCCCATGGAAACACACACAGAGGGTGCATAGAGAGCACTGGCACCTTGGCACAAGCCGCCCTCGGGGGGATGCCCAGGAGAGGAGGCTCAAGTGGCTGCAAAATGAAGCCAGGAACGGGAAAATCCTGAGCTGGATTTCAGTGGTAGTTGTGTGGGGCGAGGGCAGTGGGTGATGAACTTCCAGTCTGGAGTGGAGCAGCACATCCCAGCTCCTAAAATCCAATCGAAGACGCTGCCCTGAGCTCCCACCACCCCACATTTAGGGTTCCCTGAGGTGCCTGGGGTGCTGTGGCTGTTTTTGCCAAGGTGTCCCGTGTTCCCCTCCAGGGCTCCCTGGATTTTCCAGGAAGATGTGTGGCTGTGGGCACAGCTTCCTCCAAAACAGCCACGGGGGAGTCCAGCCACAGGGAATCACAGATGCTTTGGGTCGGAAGGAACCTTCAAGATCATCTAATTCCAACCCCTTGCCATGGGACACCTTCCAATAAATCAGGAGGCGGGGATGCCAGCAGGGAAAGGGGGATGTGTGTGCTGGGGTGCCCTGGGGGGCTCGGGAACGCCGTGTGCCCTCACCCCCATCCCATTCCACACCTCCCTGCTCCACAATTACACCTTGCCCGTATCCACGACTCACAGCTGAGGAGAAATCCCAAAGCCCATCCTCACCCCGGGCTTAAAAACCCAACATCCCGCCCGGCTGCTGCAGCGAGGGCACGGCAACAGCCCAGGCCAGGCTTCATCCCCGCTCCGGGAGGAGCAGGACGGGTGGGACGGGCGGATCCACACCCCCAAAGGCAGCTGGGGCTGCCCCTGTCCCCCAAACTGGGCTGTGGTTGTGCTCCGGGGAGGTTTGTCGCTCCCCCTTGCCAGGAACAAGGAGTGCCGTCGGGAGCTGCGCTCCAGCCCGGCTCACACAGGTCCAAAGAGGTCCAGGTGCCCCATGGAGCACAGACTTCACCTCATTTGCATGTCCCATCAGGATAATTGCGCAGCTAATTATGTATGCAAATGAGAGCTGGCCTTCTCCCACAAAAGAACTCCGTGTTTAATTAACATGAAGGGGCTGACGAAGCCGCAGAAATCAAAGCCATTCAAATTGAAGGCTGGAGCTGCGCTCCCCAACACTCCTGGCTACCCCAGGAGCACTGGGAAGGGCAGCGGTGCCCCCGTGCCTGCACCCCTGTACCAGCAGTGACCCCCAAAGGCTCCCCTGAACATCCCACCGTGGTTGCCATCAGACCTGACCATTTTAAAACCAATTTTGGCGCTCGGGTGCTGCGGGGATTTGGTGCTTCAGTTTGGGTCTCCATCACTCTCAGCTTCCCCAGGATGCTGAGCTCCACCAGGGCTCTGGAGGGGAGCTGGGTGCCTGCACCTGTGGGCACCCCTGGGTCTGCCCCGGGGAGCCTCCTCGCACCCACGCGTGCTGCAGGGGTTGTAGGAACGAGTGGGAGACACCTCCACAGCCCCTGCCTCGCCTAAACCTCTCCCAAGGGCGCAGATCCCCCTGCCTGCCTCCAGTCTCCAAGGAGGGATTCTCTCCATCCTCAGAGGTTGTGGGGGATTTTCTGCTCGAGGCACCCAAACGCCCCTTAAAGCAACGAGCAGGGGCGGGGAAAAGCTCCATATCCGAGCTCCTGGTCTGCAAATGCCCCCGGGCTCAGGGCACCCCAGTGCCTGCCCTGGGACAGGGCTCATCCCATCCCGAGTGTTCGCGGCCCCGCTGGTGCCGGGATCAGCTCTGCCGCCGCTCCAGCAGCCGCCTGCGAATGCGAGGGATGCAGGAGCCCGGTAACCGGCCGGACGGGATTCCAGCAATAATCAGCAGCCTCGAGGATTTTATTTGGAGCCGTGATTCAGTGTCCCACCGAGGGCCACCCTGCTGCTGGCACCGGAGCCCCGTTCGCTGCCCAGCTGGTGCCCGCTGAACCGGGGAGAGCGGGGTGGACGAGCCTCCCTCAGCTCCTTCTTGCTGCAGGACATTCCCCTTCTCCATTTCGCCTTTCTAAACGGAGATGGGACTCATCCCGGCCACTTTCACCCCGCCACCGTGTCCCTCACCGCCACCGTGTCCCTCACCGCCCCCGAGTCCCTCTCCGCCGCTCTCCCCGTTACTGAGCTCAACTTTGGGCAAAAGGGTTCCTGATTTGAACAAGGACTGAGAAACCACCCCGAGGGATGCTCGGAGCTGCCGGTGCCGCGGTCACGGACCAGCAGTTGGGGTTGGGGTCAGCTCAGCCCCGTGCCCGTCCCGCCGGGGCTGTCCCCCGGTGTCCCCCCGGTGCCCCCCTGGTGCCTTCCCGGCTCCGCCGCCGCCTCGTCGCCGGTCCTGCCCGTCCGCTCCTGTCTGCTTTGGTCCCCCCGGTCCTGCCTAAACCTCCTGGATCATCCCCGTGCGCTCCCCTCGTCCCGGTATCCTCCGGTGCTGCCGAAGCCGCCGGGATCCTGCCCGCACATCCCGGTGCCCCCCGGTGCTCCCGGTGCCCCGCACATCCCGGTATCTCCCGGTGCCCCCCGGTGCTCCCGGTGCCCCGCACATCCCGGTGCCCCCCGGTCCTCCCGGTGTCCCGCAGCCGTTCTCACCCACGTTAACGAGGCTGACCACGGTGTCTGCGCGGCTCACGACGCTGCCGGGCGGGGGGCTCTGCGTGCTGAGCCCGGTGAGCACCGGGCGCGACACCGCCGCTTCCTCGCCCTCCTCCTCCTCCTCCTCCTCGCCGGCCACGGCGTGGTACAGATCGAGCATGAAGAGCGGCGCGGCGGCGGCGGGGACGCGGGCGGGAGCGCGGGGCCGGGGCCGACCGGGCAGCCCCAGCACGGCCAGGATCTCCCGCTGCACGTCCCGCCGCTCGCCGCCGCTCAGCCGCCGCTGCGGGACCCCGGCGGCGTGGAGCCGGCGGCGGAGGACGCTGCCGCTGCCCAGCTGGTACAGCACGGCCGCCAGCCACAGCAGCGCCACGGCCCCACGACGCCCCCCGCCCGCCCCGCGCCCCATGGCACCGCCGGGACCCCCCGCCCGCCCGGTGCGGTGCGGCCCCGGGCACCGGCACGGCCCCGGCTCCGGCCCCGGCCCGCCCCGGCGGGGAGAGGGAAAGGGACGGTCCCTCCAGCGGCACCGCCCCGGCCCTCCCCGCCCGGTGGCTCCGGGGCACGGGGAGCATCGCTGGGCGGTGAGAAGTGGCTGGAACCCGAAGCCGCGGAGACGCAAATTCGTGGGAAGCCGTCCCTGGGGATGCTCGTCCTCGTGGGCACCCAAAGCCCTGGGTTCCCACCCTCGCTCACACCCAAAACCGTGGGCACCCATCCCTAGGGATGCTCCTGCTCGTGGGTGCACAAATGCATGGAGATCCGTTCCTAGGGATGCTCGCCCCATGGGCACCCACTTCTGAGGAGGCTCCCTCCTGCAGGCAACCAAAGCCAGGGGCACCCACCATCCCTGGCACCCAAATCCATGAATACTCACACCTGGGGACGGTCACCCTTGTGGGAAACCAAACCCAGGGGCACCCAAATCCCTGGATATCCACACCTGGGGAGGCTGCCCACTGTGGGAAACCAAACCCAGGGGCACCCAAATCCCTAGCACCCAAATCCCTGGACATCTCCAGGGGCACCCACCCTCCCTGGCACCCAAATCCCTGGACATCCACACTTGGGGACACTGACGCTTGTGGGAAACCAAACCCAGGGGCACCCACTTTCACTGGCACCCAAATCCCTGGACATCCTCACTTGGGGACACTCACCCACCTGGGCATCCACTCCCGAGGCCACCCAAACTCTTGGATCCCCCTTGCATCCCTTCCCCTCACTGGCATCCTCTTCCCCACCCCGCCGAGCACCTCAGCAGCCTCACCCACCCACCTGCACCCCTTAATTTTGGGGTTGGGTGGTTCCCTGCTCCGTCCCGCATGGAAACCTGGGTGCAAGCACCCCCTGACATCCACAGCCGCTGCCTTCCCCCAGGGGATACCCAGCTCCAGCTCATCCTCACAAAGCTAACACTGGGGAATAAAGCAGGAGGCAGGATTGTTTATTACCGCAAGCAATTTTAATACAAAAATGTGTCTGGTTCTTTTAAACAATTCATTGGTAGAGCTTCAGTTTTTGCCTCAATTTGAAACCAATTGAGAGAATCACACAGCAACACGGTCAGAGCCGGGGAGGAACAATATTTAATAAATACAGGAGCTGTGCAGAGCCCTGGCCCCCGGCCCGTCTCCTGGTCACTTGGTCAGTTGGATTTTATTACAAAGAAAAAGGAGCGTACAAAAGCGAGACAGGACTTGCAGCGAGTGTGCTGGTGAGACTCGTTTCAAGGACAAGCAACTGTGCGTGTAAGTCCAGATTTCTCCTAGGAGCAGAGTTCACATCGATCTCAGCCTGGCTGGAAGTGGAATGACCAGTTAAATAATAAATAGGAAACAAAGAGATGCAGATAAAACAGTGATTGTGTAAGGAACGCCGCGGGGCGGGCTGGTTAAGCCATCGATCCAGAAGAATCCTTGATTTTGGAGGGCCCACCACCTCTAAGGGGTGCATCCCAGTGATCCAGACCTGCAATCCTACCCCGTATCCTCTGGTGTGAAGCCCCTCCTCGAACCCCTCCCCAAACCCTTCACCCTCGGTTTGTTCTTTAAAAACAAAGTTGTCAGGACAGTATTTTCAAGACAGCAAAATTGTCACGGCCTTTGCTGTAGTGTGTGCAAATTTTATTAAAGTCAAACTCCTCTTTCTTCAGATAAAACCACATAGCTTTAAAAAAAATGGAAACATAAGCCCCAAGTCCCCTCACCTCATGTTTCTCTGGTTGAGGTATCTGTGATTTACAAAAAGAGAGTTCCTTGAACACTGCAGGATTCAGGTCTTTGCTTTTAAATATAATTTACCTTGCTGAGACAGCAAGTTAAGTTTATAAAGATGCATTTAGGAAACAATCCTAAAAGATAAAGCAGGTTCACACCCTGCACCGCGCAGAAATCCTATTTATATTTTAGTTTTTCTTTACACTTTCACATCTTGACCTTTTTTTTTTTTGCTTCCTTTTTTTTTTTTTAAATCTTTTTCTTGATTTTTTTTTTCTTTCTCTCCCACATTTCAGTTTTCCAGGCCCCTCTCTAAACAGGGGTCACCGAGAGGCAATTTTTTTTATCTACATAAATATTCACATGAAAATAGTAACTTACAAAAAAAGAAAAAAAACAACCCAAAAAACCAAAACCAAAAAAAAAAAAAATAACCCAAATAAGGCAGCTTCATAACACAACTTTTCTTTTACACTTTTAACAATATAGTTTCTCCCATTTAGAATAAATATACATCCAATGTACGGAGCAAGGTTAAAAACTGGACACAGGTTGGGTGCGGCTTGTTTGTTTGCTTTTCCTTTCTCAGGAGGGCGGCGGGTACAGTATTATCTCTTAGGGCCTGCAGTTTTTGGGGTGGCAGTGGGCGTTTTCTTGGACATGGTGGGGATTTTGGAGGGTTTGGCCGTGCCGCGGCGGGAGCTCTGTCCCCCGGCCGCGCTGCTCTCCGAGGTGTCCGAGCAGGCCGACTGCGTCTCCAGCAGGTCGAAGTCGGAGGCGTCGCTGCCCCGCCGGCTGCTGGCCCGGCTCCCCGTGCGGCTCCCGGCGCGGCTCGTGGGACGGCTGGCGGCCTTCTTGGGATCTGCAAGGAGGGCCCGCAGAGCCGTGAGAAGGAGGGCTTGTTCCTCCTGATGCTTAAGTTTTATTCCCCCTGATGCCCCAAGTTTTGTTCCTCCTGATGCCCTAATGTTTGTTCCTCCTGATGCTTAAGTTTTATTCCCCCTGATGCCCTAAGGTTTGTTCCTCCTGATGCCCTTTGCTCCTCCTGATACCCCAAGTTTTGTTCCTCCTGATGCTTTAAGTTTTGTTCCTCCTGATGCCCCAAGTTTTGCTCCTCCTGATGCCCTAAGGTTTGTTCTGCCTGATGCCCTAAGTTTTATTCCCCTTGATGCCCTAAGTTTTCTTCCCCCTGATGCCCTTTGTTCCTCCTGATGCCCCAAGTTTTTTTCCCCCTGATGCCCCAAGTTTTGTTCCTCCTGATGCGCTAAGTTTTCTTCCCCGATGCCCTTTGCTGCTCCTGATGCTTTAAGTTTTGTTTCTCCTGATGTCCTTTGTTCCTCCCAATGCCCTAAGTTTTTCTTCCCCCAATGCCCTAAGGTTTGTTCCTCCCGCTGCTCTTTGTTCCCCCTGATGCCTTAAGTTTTATTCCCCCTGATGCCCTTTGCTCCTCCTGATGCCCCAAGTTTTGCTCCTCCTGATGCCCTAAATTTTGTTCTCCCTGATGCCCTAAGATTTGTTCCCCCTGATGCCCTTTGTTCCCCCTTACACCCTAAGTTTTGTTCCTCCTGATGCCTTAAGGTTTTTTCCTCCTGACGCCCTTTGTTCCTCCTGATGCCCTAACTTTCAGCTTTTATTTTTTGCAGATTCTGTACTGTGTTAGTGTGTAACTCTGAACTCCATACGGAGTGTTAACAGTCCCACAAAACCATCCATTTCCAGCCCAGAACCAAGGACACTGCTGCAGCTTCAGGCCCAAAAAGTCTAAACAGGGAATTGAGGAGAGCAAACTGGATGGGACTGCATCACCTGGGGCTGGAACTGGACAATTAACCCAACATGGACATGGACCAAAACTTATAAAAGTGTGAAAACTCGTGACTCAGGGTCCATCTGGGGTGTAGCTACAGCTGGGCTCTTGTACTGCCCAAGGTGTATCCATTAAAGGCATTTTACTAAATCCCTACTTTATTCCTTTAACTCTGCCCAGCCTCTGTTCCAGGGAGCCCCTCAAGGCATCATTCCCCCATCCCCAGATCAACAGCAAAATCCCCAACCCCTCTGTGGGTGCTTCCACCAGCACCCCTGAGATGGGAGCTCCAACACCAGCGTTGATTCCTCCCTGAATTTCAGCAAATCCTTGGAATGCAGAGCTGTGCCAGCATCTCATCCCTCAAATATTCTGTATTTTCTCCAGAGCGCCGGGGGCAGGGGGGGGGGAGTTTTCCCATCTTTTCCCTTCACTCACCTGCCCGAGTGGTTTTGGCACCTGTTGAGACCGGTGAGGAGCTGTTACTGGTGTCCCCAGCCAGGGAGGTCCGGCTGGAGTGGAAGGTGGGGCGCTTCAGCTTGCTGCCCGCCGACGGGGTCACCTTGGGAGGAAGCACACACAGGACATCCTTCAGCTGGCACCTTGCACCCTGACGTGCCCAGGTCACATCCCAGATCAGATCCTCAGCAAAAATTTGGGCATTTAAGGAACCCCCATCTCAATGGTCGGGGAAGGCACAAGCTGCTGTTCTCAGTCGTTTATAAAATAAGGGGAAAGACCAAATGCTGAAAATTTGGAGGGGAATGGCAATTTGTGAGCTGCAGGCTGATGAAAGGGAATTTGTTGGCAAAAAGAAAATTCCAGGCAAAGCTGTTAAGAGGCAGCATCAGCTGGGCTGGAAACCTCCACAAAGGGAATGTGGAATATGGAAAAATAGGGATTTTAGCATCCAAGCAGCTCAGGAGCATTCTGGAAGGTCAAGTCCAACTGGGGATCTCGAGTAGCACAACCCATTGTGGGCAGAGGTGCAGGGACACCCTGGTGCTGGTGTCCACACCACTCCCAGTGCCCAGAGGCAGCCAAATTGGAGAAGTGATGGACAGGGAGACAAACCACAGCAGATGAGCTCTGGCTGCATCCCAAAACGGTGCCTTTTCCCGACCTTTAAGATGTTGGAAGTGCAGCTGGTGTGGGGTGAAGCAGCACAACAGGCAACTCTGCTCCCACTGCGGCTGCAGGAAGCCAAGGGGAAGGTGCCAGCAGGGTGAGGGCACCTGGATCCAGCTGGAAAAGGCAGCTCCAGTTCCAGTTCACCATCCAAAGCTCTGGGTTTGGGGCAGAGCTGCAGGAAACGCCTGCCTGTGGTGTCCCCAGCCCTGGGGGTTTTAGGGGTGCTGCATCCCTGGAGAGATGGACACAGATCCCAGAGGGCATTTCCCACAGCTGGAGGGGTTTTCCTCCATCCCCTGTGATTTTGTGATTTTTGGGAACCTCGGAAATGTTGGAATGTGATGAAACTGGAGCTGCAGGGGGAGAGGGGCAGCTGAGGGAATCAAAATCCATTAACACGCGATTTTCGAGGTACCATTGTCATCAGCAGAGATTTCGATTCTCATCCTTGATCCTATTTCAAAATAGGCAGCAAGCAACAATTTAGGGCAACTGGGGAAGTGCTCCTGACCTCCTGGGGAATCAAATCAATCCATTTTCCACATGGAAGCACCGCTGAGCAAGACACAGTTACCTCACCAGCGCAGCGAACCACCGGGATCTACCCAGTGCTTCTCATCACCCACTTCCAAGGGCAGGAAAAATCCACGAGGAGGCTGAAAACTTTAGGGAAACCAAAGCCTCAGCCCAAATTCATCCTCCTGGGAGCATCGAGGCGGTGGCTGGACACACCAGACGTGCTTCAACACGGTGATAAACACAAGCTCTCCATAAAACTGAGGCGGTGCGCTTACGGTGCATGCGCTGTAGCTGATTTTCAAGTCTCAACTCGGCTGCTGGATTTCAATTTTTGGGAAGCCAAACGCGGCCCCTTTCCAATAAAGCTCGGAAAATTAACACGTTTTTCAAAGCGCAAGAGGATTAACACGGTTTGGAAGCAGGTGGGGGTGAATTGAAAGCGTTGGGCTTCACTCTGAAGCGGATATTTAGATTTCAATCCGAGTTGGAGACCCATGAAAAACGCCAACAGTCGGAGCGTTAGCGGTGCTACAAGCGCTGCTCTACCCCGAGGAAAGCGTTAAGAGCAGGCAGGGCAGTGGGATGACTCCGTGCCAGGGGCACTCCAGCCTGGCAGCAGCTCCTGGGGGCTGGCAGACCATACTCTACCTCGGCGCTCGGGAGCTGGAAGTCGGAATAATCGATTCCCCTCAGGGGGGTGCCCGCTTTACTGTTTATCAACCAGGGTTTGTCATAACATCGAGAGAAGTGATGTGGAGTCTGTGAAATGGAAAAGCCAAGGAAGGGGGGGAGAGGTGGGATGAGTGGTAAAAAAAAAATAAAAAAAAAAAAAGGGAGAGAATCTGGAAAACGGGGGGAAAACGGCACTAAAACAGAGCGAGAACCAAATGGGAATGACATAAATTAAAATAAAGGGGAAATAACCCAAAAGGTGATGGAATAATGACATGGTGGGGAAGGACAGATGAGGGGTGATGGTTTCCTCCTGACACCACAGCCCTGCCTGGGGCACCAGGAGCCTTCGGCTGCACGGCGAGCGCTGGGGACCCTCCTGTGGAGCCACAGGGATCCAAGTCTGGGCTGGAAACCTGGAAACCTACCCTGCATCATCCCACCCCCACCCCACCCGGACACCCATGAGCACCTTCTAGAACCCTCCTCAAGCCCCCAAGCCCCAACCTTCCTCCTCCCTACACCTGCAGCTCCTCGTCTGGGTTTTGCAGACCACCAGTTCCTAAAGGGAAGGGAAGGCTTCCCCCCTGTCCCCACCTTGGCTCCGCTGGCCGGGGTGGCCGGGGAGGAGGGCATGGAGGCGCAGCTGTGGTTGCTCTGGCTGGCGCTGGAGCTGGAGCGGGTCGGGGAGGCTGCCCGGGAGGAGGGTTTGGATCTGCGGCCCCGCGAGCGGAACGGGGTCATTCCCTGCGAGGCTCCTTCGGGCAGGATGAACTTCTCCCGCAGCTCCAGGTTGGTCCGTCCTCGTGCTGGAAGGGGAGAGAGGAGAGGAGACTCAGCTTTGGAGGGACTCAGCATCCTCAGCGGGGCTCAGGAGGCTCCAGGGATGGGAGCAGCTTCTCTGGGCATCTCCCCATGCCCATCTCTGGTCCTCCTGCTCTGCCTTAAAACCACCTCCTGCCACGGATCAGCTCTTTGAGAAACCGGCTGATTAAAAGCTGCCCCAGGGTCAGGAATTCACACGGGATGCTCTGTTCCTCTCTTGTGGAAAAGCATCCCGATGGCCTTTAAACTCACCATGTCACAACAGCGGCCAGTGGGATCTTTAACGCGGCTTAAAAACAGCAAAAGCAGCTTTGAAGGGTTGAGATGCTTGAGAATCTGAGAGAGATTCTGCTCTCCACACATTTTTCGGGGAGAGAGGAGAGAAAACCACCTTCCCAACTTTTCCAACCAGCCACTGAAAACCGACTTTTCAAAACCTTTCATCCAAACGCCTCAAAGAGCTGGAGGGTCTCCCTTTGACAAGCAAGGGGCAACCAAGCAGGGAGAAGGTCTGTGGGCTTCAGCTGACGTGTGCCAGAGTGCTTCATGCTCAGGGGTGGTCAAGCAGAGAGCGAGGGCATGCACCGAGCCTTACGGGACACCGGAGGAATTCCGGAGCCGACGGATTACGGACCAGAAAGCCAAGAAAGCGATTGCAGGAGGGAAGCACCACGCTGAGATAAGCAAGGGATAGAAACAACCTCGATGGCAGCGCTGCAAAACATCTGCTGCAAAGCGTGAAGGGCGGAGGAGGAGCAGGAAAACCCTGAGGGCTCTCCCCGGAGCTCGCTGTAAATCATGCTGCTTTCAGCAACAGCCGTCGGGCAGCCGGAGCACGGAATGCAGCAGCTTGAACAAGACACAGCCGAAGCAATTAACATCCCAGAGACCCCAGGGAAACATGGAGCACTCTCCAGTCCTGGCCAGCCCCTGGCTAATCCTGCTCTGTCCCCTGGGCGTGGCTCCGGCCCAGCCCAGTGGCTCTGACCACTGTCAAAGCTCAAGGTTTTGGGGAGGAGGTGAGAGGCGACCCCAGCTCCACTTGCTGGGGTCTTAAAACCAAGGAAAACACAACCCTTCCCTCTTTCCCTGGATAAACACTGCCAGGTTTGCTGCAGCATCACCAAACTTGGTTATTCCAAATTCTTGGTTCGCTTTGGATCTGTTTTCTCCAGCTCCTGCCCACCTGGACAATGACCCAACGCTGGTGACCCAGGCACAGCATCCAAACTGCCCTCGGTGGGTGGGAAGCCTCTGATTGCATCGAGCCTTACCTCTGCACGGGTCATTCTTCACCAGAAACTCGTCCAGGGCCATCCACCCTCCGCCCACACGGACCATGACCGTGCTCCTCAGGATACGGACCAGCCGCAGCTGCTGGGAATCGCCGAACTGTGGGGCAAGGAAAAGGTCAGGGAAAGGGGAACAGCCAGGGGAACACGGCTCCTTCCCTGCCCAGGCTGCACCAAAGGCTTTCATCCACCTATTCCACAGTTTAAAGGCTTCTCCAGACAGGTTCTTCTGGAATAAGCGAGAGGTAATTCCAACTGATGGGGAGTTTTCCTGCCTGGTTTGAAGATGATGCAACCAACCCAAATGCTTTCATTTTAAAGCTATTTTTTTTAGAGCAACAAAGGAGGTTTTAGAATTTGGATGGATGGGTTTTCTCAACCAGAATTCTAGATTTTTCCTCCTTTTTTTTTTTTTTGGTGAAGGAAATAGAGGCTGGCAATGCCCTGACCCTCCTGGTGCAGCCCACGTGGGAAGGAGCCGGCTGATTCAGCAGGACAAGCCGAGCCAAACACCTCTGATCACCACCAAGTCTGAAACCCAGGGATTCCCCTGAGCCTCAGACTTGACCCCACCAGCCACAAAGCCCCTGCTGCAGCAATCGCCCAGTGAGGATGTTTGGGTGAGTGCAGAGTGATGGGAATCCAGGCAGGAGCCCCCAGCAATGTTGATTAGTGATTGCCATGTTCATTAGTGGTTTGAAATGCCTGTGATATCAAAAAAGTGCACCCCAGATCAAAAGCATGTGTTTATAAAGCTCCCCTAAGTCTCCTGGACAGCCAAGCCCAGGCTCCTGGGTGTCTGCCAGACCTGGGAGGGACATGGAGAGCCTGGCTTGGATGTGGCAGCTCTGCAGAGCACCTGCTGGGATGAGAAGACAGGAGAGCCAGGTTTTGGAGGCAAGACCCTCTCCAGAATGATTAAAAGGGGGAAAAAAAAATCCAAACAGGAAGATTTTCTGTGGGTGGAGATGCAAAAAAATAAGAGATTCAATGAAAACAGAGAATGCAAAGTGACTGGGATGGGTCAGGGCAGGAGGTGACATCCCTGACCCTCAGGGATATGGGACCTGGACCATTGGTGGATCATCCTGCTCGAGGGTCCTACCAAGCTCTCCTTGCCTCAGTTAAAGAGCTGCCACTGTGCTCCAGTCAGGGAAGGGAGCAGGGAAGCTTCTTCCCTCTCTCCAGGCTCTACCTGAGGTGTCCTCCAAGAGCCAACCCCAGGGACAAATCAATTCTCATTATTTTTCGTTTTTTGTTGAAGACATTTCTATAATCCCTGCCTAAATTAAAGCCAGAGCTCTCAGGAGTCATCCACTTCCAACATAAAAGTTTGTTTCATTTTGGGCATTTTTTTGGGGCACCTTTTTGGGTGGGCACCATCACTGTATGTGAAAAAGAAGGGTTTTTTTATCCGGGCAGGGGCAGTGGGGACATCAGAGGGACACAGGGTGCTCCAGCCCTGCTCAGAATGGGGCTGGGCTTATCTCAGGTCACAACACCCTCAGGATACATGCAGGTTCTGGGAGGGGAGCCTCGCCCCAGTGAGGAGTTACTGGGTGGGAGTAGCAGGGATGAGGGTTTAGTTGTCCTACAGGATTACTCAGTGCTCTCATTCCATGGTGATTGCAGCCCAAACCCACCCCGAGCCTGGTGCAGGTTGTACCCCCGGGGCTGGCTGTGCCCCTCAGGAGAACACATCCATCTGTGTCCCAGTGCCACGATTCTCCACCACGAACATTCCCAATAAATCCAGGGGATGATCTCAGGGAGAAAAAAAAAAAATCTCTCTGCTTTTGCCAAATCCTGCTTTTTCCACCAGATTTTTTCTCTTTTTTTCTGCCCAATTTTTTTCTTTTTAGGGGGGGTGGCACTCCTCTGTACCAGGCTCTGCTGAGCAGAGCTCCCAGATCACATCCTCCCACAGCACCACAGGACAGAGCAGCATCACAACACACAGAGCTACAGTGGTTAAAAAAAAATTCCAGAGGTGAGAGACAGCACCACGAGGTAAAACTGTACCTGATTGCCGAGGAAGAACTATGGAGGGAGAGGAAAGGGGGAGAGGGGAGGAAAGTCCAGAGGAATAGGAGGGGAAAGAAAAACAAGAAAAACATTTATGGGATTAACAGTGCAATAATCATGAAACCTGTTAACTGCAGGAGTTAGAAATCTGGGGGGGTTTGGGCTGTTTTGGGGGGAAGGAGAAGCTCTGGGAGCTTGGGGCTGGTGCTGCTGGAGAGGGATCAGCTCCTCTCAGCTGGAACATCAACCCCAAACCCAGCTGGGGCAGGGAAAGTGGGAATTCTGCCGCCACTTCACCTCGGTGAAGGGTTTGAAACGCAACCAGCAGCTGGTTACAAAGAGATTCTGTCAGGAAATTATTCTCCCTTCTCGGGGAGCGAGCTAAGAAAAACACAGGCACAAGGTACACTCATCCAGGAGGGAAACTTCAAGGGCGGCTCCGGCCGAGTGAATGCGGCGTTTCACGGGGCCCCCGGGCTGCCTGCCCCAGAACAGGGACACTTTTATGTTCTCCCAACTCAGGGAACGCCCTGGGGCCAAGGATGGAGCTGGGAAAACACATCCCAGCCACCTCCGCCAGTGCCAGGGCATGAGGACTTCATCTCACCCCGGGTCCCCCCCGTGCCAAGCTGGGCACCCCCAGGGTGATGCCCCCTCCCTCGGGGGGAAGGGGGAGGAGGATTTGGGGAGGTTTCCATCCCCCTCTGCCTTACCCGGTATTTGTTCTCGCCGATCTGCTCCACTTGGAATCTCTTGGCACACTTGCACTGGGCCACTTGCCTGGTGACCTGCCACCACCAAGGCGAGAGGTGAGGAACCAGCATTCTGGGAGCCCTCCCCCAGTGCAAATCACTGCTCTGATAAAACAGCCCCAAGCAGCCTTTCCTTCTAAAACACCTCAGTTCCAACCAATTAATTCGGCCCAGCACCACCAAAATCTTCTTTGAATCGAATTTTTCTCTTCCCCACTGCCAGCCTGCAGCCTGAACCGCCCCCAACCCCGCTGAGCACCCCCTTTTTTTGGTGCTTCACCTCATCCTCGATCTTGTCAGCATCAGTGGTGGGTCTGTAGGCATCCTTGTTGGGGTGGAGGGCAGCCACAAACTCGTAGTAGTCGATGTAGCCGTCGCCGTCGCGGTCAAAGATATCGGCCACCGCCGTCATCTCCAGCTTGGTGGTGGGGAATTCTGGAAGGAGAAGGAAATGAGGGAAGGATGAGCTCCTCAACCAGAGACAGGCAGGCAGGAGCAGCAAGGTTGTTTCCCAGGCGGGTTCCGGGGACTCACTGGAAGCCAGGATGCCGTCGATGAACTCCTGCCGGGTGATCTTCCCGTCCTGGTCCTTGTCGATGCGCCGGAAGAAATCCATCACCCGGGATTTCTTGTGGTTCATCCAACGCATGTACTTCTTCCTCCAGACGTCAAAGTCGAAGTTGGCAAACTCCTTCAACTGGAAGGAAAACCCAGGGAGAGTCAGTGGGGGAAATCCCAAGGGAGCAGCACTCACAGATCCACCCCAAAACGCCCTTGGGTGAGCTCCCGGTGCCACCGCTCCCTGCCCGCCCTCCTGGGAAGGTCTGTCTGGATTTTTCCAGACAATTCCCAGCCAGGGCTTTGCCCAATCTGAATTCGCAGCACAGGACACACAGCGGAGCCAACAGCCAGCAGGTGGATTGTGCATCCCGGGAGCTGGGGATGCAGCGCTGCCCACGCTGCTGCGGGGACACACAGGCGGGGGAGATCAGCTACGGGCACACGGACACACAGACACAGCCACCCCGTCTGCTCGGCCTTCTGGGGAGGCTTCCTCACCCCAGGGACTTGCCAGGGAGGAATTCCCACTGCCAGCATCAATCTGGGCACGGATCTCCCCTCTCCCTTTCCCTCTGAGCAGCCAAGAAGAGACTTCTTGCTCGTCTTCCAACTTTACAAGTCCCAGCCTAACACCCTCCAATTTAAACACCCTTCTTATCTCCCCACCCCAAAAAGGACCCCCAGCAGCTCAAGCAGCTCACACCAAGGTAAGACAACAATTTTAAGGGTTTTTGGTTGGGTTTTTTTGTCTCTCTCTAAACATTCTTGGGGTGAAAAGCAACAAAGAAAAAACATGAATACGAAGGAACTGAACTGACCTACAGCAAAAGCAACAGAAAACAAAAAAAAAACCACTCACTTCTGGGCATAGCTGCTTTGTTAAGCATAAATAAAAACAAAAATGGCATTAGATAGTTGGATAAAATAGAGACAGTAATTGTTAAACTAATTACTAGGAGGAAAGCAGGGCCTGGCTGTCATTAACTCTACAGATACCAAACACAGGGGCATAAAGCTGGTTAATGTGCAGTTAATTACTTAATTACCAAAGGGGTTTTAGCCTTAATATTTTAGAAATATTTGATTTCTGAAAAGGCAGCAGGGACTGTCTGTAAGAGCTGGGGCAACACTGATTTAAAATGCTTCTTGCACCTCTCTGGGGATGAACTCCCAGCTCCCACCCTGCCCGGAGCAGCCAGGGGCTGTTACCTCCTCCAGCCTGTCCAGGGCATCGTTGAGCTTCCTCTGCCTCTCCAGGGCCAGCAGCCAGACCTGCTGCCAGCGTGCTGAGAGCTGGTTTATCCTGGGATTCTTCGTTTCTGACTGGGAGATAATGGGCATGCTGGGGGGAGCAGCCTGCCCCAAGCATTTCCCTGGAAAAAAGGGAGAGGAGTTGTTTGAGGTTCACGGAGTCTGAAGAGCAGCAGTGAAATGTGTTTTGGTTTTTTGGAAGGGAAAGCCTCCCACGGCCTTGCTGGCTGCTGTCCCCAGGGAGGAGGACAGGGTGACAGACAGCTCCACACCCACGTCCCCCAGCACTCAGGAATTCACACCGGACCCTGGCTTCAAGAAACCACATTAAAAGACCCCAAAACTTCATCCCAAAGCAACTGCAGAGAGAGAGAGAGAGAGGGGGGAGCAGTGCTGGCCCGAGCACCCCCAGGAACAGCATCCCCAGCACGGCTGTTTTGGGAAATGTCACCTGGGTTCTCCCCTCCTGACGAGGCTCAGCCGCCTCCCTGGTGGCTGTTCGCGCAGGATGCCTCGTTAATTGATAATCAGAGCTAATTGCCTTCCTAGGAATTTCATTTCCTGCCATCCCGGGAGCCAAAGCAGACTCACTGTTGCTGCGGGATTTGTCGATGAAGGGCCCGTGGGGAGGCTCGCTCGCTTTTCTTTTGTAAGTTTTCGTCACCCGGTCCACGTCCGGCTGCTTCCGTGTCATCTCCTCCATGAAGGACTGTCAAAACACAGAAAGGATGGAAAAAAACCCTTTGCATTTTCAGCCATTTTTGCTTTCTAGCCCTCGCTGGGACACGCCAGGCCTGCAGAGGGAGGTGAGCATCAAGCACCAGCGACTGGGGATTGTGGCTGAGCTGCTGCTCGGTGCTGGCTTGGGTTTGCCAGGGCTGGAGATCATCCCTGGGCTGGTTTTGCTCCAGTTGGCCCCACCCTGCTTTAATAGGGGATTCCAGGAGAAGGCAGTGCCTCCTCCAGCCAGGGAGCCGGGGGAAGCATCCCTCCCCTGCCCCTGTCCCCAGCTCAGCTCGGGGCTCACCTGGTGCTCGGAGATGAGCGCTTTGACCTGATCAATATTCTGGGGCATGGGGTCCTGGTCCCGCTGGATCAGGGTGGTCTCAGCCCACTGGATCCAAGCCAGGAGCTCCTCCAGAAGCTCTGCATTGGCCACCAGCTCGGAAAGCGCCGACTCCAGCCTCTGCTGGTGCTGCTTTGCCCACGTGAGAACCTGTTGGAAACACGGGGTGAGCACCCAGCGTGGGAAACCCGGAGCAGCACCCAGCACTCCGTGGCCATCCCTGGAACCACCGTCAGCCTGGAACCAGCCCTGCAGGACTCACCTCCTCGAACCTGGCTCGGATGATGGTGATCCAGTGCTTGATGGTGGTGATGCAGTCGGGGTGGCAGGCGCCCAGGATGACCTCGCCCATCCCCACCGCCGCGTTCACGTCCACCCTCTTCTCCTCCACCTTCTTCATGAACTCCTGCAAGCCCCAAAGGAATTATTCACCGGTATTTCCCCCTCTAAACTTGCCCTGGGTTGTTTTGGAGCTGTCCTTTACCTTGTGGGCATCGATGAGGGCCTGCAGGGCCTCGGCGTCGTCGGGCAGCGCTCCCCGAAAACGCAGGGACTGCTCCGCTTCCGAGAGCCACTCCAGCAGCATGTGCACGGCTGTCCTGAACTCCTCAGCCTGCAGCAACAACAACAGCACAGGCTTTTGTCAGCCCTCCTCCTCCCCAAACGGGCTGCTGCATTCACTCCTGGCAGCTGGAAAAAGCTGTTTGGGGCTGGGGTTTGGGCTGCCCGGTCCTGCAGCACTCCGGCACCTCCCTCCCCTCGGCATCAGCTGCACTGAAGAAGGAAATGTTTTTAAAACAGCACAAGTGCTGTATCCTGAGCAATTTGGCACCTGGGTAGTTTATTCTGTAAATTGCCTGCTTGAAGTAAAAGCTGCTTAAGAGCCTTTGACCTTTTTGGTTGTTTTTTTAAAATTTTTTTAGCTCCAATCGAGTCTCTCTGGACACTGGCAAACACCAGCCCGGCCTGTCTGATCACTGCTGTGCACACCAGCGAGATCTTTCCATCCTCCCTTTTCAAACCAGCCTCTATCTGCTCATTTTTTTAGGAAAAACATCCAGTAACAGCCTGATACTACCCCACTGCTTCACAGGAAGCACTGCAGGGCTGCTGCGTCCTGCCCGGAGAAGGCAAAACCTCTTCCCTGAGCCTGGCAAAGACTTTCCAGCCGTGGCTTTTCTCCTCACCTGCTTGAGGGCCTGCTCCAGGCGGGTTTGCTTGGACACAGACAGCTTGCACACGGTGTCCCAGCGGTTGCTCAGCTCCTGCAGCTGCACCTTCACCCAGGTGGTGTCGTCCCGGCTGTTGTCGATGAGCTCGCGGCCCGAGCGCTTCAGCACCTGCACCGTCCCCGTGCGCTTCCCCAGCTCCTTCTGGAACACCTGCACGGGCACAGCAGAAGCTGAGCAAGGTCAGGCAGCTCCACTGCTGTCACCTTGCCAGTAATGTGAAAGTTCTTCCAGTTTTTTTGCTGTTTTTTTCCCCTTTTTATTCACCACAGGAAAGCGGGACAAGCAGCAAAGCACCAGCTCTGTGTCTGTTCTTTGGCTCTTGGGGAGGACGAATCAATTCTCATTATTTTTCAGGTTTTGTTGAAGACATTTCTATAATCCCTGCCTAAATTAAAGCCAGAGCTCTCAGGAGTCATCCCCTTCCAACATCCAAGTTTGTTTCATTTTGGGCATCTTTTGGGCCATCTTTTTGCCCCACTCAGGACTTGCAGAAGAGCTGGGGAAAAATGCCCTCACCTTGTGAGCATCCATCAGGTTCATGACCAGATCCAGGTCCCCGTGGACAGGCTGGTCCTCAGCTAGCTGGGGTTCCACCTTGTAGAGCCAGTCCACCAGAGCCTGCAGCGCATCCATGAACTGCCCAGAGAACAGAAGGGCCTCCTCCAGCTTGTGCTGCCTGGAAAACAAACAGCCCAGAGAACACCCATCAGCAAACTCACCTCCTTTTGTCACAAGCCAGTGACCCCACACCCACCCTGTGGCACTGCTGGGGCTGGGCTCACCTTTCCACGGATTTCCCACACACTGTGTCCCACTTATCCCTGACTTCTCCCAGCAAATTGTCCAGCTTTTGAGTGTCATCTGCAAGCAAGGCTTTTTCTTTGAGGGCTCTGCCTGTCCTGATGGTGGTGTCGTACACAGGCTGCTTCCCACCCAGGGTCTTCTGGAACTCCTGGGAAATGGAGAGAAAACAAAACTGCTTCAGAAAGCCTGGCCTTGGCTCTGAGCATTCCCAGATTTCCATGGCAATGGGAGGAGGCATGGAAGTGCTTTTCTCCTCTCCTGGCAGAGGAGATAATGCCCTGCTCACCCTCCCAACAGAGCCCCTTCCACCCTGTCCAGCAGCAGCCTGGCTTGGGCAGAGCTTCACCTTGTGTTTGGAGAGCTGCAGCTTGATTTTGTCAGGATCATTGGAGATCTCCAGCTCTGAGTCCAGGTGGTTCTCTGCATCCTCCAGCCAATCAATCAGCTTCTTCCAGGCTTCGTGGAACTGCAAGGCAACACGAGCAAGCCTGAAACTTCACACTGGTGGTGTCCCCGGTGCCTTTGTGGTCCTGGGACCTCCTGCTGGCCCTTCCTTGGGGTCTGCCACGCCCTTCCCACGCCTCTCACCTGCTTGGCTCTCTTCCTGGCATCATCAAGAGCCCTTCCCCGCTCCACCGAGCGCTGCACCACCTTCTCCCAGCGGGACTGGACGCTGACCAGCAGGTTCTTGATCAGCACCACGTCCTGCTTCTGGCTGAGGAACTTCAGCTGGTTCCCGGTCTGATCCAGCTCGATGATGCGGTCCCGGTGCGCGTTCACCTCGTTGGCGAACACCTGCCAACAGCAAAGGGCGTCCCGCGCGTCAGAGGAGATGGGTGTGACCTCGAGAAGCCGCAGGCCAGGTGAGGAGCCAGCCTGGCTCCCTCCATCCCGGGCATGGAGCCCTCGGGTACCTTGTGCTCGTCGATCTGGGCCAGCACCGCGGCGAGGATGAGGCTGGGGGGTGGTGCAATGTTCAGGCTCTGCTCAGCCAGGGTCAGCCAGTTGATGAAATCCTGGAGGGAGTTCTGGAAGTCCGTGGCCAGGGCCAATGCCTCCTCCAGCTTCGCCTGTGGCAGCGGGGAGGGAGAGAAAGAGAGGAAAAAACACGACACGGAGGGTGAGAGCTCGGATCTGCAGACAGAGGCAGCCTTTGTGTCCCTGCAACAGGAACCTCATCACCCCAGGCCGGGAACGCCGCTGCCGTGCCAAGGGCAGGGGGCTGCACTGAAAGGCAAGGCTTTCTCTCCAAACAAGAATGGTCCCTGAAAGAGGAGCCCTTCCTCGGCGCACGAGCAGCTGCGTCACCCTCAGCTTCCTGGGAAAGGGATCTCCGTGGGGACGGGGCTGGGTGGATGGGGGATGAGGTTCTGATGGCAGCAGCTGCAAATTTATTCTGGGCCCAGGCCACCACGGCCCTTGTTTTATCTCATCCCCAGCCAAGAGCTGAGGATGGAGTCAGCTCGGAGGAGGGTTTGGCTTGACCAACAAAGCCTGCCTTTGAGAGCTGCGGGAGGCTTCTTCCCACCTCCCTGAATTAACCCAAAATGCCATTTCACCCTCATTTTCTGTGTGATTTAAGCAATTCTGATGACTATCTACAAAAAAAACCCCCAAGCCAACAGCTTGACACTCAGCACCACCTGAGGAACAGACTCAACCTTTACAACCAAGGGAGACAGATTAAAAAAACCCCAAATCCCAACTCTGTGTGGGAAAACAGGGAGCAGCTGCTGTCAGACCACGGGGCAAGGCTGGATGCATTTTCCCCTCAATGTTACCTTCCTCTCCTCCATCTTGGTGCTGACCAGACACCATTTCTGCTCCAGCAGGGCCACGCTCTGCTCTGTCTTCGAGCTGGAGCCGGAGTCGTCGCGGTTGAGCAGCATCAGCCTGCCCTTGGCCAGCAGCTGGCTGTAGACATCCTCCTTGGCTTTCAGCTGGCTGTACAGCTCCTGCAAAGAGCCACCAGCCAAGGGTTAGGCAGAGAAAAAGCTCACAGAGGGAACGTGTCGTGCTGCAAGGCTGCAGGTGATGGGAACATGAGGCTGGGAAGTGACAGCAGAGTGACACTTTGAGCTGAGGAGAGGTGGTTAAAGCATGCTGATGGTTGTTCCAGGCATCAAGAGCAAAATGATCTGTAAGAGCAGACCAGAGCAGCCTGTTCTCCCCATCACACACAGAAAGGAGAAGTTTTGATGCTGATATTTGACAGGAACTTGCCGAATTAAAAGCATTTTTTACAAAAAAATAAAAAGATCTCTCCTGAGAATTACCATGTGGGCATTGAGCTGTTCCCGGGCAGTTTCTGGCAGACCTCCTGTGGGTTTTGATGCTGACAATTGGCTCTCCATCCTCGTTAGCCACAGGAGGAAGTCTTCAATCTCACCATGGAAACCCTGAGCCTGTTGGGGGGAACAGAGAATCGGCCCCGGATCAGATGACATCAGCCACCATTGATGATGTGCCAGGGGTAACGCTGGGTTTGCTTTGAAAGCAGATAAAGAGGCAGAGCTGGATGTGCCAGTGTGCTCAGGAGGGTGAGACGTGGTGTGTCCACAGCCCACAGGTGTGCCTGGTCCCCACTGCACTTCTGGGCAGGCACTGAACCACAGCAGTTACAGAAAATCTTCCATAAAAAAAATCCCAGCGTCGCCCCAACTCCTTCCCCAGTTTTATTTCTCCCTAAACCGAAGGGGAAAGTGGCACCCACAGCACAGGGGGGGATTCCCACTGCCTCCTGCTGACCTGCTGGAGGGTGGACTGCAGCTGCTGCTCCCTCTCCTCTGTTTTCTGCAGCACTGATTCCCAGCAGGAATTCAGCTTCTCCAGGCGGTTCCGCAGGCTGCTGGCATCGTCCCCTGCACTCGACTCCAGCAGCTCGTTCCCTGCTTTGTTCACTGTCTCCACTGTTGCTTGGTGGGCCAGGACGTCGTTCTTCAGCACCTGCACGAGGTGGGCAAAGGTTGGACACCTCTCCTAAACACCCAGCCTGCTCCCAGGGAGCAAAACAGCTCAAATCCTTCATGAGAAACTGAGTCCTGCCATGGGAACGGGCTAAAAATGTATCTGGAGTGGGGAAACACTCACGTGGTGCTTTGCAAGCTCGACCTCGATGACTTTTGGGTCCCCGTTGATGGGTCTTTGGGCATCCAGCAGCTCCTCAGTGTGGGTCAGCCAGGCCATCAGCTCTGCCAGGGCGTGCTGGAACTGGCCCAGTGCCAGCAGGGCGGCTTCCAGCTTGTGCTGGGCAAGGACAGGGATGGAAAAGGGGAGTTTTAAAGGGCTGGGGAGCACCACAGCCAGTTTCATCCTGTGACAGCCCCAGGTGTTCACTCTACCTGTCTGTGAGCAATTTTCTCGCCCAAGTTCTCCCAGAGATGCTTGAGCTCTGTCAGTGGCTCCTTGATGATGTCTCTGTCTGTCTCATCCGTAGCCTTTTTTAGCATCAGTTCACCTTGGTGATTAAGCTTTTCCATCTCAATCTGCTGCTGGTAAACCTCCATTTTAAACTCCTGCCAAGACAAGCAGGACAAAAACCAGGAGCAGAGTGAATCACTGGAGCTCTGTGAGGCCGAGCAGCGCCGCAGAACCGGTCCCTCCCCTGCCAGGTACCTTCATCTCGTTCATCTGCTCCTTGACCGTGCTGAGGTCGGTGCCCACAGGGGACATGTTGCACAGTTTGATCACAGCGTTGTCCAGCCAGTCAAACATGGCCTGGAAAGAGCAAGGACGACGTGAGGGAACGGCAAAATTTCCTCCCTGCAGCTGGTCAGGGGATGAAGATGGTCCCTCCACCACCCCCCAGCCATGGAACTCGTCTGTCAGGGCAGCTCTGCCTGTCCAGCTCCCTCCTGCCTTCCCTCATCCTGCTGCTCTGAGCAGGAATCAAGCTTTGGGAGGACCAATAATAAATATCTGCTCCTCCTCAGAGCTGGTGGTTGGGCTCAGGCTCCCTCAGAGAGCCCAGGAGATGCTCCCTGCTTAAATCCCACCACAGCTCCGGGGAGAGGGCTCACAGTGGTGCTCCCAGGGCCCACCCGCTCCACACCAGCAGCCCTGCCTCTTACTTGGAGTGTATCTTGGTACTGCACAGCCGACTGCATGGCTTCCTCCAGCTTCTCCAGCCTCTCCTTCCATGTTTTGTTTAGGTTTTCCCACGCGTTGTTCATCTGTGCAACACAAAACTCGTCAGGCTCCACAAGCAGAGCTCTCACTTGCTCCCACCTGATTTTATCTGCAGGGGAAGCTCTCCCTACCTCATCAATGCTCTTTTTCACTTCTGGCTTCTCAGTCTCACCACAGGCAAAGATGAGATCAGTCCCGAGGAGGCGGATGAACTCCAGCTCTTCGTGCAACCCGTCTGTCTCCTCCTTGATAGTCTGCAGAGGCAGAGCCACAGAAGGAAAACCTTTATGATCAAACCCTCTTCCAAAACTGCTCCATGAGCAGGAGGGTCCTTCCTGCTCCAGTGCCCTGCACCTTGGCCAACAGCCCGAGTCCAAGCCCCGAGAGCAGGTGACACAGTGCTGCTGTTGAGATGGTCACACAGCACAACTCTGGAAACAATAAATTCTGAAATTTATACGATTTCAGAAGGCCTCTCTCATCTCTGTTTCAAGATTCCCAAATCTTGATTGGAACAGCACGCTGGCTTTTATACCTTCCCACAAGGTGTATGCTTTGCTCGTTGGTTACAACAGATCAACACAGTGTTCACTGCTACAAAGCAGCCTCCACCACTGCTTTCAGCTAACGTCCAACTGCAGGTTTCCTTCGTTTATCTCTTTCTTCTCCTCAGTTTCCATGTCAACGACCTTGGCAGAATTCCTTTCAGGGGTAAACGTGAACCTTACCAGCTTCTTCTTCAGCTAACTCTTCCTGGCTCACAGACCAGCTGTCAGCCCCTTCCACAACAGAGAGCAGGTGGCCACTTTTGTCACCACAACCACCCTGCTCTGCTCCCACCTCTGGGACTAAAATAAGAACATCTGTATTTAGCTGTGAGCCTGAACTGGCTGAAGATGTTGTTTACAGGAGAAGTGCTGTTTACAGGAGCGTTTTGTCAATACAGGAGGGAGGGTTTTGAGGTTCAAAAGGTACAAACCAGAGTTAGAATGGTTATGGAAAGGGAGCAGCAAGGCTAAACTTAGCAAAGCATAAAGAAACATCCCTGCTCCTCAAGGCCCGAGTCAACTCAAATCCACCTGAAGTGGATTTTGCCACTCACTTGAAGCAACCAGCAACACACAAATCCAAGCACTTATCTCTGGTCTGACCAAAACCTAAATATACCCCTCCCAAGCCAGGCAGCCTCTGGCTTGGGCTGGGAGCAGAGCCCTGCAAGCTTCCACACCACTCCAAGCAAGTGGGCTCAGAGCTGTGACCACACAGAGCTCCCTCCGTGTGCTTCCCAAAACAGCAGCAGATAATGTGATTTAAGGTGAAGGATATGTGAAATCCACTTCTGGTTTTTTCCTTGCAGCTCCAAACTGCAATGGAAATAACTCTCCATAATCTGACTGGCCGCCTACGAAACTGATTTACCTCTGGCCACAGATCTAAGATCTTCCCAACTTAGCAGATAAGCTGAGGGCAGACAAGCTCCAGACTGAGGAACAGCCTCACCTCTGCTGCTTCCACCTGCTGCTTGATGATGGAGGGGTCAATGCCTGGGCTCTCCAGGTCGTGGACAATGTCCTGGGTGTCCTTGATGGTTGTCAGGAGCGCTGCCATGTCGTACCAGAACTTCTCTGCAAGCTCCAGGACGTCAAGGAACTTCATCTCACGTTCCTCGGTCCGAGCTTTGATGTCTTCCCAGAAGAAAACCATCTGATCCAACTTGTCCTGGATGACTGTGGAAGGAAATTAAAGTGTTCAGTGAAGAAGGAAACCTTCTGAAAATGCAAGGGCATTTTGAAAACACTCAGAAACAGCCAACAGAATATCCAGAGGGGAATAAAGATGGCCAGGGCTATCAGAGCATTAACTCTGAGGGACGTGAGAAACTCCAGCTTGCAGAAAAGCCTTTATTTATGTGCAAGCTCGGGGTAAATTTGCCCACACACTCTCCCTCCAACAAACCTCTGTTCTGGCCACCTCTAGCATGAAGTCCCTGCTCGCTCGGAGCATGAGCTGCCTGTTGATCTGCCAAGGAAGGTGCCAATTAGTGCCAATTGTGCTGACGGGCTTTTTGTGCTGGGGGATGTCCCTCCCCTCCATTAGATGCTGAAGCCACATCAACAAATCCTGTCCCAGAGGCCACCAACAAGAGCCCAGCTGGGCTGAGAAGCCACAAATGATTCTTTTCTATTCTGACTGATGCCATCCTATCTGTTCCAGATGGAAGCAGGTGCATCCATCCATCCATCCATCCATCCATCCGACTCATCCTTCCTCCTAAAGCCAGGAGAACCTCCCAAATCCATACAGAGGACTCAACCTCGGTCCTTAGTCTAGGAGAACCTCCCAAATCCATCCAGAAGACTCATCCTTCCTCGTAAAACCAGGAGAACCTCCAAAACACACCCCTGGGACATCAAAGCCTCGCCAGCAGCGACGGAGCCATGGTTTGGGGAGAAGTTGGATGCGTAAATCCACCCAAATCTACCTTTGGCTGCCAGGTCCTTGTCTGCTCCCTGGGAGCGAGCAATGAGCTCTTCTCCACGGCGTTTGAGGGCCTCGAAGGAGGGCTGCAGCTTCTCCAGCTCCACCGTGGAGTTTTTGTTCTCGCTGATGCACTCCCGGATCTTGTCGACCTCAGCGGGGATGAGGGGCGGCAGCCGCAGGCGGGAGGAGAGGCTCTCCAGGGTCTCCAGCATGGGCTCGATCTTGTCGTGGAACTGGAGAGGAGCAAAGCCATCAGGGCAGGAGGGAGGGGACAAAGTGACACCGCGGGGCCGCCAGCGCGAGCCACGGCCCCGAGCGCTGCGCCGTCCTGGAGAGGGGACGGACAACACCTGCGACAGCAGCAACGACACCTCTGCAGCAGCAATGACACCTCTGCAGCAGCAACGACACCCCTGCAGCAGCAATGACACCCCTGCAGCCTCCTGCTCACACCTGCCCTGCTGCAGCAGAGCCCACGGAGCACCCACAGACATTCACCGAGCACCTGTGACCCAAACACGGCAGCGCCCTAAAAATTCGCTTTTTTCGCTGCTGTCTGTTTTGGTGGCTGGGCTCAAAACCAGTGCTGGCTGAGGGAATACCCAGGCAAAAAATGCTGCTGGAAAAGCGCCCGTGTTTGGTGCTGATGGGAATCTCCACGTGGGGCAAGGCCAGTGGAAACCCATCCCAGTTTTCAGGATCAGCAGGAGCTGCATGCGGGTGGGGAGGAGCTGCGGCTTCAAAAGCAGAACCAGAAAGCCAGGAGTGAGGGAGGGAGGGGGTCTAGCAGGGTTTATTGTTTTTTTTTTAAAGAGAGAAGTCAACTTTGGCCTTAAAGATCCCAAACTGTCTCTGCTGGTGGGAAGGACAGCTCAGCACTGGGGCTGCTCTTGTCCCTCTCCCAGTTCCTACTGGGAACACACCGGGGCAGGTGCCCACCAAATCCCAGGCTCTCCCAGCAGAGAGGGGCCGGGGCTCTCGGTGCAAAGTTGATCAGGACAGGCTGGCTAAGCCAAGAAGCAGGAGCAAGCCAGCACATCCAGCTGGAGCAGTGTGAACCCTTCCAAAAGCAAAACCTCTGCCCTGCAGGAAGCATTCCCAGCGGAAGCTGAGAGCAGGCAGCGACGCAACCAAAGCCATCCCAAAAAATGTGATTCCAGCCCCACCCCCGGCATTAAATTTGAAGCAAGTTCTGCTGAGCTGTGCATGGACCAGAAATGAAAGTCTGGGTGTCAAACAGAACCAGGCCAGGGAGGGTAAATGAACATCTGTGGAGGGGGGACTCGCTTACCTCCGAAATCTGCAATGGTGGGGCGCAGTCAACACAAGAATGAAATGGGACCATGTGGGGAGGACGGGCACAGGCAGCAACACACACAGACAACACATTCCACAATGGGAGTGAGAGATGAGAGGGGAGGGGAATGTGGGGGGGGGAAAAACTCGGAGTTAATACAAGTGCAAACCAAGAGAAGTGACTACACAATACAGGAATTAAGAAAATAAACACCCAGGACGTGACAAAAACCAACTGCGCTACGGTAACACGGGGTGAAATGAAACGTAACTGGGGGTCATCAACCCTCAGCAGCAGGAGCACTTCACCCCCTTCCTGGGCTTTAGCACCTCCAGTCTCTGCCCTTCCTTTCCTATTTCACCTCCTGCACTCACCCACCTCCTCAGGAGATGCCCAGACCCCAGAGACATCCATTAACCTCTCCCATACAAAGCATCCCATGGCTGCTCACTGCACTCACAGCTTATCACAACTGAAAATGATCTCTTCAAGCTCTTTCAAGAGGCCTTTCCAACCTTGGGTGGATGCCAGAGCAGCCCCTTTGAACCAGCATCATTACTGAGGCCGTAAAAATTTACGACCCTATTTACTGTGTGGAGCCTCAAACGCCTTCCCCTCTGCTCCCACAGGCAGCAGGAAACTACCCTGGAGGTGCCTGACCACTTCATGCCTTATAAACGGCTTTTACAGGGGGAATAAAACCACATTCCACAGCACGTGGCTCTCCCAGGGGGCGGTGAGAGGAAGATTCACCTCCCTGGCACCCTGGCATACCTGGGTGGACTGTGAGAATGCCTCGTCCAGCGCCAGGGCCCGCTGGCAAACCTCCTCCTTGATCTTGGCATACAAGGCTTCAGCCCTGGAGTATTTTTCCTGCACCATCTCCCCTTCCTCAGGGTTGAGGTCCTTGAGCTGGGGCCCAATTTTCAGCAGCTTGTCGATGTGAGGTTTGTGTTCAGCGATGGACTCTCTCAGTTGCTAGGGAATAGAGGGAGGGGGGGCAGAAAAAAACCCACATTTGTTTAGAAATCTGCTGCGAGCCACTGCCTATTTATTCCAAACAGCACTCCAAGAGCAGGGATGGTATCTGGGAGCAACTCCCACCCTGGATTTCATGCCCCAGCATCTGCCAGGCACATGGCACTCGGCTCTTCCCAACATGGCCATGGCACGGTGCCTGGCACGGGTCCTTCCCCAGCCTCTGACCCTCCCCACAGCTCCACGGGGGACCCCACTGGGAATTTTTTGCTTTGCAGTCTCTACCCTAAAAGCACAAAGTGGTGTTTTTTTTCCTGCCACGAGCAGGAAGGAGATCCAAAAAGCAGCCAGGTTTCCTTGGAAGCAAGCTGAATTTTGGTAAGGAGTGCTCCAACATAACAAGGGATTTTCACGTGGCTCTCTTGCGTTACACAAGCAAACTCCCCAAAAAGAACAGAAAAGGGGGAAAAACGGAGGAAAATTCAGAAGAAAAAGGGGCTCTTGCCCTCTGTTGATGGACAGGAGGTGCAAATTCTGCATCCTCTTACCCTCATGTCATCCTGCTGCTGCTTGAGCTGCTCGTGGTCGATGGCTGGGGGTGGCAGCTGGGAGATGAAGGCTTGGGTCTCCTCAATCCATGGGTTCAGCTCCTCATAGGTCTCCCAAAACTGGTTGACCAGGACCTGGGCACGCTCCAGGCGGGCGTAGCGCTCCGAGTTGAGCTGGCTCACAGCCTCATACTGCTGCACCAGGGACTCAGTTTTCTCCTAAAAAAACCAGGGAGGAGAGCTATGGGGAGGGATGCAAAAGGGCCCAGGAAAAGGGCCAGCTCCGTGCTGAGAGCTGGAAGAGAAGGAGGTGCCTTTGGTGGCCTTCCACGTCGTAATTCCAGTTAAAGCAGCCTCGGGAATCTCCCCCTCCCCATCCCCAAACCTTGCAATAAAAACAGGCAATAAAGGAGAGTCATAAATGTAAAGAGATTTCTGCTAACACTGAATTGCTGAAGATGGAGTAATTTTGAACTCCCCCAGCCCGTGCAGGGGCTGAGGATTTGCCTCTCTGCCCTCTCTGTTGCAGAATAGCAGAGGGGGCTCACCTGGAGAACAGCTTTTTGTTCCTCACCGCAGGTGCCAAAGATCTCGTTGCGCTGGCTGAACAGCTCGTCCATGGAGTCTTTGTGCCGGATGATGTCGATGGAAAACGCCTGCGGAAAGAGAAAGGGGAGAACTCAGAGCTGAGCCCAGCCTCCCCCCGGCCCATCCACAGCATCCTCCTGCCAAAGAGCCCCTGCGAAACTTAATGCAAGAGTCCTGGGGCAAACTGAAAATCTGGCTGGGAATGCAGGTCCCTGCCTGTTTTCCTCATCTACACCAACCTCCCTCTTTCAAAGACCCGAAAACAGCTCTTAAAATGAGGTATAATCCACACCCAAGGTCCTCAGTGGAGGAAAAGCTCCGTCATCCATTTGTTAGTGAATGTTATCCCACAAAATGATGCTCTCCAGAGCTGCATCCACCAATAACTTTGCCATTCCCAAGGTCCACGAGATTAACAGCGGGAAGCTGAGCTCAATTTAACTTAATGCTCGATGGTTCAGCCCCTCCTTCTCTTATAACACTGTCTAATTTTCCTTTTTTCTTTAATTTTAAATCCAATAAGCCTGCGTGCTGCTCTGATTGCCCAGGCAGAGGGAAGAAAAGGGCCGTTTATTTAAAGTGCACGTTCTTTCAGGCATGAGCTCATCTCAAAGATACATGGAAAAAAAAAAAAAAAAAAAAAAAAAAACCAAAAAAAAAAAAAAACCAAAAAAACCCCAACCCCTCCAGCACCTCTTTGTTCCACGTCTGGCTGCTGGGAGGGAACTGTGGAGTCCCTCACTGCCGGGAACAATGAGCAAAAAGCAAATGGAAACCACCCTCATTAATCAATATATACATTTCTCTAAGCCCTTCCTGCTGCCAGCTCCGGTGAGACCCTGGCAGAGCTTGCTCTGGTGGCCACAAGGAAAGGCTGCCATGGGAGCAGTTCTCCCAAGAGAGACCAAAGCAAAGCACCCATCAAGCCCTGAATGGCTCCTGTGAACAGCCAGGAAGCTTTTTCCTTGAGAAGCCCAACACTTGGATGATTTAGAGCAAATTTTTTTTGTTGTTTTTTGGTTTTTTTCTCTCCTTTCACATCTTAAGGACAAGCGTTGCCTCTCTCCCGCTGCTCTGAGCTCACCACTGCCCACCCCAGGGTGAAGCTGCTCCCCCAAAATGCATCCCATGACCCAAACTGGACCCTCCCTTGCTGCCCACCCTCCAGAAGCCATCAGGGAGGGCACACAGACCTTCTGCACCTGCAGCTGAGCCGTTGTCTGGTCCTGCTCCAGGCGGATGGGACCCAGAGCCATCAGCTTCCTCTTGGTCTCGGCCACCCAGGCCAGCTCTGCATCAGCTGCCTGCTCGTACTGGCACAGGGGACAGGAGGGGCAGTGATCAGTGCTGGGCAGCAGGGGTGGAGCACACGGGGAGCTGGGGACAGTGGGAGTGACAGAGGGACCCAGCAGGGACAGACACCTCATCCCAGCATGTGGAGGAGAAGGGGGACACTGGGGTGGGGCTCAGGTTTCTGACTCCACGCTGCCCTCGTGGCTCCTGCAGCTGGTTTTGGGGCAAGCTGGAGCAGCCACCTCTCCCCACACCCTCCCTGCCTGCAGGGAAACGGACATCCCTCTAAACAGGAGCATTTCCTTTGCTCCTCCATGGAGAACTGACTCCGTGGAGTGAGGTCAGGTATTCCCAGCACTCCACAGCCTCCAGTCTGAGCAGGACAAGCCTTTTTGGGGAGGACTGTTGGCCTGGAACAAATCCCTGTGCTCTCCCAGCGGGGGATGATGTTTTCACAGTCACCAGCTTCACACCATCCACAGAAGCTCACGGGCAGGATAACACAGCACTACCCCAAAAACACACACCAGAACGGGTCAGCCACCATCCCTGCTGCCACCTGCTGCTGCTGGGGTCCATTCCTTGGCATTCCTGATGGGATTTGCCCTTTGTCTGCCTGCTTGCCATCCCTCCCACTGCCAGGGCCCCGTGTGAGAGCAGTGCCTGGCTGTTCTGCTCGCTCCTGCTCACCCAAACCAACCCTGCAGGGGGGTTATTCACTCACCTGCTGAGACCTCTGAATAGCAGCATCGATCTCCTCCACCCTCTGCTTGATGGTGTCACTGACCAGCTTGTAGCGCTCGTTGGTGTCCGACACCAGCTTGTCCAGCCCCTCCCGGGCTCTCCAGGGAACCAGCTCCAGCAGAGCCCTGCTCACCTCGTTCACCGTGTCCAGGACGAGCCTGTGCTCCATCACCTCCTTCTTCAGCTCCTGTGGAAGGCACCCATGCATGTGTGTCCCTGCCAGCTCCTCCCCAGCCTCCCAAAGCAGAGGACAAGCCACCCCAAGCCAGGCTGCTGCTCTCCCACCTTTTGCCGCTGCTGGAATTGTGGGATCTGCTCTCCAGCAGGGGATTGTGCCCCGCTGGAGGCCAGCTCCTCCTCCACCTTGCTCATCCACCCAGTGAGCTCCTCGTGGGTGGACTGGAACTTGGTGGCCAGCTGCCGGGCCTGCTCCAGCGTGCGGAGAGCCTTGGAGCTGGCGGCGGTGATGTCGGAGTAGCGGGTCTTGATTCCATCCAGCTTCTCCTGGATCAGCAGCACCTCCTCCCCTGCAGGACAGCAGCAAGGGGAAAATGATTCTGGGCTCTGGGGGATGAAGGAGCCACCCCAGGAGGCTTCAGGAGCCACTTTTCTCCGTCCTTCCCTCTTTTAAACAGCGAATTCCAGCCTCGCTTTTCTTTGTATTGATGCAACTCCAGCCTGTTTTTACTAAGAGTTGGTATCTTCCACCAGCATAACATCCACCTCATCCCTGGGGTGGGATGGGATGGGATGGGATGGGATGGGATGGGATGGGATGGGATGGGATGGGATGGGATGGGATGGGATGGGAGTGTGCTGCAAAGCCTGGTTTTGTCACAAGCCCCAGAGCCGCCCCAACTCAGTTCTCATCAGCGTGTCACAGCTCCAAGAAAAAAGGGTCAGTTCACCCCTTGCTGCTGTTTCCAAGAGGACACAGAGCTGCCTGCCAAATCCTTTGTAATCACTCTTCCTGCTCCACAGCTCCCACAAGGACACGGGGCTGTACATCTGCTCTGGGCAGACCACATCTGAAGGAAACGCAGCGCCCCGACCTCTCTTCCCACTCATAAACATAAACTCACACCCACGTGGCAACAGCCACAACTGCTCAGTCTGGGAAAGCAGCGTTAGGAGAGGGCTGGGGGTATTTTTAACCTCTTTTCCATGTGATTTAGCAGCTGGCTGCAGTGAGAAAAGCCTCCCTCAGCACTGAGCATCCCCACAGCAGCAGTGGGAATCACCCGCTCCCCAAGCTGTGAGGTTGGGATTTCGGGACCAAGCAAATCCTAAGCCTGGATGCAAACCAGCTACTCTGGGAGTTTCCAAAAGGAAACGAAGACCTGAGGGGGAAAAGCCTCCACCCAACAGAGCATGGACTTCCCAAGGAAAAGCCCGTGGAGGATGGATTCCCAGACCCCCCACATTTCCCAGAGCGTGCCAAGATCTCCTCTGTGTTACCTGTGGTTTGCTTCAGGAGAGCTTGTCCATTTCTAATGGCTTGGTCCACGTTCTTCTTCCTGTTCACAATTTCCTCATTCAGAGCCTGAAGAAAAAGGCAAATTTGGGTTATCCTGCTGCAGGCAGGTCCCTGTGTTCTGCCAGCCAGAGATGCTATGGGGAGCATGAACTTCCCTACTGAGCACAGGCAGGACAACCCATCTGAAAACTGTCCAGTCATGCTGCTGTGGGAATTATTGGGGTTTTTGGGACTCAAAGGCTCAAATCTCAGAGCAAACCCAACCCAAGCCATTGGATCTGTGTCACCAAAGGACTCGCCCTCGTATTAGACAGAATTTCACTCTTGAAAAGAGCCTGCACAGCCCCAGGGAGCGGATGCAGAGGCTTCCTCAGTGGCCAGCCCAGCTCCAAAACCCACCAGACTTTTCCAGCTCCCAGTTTTGGAAACAGCATCCAGCTTTCTGAAGGCACAGGGTGGCCAAGGTGGCTCAGACACTGCTCACAAATCCAACAAACCATTTGAAGTTCCCCCGCCTTGAGAAACCCTTTTTTTTTTTGGGGGGGGGGGGCCCACAATTGTTGTTCATAACACATGAAATCTCTTTGCACTCCTCTCCAAGCCTCAGACAGACCCAGCAGCAGAGCGAGCTTTGCAAAATTAAAAGCAGGCCAGAAACATAAACAAAACCAGATAAAATGCAACAAACAACACAAACATGGAAGGAAAAAAAAAAAACCCAACAAAAAAAAAAGGGGAAATACCAGCTGGTCGGCATGCTGCTTCTGCAGGACGTCCCGTTTGTAATCCTTTATGGCCACTGAGCCCAGCTTGTCCTCCACCTCAGCCAGCCAGTTGAGCACTTCCACCTCCTCCTCCCCAAAAATCCTGGCGTTGGCCAGAGCCTGGTCCAGCAGGGCTGCCTTGCGGCCGCACCGCTCGCGGACCTCGCCGTAGCGGCTCTGCAGAGCCTCTAATTTCTCTGCCAGCAGCCTCTGCTCAGCAGCACAGCTCAGGGAGGACAGCGACTGCCCGACCCCCAGCGCCCGAGACACGTCGGTGGAGTGGCTCTCTATCTCTTCCTCAAGAGCCTGAATGGTGGAGGGTAGAATGGACAACAGAAAGGGGGGAAAAAAAAAATGAGTGGAGAATGAGGAAAAGAAAATAAACGCAATGTAAAAGGGGGAATGCAACAATGAACGCAACTGAAAAATGGAGGAGACATAAAAGCCACCCCTGAATGGGTAAACTGAGTAGAAATTAAAAAGAAACACATGAATGGGAATGGTTTTTCTGTCCAAATCTGCTGGGAGGTGCAAGGACACCAGTTTAATGTTTACCCACGCTGGTGGGTCAGGGCTTGCAGCCTTCTCTGTACATGAAACAGCCTGGACGACTCCTCCAGTCCTTGTTTGTGCCAAAAACCTCTCTGGTTGTGGTGGAAACAACACCACTGGAGCGGGACCTGACTCCAACCACCTCCATCCTGCTCCTGCACAGGTCCTACCTTGTGGCGGCTGATCTGCTGCTGGATTTTGGCAGTCTGGGTGCCAATGGGCTCAGAGTTGGCCAGTTTCTTCTCCGTCACCGACAGCCAGTCAGACACAGGCTCTGTGGTTTCGTGGAACTGCTTTGCCAGCACCAAGATATCCTCCAGCTGCTTCTGCCTATAAAAAGTAATCGTAAAATTAGAAGGAAGTAATTGTTCAAGGCCAGGTTGGATGCGGCCCTGAGCGACCTGGTCTGGGGGAAGGTGTCCCTGCTCGCAGCAGGGGGGTGGAACAAGATGGTTTTTCAGGTCCCCTCCAACCAAAACCAGTCTGTGATTCTTGGAGTCAGTGAAAACACTAAGGGGCAGCTCCCAGTTGGAGCCAGGCATGGGAAGCAGCTTCAGGTATTGGGAAGAAGCAGCTCTGTTCAGAGCAAGGTGAGACACCATTGTCAGGCAAGCTACAATGGCAAAGATAAAGATCAATGTGGAGGAACTGCAAAATAAGCTTTTCCTGCAGCTGCGCCTTTGGTTTATTGCCCTGTGAAGGTAGCAGAAGGGCTTCCCCATTGTGCAGCTTTCCATGAAACAGTTTGAGACAGAAAGGACCTTGAAGATAATTTAGTTCCATTTGTTCCATCCCTGTCGCTGTCCTGGAGATCCCTCAGCTTGTGCCAGGCCCTTGGTCTTTCAGAGCTTCTGGTTAAAGACAATCCTGGATGGACAGTCCCGGATGGACAGTCCAGCTTGTTGGCAATGATTAAAAACATGGAGAAAGGTCCAATCTGGCCTCAGAAGTGACTTCACAACCTCAAACATCAGCTTAGGTAGAAATAAGTAACTCATAAACAAGATTCTGGCAGCATAAAGGTGTCAACAGGATGTTGCTGAACGTTAAAGCTTACAGGAATAAAAATAACATCCCTCCCCTGCAGGGAAATTATTTAATCTCAGCTCTTCCCTGCCATTGTAAACCACTGCTATCAGCTCCCAGCCAGCCTTCGATTCCCCGTGTTTTCCAGCTGTTTCCAGGATGTATCTGCACCGAAATCTCCGCCAGCTTCCCGAACGCTGTCACCCCAGGCTCTGGGGGCACCGTGACCCGTGGCATGAGCCGGTCCCAGTGCCTCTCACCTGGCAGCTGCCCTGCCCAGCAGCCCTGCCCAGCGCCGGGCCAGGCTCTCCAGCTGCCCCACGATCTTGTCGCGGTCCGCGGGCTCGGCCGACTGCGCGATCCTGTCGCCCTCCGCCTGGATCATCTCCACCGTGGCCTTGCGGTCGTCCAGGAGGCGCTGCAGCAGCTTGGGGGAGGCGAAGGAAGGGGGGAAGTTACCAGATTGGGGCAGCAGAACCAAATCCAGCCCTTGGAGGGGTCAGATCTCTAATTGTGGCTCAGTGCTGCCAGCACTGGGAGAGCAGGCCCAGCCCAAGGGCACGGCTCCGCCTTCAAAACCAGTTCAAAAAATTAGAGAGTTATATTATATTGGTGTATTATATTACATTATAATAATCACATGCTTTGATTTGGGCAGCCCTGAAGTGGTCAGGCATCTGGACAGGGTGATCATTGTAGGTCCCATCCGACTGAAGTTTCATTTCATCTATTCTACTCTATTCTATTCTATTCTATTCTATTCTATTCTATTCTATTCTATTCCATTCCATTCCATTCCATTCCATTCCATTCTCCTTTTCCTTCCTTTTCCCTCCCCCTTCCCTCTCTTACACTACTCAAGATCCAAACCACTTCGGTGCCAGAAGAGTTTTCCAAGTCTTTCCCACCAACCCCCTCCAACTTATCAAGTTTTTAACTTCCACTTGAAGCACATTTCCTCTTCCAACCTCCACACGTCAGACCAAGCCTGGGGAAGAATTCATTTCTAAAATATTTCCCCACGACCACACTTGACCTCCCCTCCTCCCACTCCGAGGGCAGGCGCCGACCCCGGGCTGTTATCTCAGCAAACACCGGCACACCTTGGGCCTGCTCTCACACTTTGCAACGTTCCCTTTGTCCAAACACCCAAACCAGGCGCTGCACCACCACCAGCTCGCTCCTGACGCAGCAGAATTATCAGCACAAAGCAAAAACTCGGGGCTGGAAAAACACGGCCAACCAGCAAAACCAACTTCCAAGAGGCAGCGGCACAACGAAGGGACGCGGCGATTTAGGAGATGAAGAATCCCATTACACTGGGATTTGAGGAACTAAAATCCACCAGGAAAGAAGTATGGACATCTCAGCTGGACCCCTAAAATATTGTCTGGTTGTCCTGAGCTCCCCTCCCATAGAGCCACTCAGTGCTCACTCACCTTCTGCTCTTGGATCTGGGCTTTCACCACTTTGTACTCGGCAGAGGGAGGTTTCTGGTTGGAGATGAGCTCCTCGGTGTCTGCCAGCCAGCTCAGCAGTGGCTCCAGGGCATCCTGGAACTTCCCGCAGTGCAACAGGGCCTCCTGCAGCTGGGCCACTCGCTGGGCCACCTGCACCCCAAGAACAACCCCGCTGCAGTGTCAGGCACTGGCACCAGAGCCTCAGCTCCCTGCCTGTGATCCCCTCCTTCCCCCGGACCCCAGACAAACCAGGGACAGCCCCTGCCCATGCTCCCACCTTCTTGTTGAGGGTGTTCCAGCGGGTGTTGATTTCTTCCATGTCATGCTCCAGCCCTTGGACATCACAGTTTTTCCCGGCGCTTTGGATGAGTCCCTGACCAACTCCATTGACCTGTTGTAGCTTTAGCTGGAGGGGATCCACTTGCTCCTTCTGGAATTGCTGTGGGGTGGAAAAGGTGGAAGAGAAAAGGTGATTTATGAGCTGTGAGCTCCACGTCCAGCCAATCAATCTTTCCCTGGATACAACAGGCTTTCCTCTCTAGGGAAGATGCAGTAGCCACTTGCACTGATTTTATTGGAATTGTGCAAGTTTGTCTAAACTCCTCCCTTGCCTTGACCTAGTGACACAGATGTCACAGGGATCCGCTGGTTTGGAGCACAACTCAGGGTCTGTCCACACCCACCTCTGGTTTAAAATGGGTAAATCCCATTTCCCCTGGGAAAAGCACTGGAGTGAGGTAAAAAGAGAAAACTGAGGAAGAAATGAGAGCATCGCCTCCGACTCGCCATCAGATTGGGAAATAATGCTCCTGGGGAAAAACCCCAAGCAATTCTCACAGCGAAGCTATTGAGAACAGAGACCTGACATCATATGAGTTTTGTTAACCACGAAATTACAGGCGGCGAGGAGCTCGCTGTATTTCGAAAGACAAAGGCAATAGGCAATTAATGTGCGAGTCGTTTACCACGGATTTGGCACGGTCCTGCCTGGGAATCCTGTGGGGAAAAGCTTTCTAAACCAAAAAAGATTTGATAGGGAAGGGGGAGGAGAGCGAATGAAGCTCCCCATTGTCAGGAGAGGCAGCAGGGAGAATCCTGTTTCTCCGGAGGAGATAAATGCTCTTTATCAGAGCTGGGGATCTGCTGGAACCACGCGCTGCCCGCGCACCGTCCCTCTGCAGTCCTTCCCCACCAGTCCCAAGGGACAAGCCTGCCCTGTCCCCCACAGCAAACACCCCAAAATGTGTTTTTTGTGTTCCAAAAATAGGGAGCAGATTCCTGGCTCACTCTGCTCCCCTGGCCCAGGGGCCCATGCAGAGCACGGGTCACCCCGCAGCCGGCGGAGCAGAGAGCAGAGCCCTTGGCCCTGGCACGACGTTTTCCCGTTGGGAAGCAGAGGGGATGGCAACCAGCCACCTGCTCCCCGTGCCCAAGAATGCACGGGCACCGCCTGCACTGAAAAATTCCCACTTGGATGCAAGACCTCCCCCAGCAGAGCAGCAGCTCGTGGAGGACACGGCTCTGTGCGCCTGGCAACTGCTTTGCTCCGGAGGAGCACGAAGCAAAACCCCTTAAAAACACCAAAGTCCCCCAAAACACACAAGCACAGCTCCCAGCCCGAGCAAGAGGCACTGCTTTGACTTTCCCTGCCTCATTTCCAAAGGAAAAAAAAGCTACTTTTCCCCAGCAGAGCTCAGCAACTGGAGGGCAGGGAGGTCCCTCCAGGACATGAGCGAAGGGTGAGCTGGCAGACACTGTCCAGAGCTGTTTGCTCATGGAGAATTCTGCCACGGTTATAAGAAATAAATGGGGACTTGGAATCACCAATTCCTGGGCTGTTCTCCTGTTACTGTTTATATATGGAGCTGCTGGGTACAAGAGCCAAACCCACAAAAGGATCAGGCTGATAAGCCTGGCATGCCAGGCTGGTCCGAGCTCTCCATGTACTGCAAAACAAACTCCAAAGGAGCCAGGCAGGGAGGGAGCCCTGTGGAAAAGCCTGGGTGATCCAGCCAGGGGTACCTGCACCACAGGTATCAGCCAGCCTGAGAGCCCAAAGCTCCCCGAGGAGCCTGACAAAAATAATCCCAGCAACAGCCTGAGGGTGAGCGTGTCCAACACACTTGTTTTCCTTCGCTCATAAAAGATTCCAGTGATTTAGCTCATTAACCTCACTCTGACTCAGCTTGGAAACAAATATTTAACGACTCCCCTTTGCTGTGGAGCAAGGTGTCCTGCCTTGGGGAAGAGCTGGACAGACATTTTGGGAGAGCAGAAGGACATCTGCTCTACCACACCTCCTCCTCCTCACTCCCAGAAAGGCTTCCCAAAGCATCCCCTCGCTTTCTGCTTCCCTCATCTCCCTTAACCCCTCTGCTGCTGGATGTGGAATTCCAGCAAGCATTTCCAGCAATGCTTGGAGCAAGGGGAAGGCTTGTGGGGTTAACAATCAGAGGTGCTGAACCTAAAATAAGGATCCTCCCACTGAATTTCAAGCAACAGAAACAACCACGGCAAGGACCCAGTGGTTTTTCCCTCACCCAGGTCCCCTCTGGGTGTCCCAGCCCGTGCTCACGTGGACCCCCATGTGAAACCACCTCTCCAAGCCCCTCCACGTGCATATCTCCAAGGGGTGGTACAGCCCAAAGGATGAGTAATTGCCACCAAATCGGGATTTTTGGTGCTGACTAACTTCTGATGTCTCCTTAGTGATATTTCTCCTGTTCCAGATGGCAGGAAATCAGCGCTGGGCTGTGGGAACTCCAGCACCGAGGTCTCTCCAGGCAAGAGCCACGAGCAACACAAATCCCCAAACAGCAGAGAGAATCTGAGCCCCTTCCAGAGCGCTTTCTGAGCCTCAGCACCTCAATGCTCACAGAAAAAAAACCTACAGACAGCGATGACTGCACGGGGCAGGAATTGCTTGCACTTAATTCATTTCACAGGTTTCTCTTTCCTGATATATTTTCTGCTTGAAAGATGGGAACTCCCCGCCAGGAGCCAGCGAGAAGGTTTTTCTAAAGTCCGTGATTTCCATCTGAGTGACCATAATGAACTTTAATAAGCCAAAAAAAGTGCAAGTCAACATTTCAGGTCATCGAGCAGCGAGAATCTTTTGCCTCCCTCACTTACACAATCACACCATTTCCCCTCCCACCCCCCCAAAAAAACTTCTTTTTGCCTGCCAAATTCAAGCCGATCTCGGGAGGGAGAAGGCTGCTTGGAAGCCCAGATCGTGCGTTACTGAGTGGGCTCCCACCTCCCACCCATCCCTGGAGTGCAAAATAAAGCGAATTCTGCGCCTGAAGCCCCGGCTGCGGGAGCCTGAGCAACAAATACCTCGTTATCTGGAACGAATCCATCTGGGAGAGCAGGGGGCCCTTCTGCCATGGCAGCGGCGCCGAGGGGTCCCTCCGTGCCCGATGTCCCCTGTCCCTCGCTGGGACAGAGGGAAAGGGCACCCCCATAGCTGCGGGGACGGAGGGGGCCCCTCAACGCAGCCCTGGGGAGGGTTTGTGCCCTGGGTGCCGTGGCAAAGGGTGTCCCCGGCAGCTCTGGGGTGGTGGGACCTTCTGGGAGGGGTGAGAAGGCACCGGGGGGACCCTCCCAAGCTGCCAGCCCCGCTGCAGGTAAGCTTGAAACGGGGTCATCCTCCAAAGCCACCACTTCAGCGGGCAGGTGCTCCAGGATGGGCGGCACGACCGTGATGGCAAAGTCATCTGTATCCCCCAAGGACAGCACGGGGTCACCACTGAGGTCCCTGGCACCCGCCGGTGGTGGCACAGTGGCAACAGGCACGTCAGCAAAGGGTGGTGGGGCTTCCAGAAGCTCCTCCACCATCAAGGGCATGGCAGTGGTGGTGGTGGCTCCTGGAGGTTCCTCAGCATCCGTGGTAGGATCCCCGGTGGCTGGCAGCATCCCCTGAGCCTGGGGTTCCAGGACAGCCACATCTCCTGCTGAAAGTGGGTGGGCTGGAGCAGAAAGCTCCCCAAAATCCCACGGGATGGCAGGCCCTGCCATGGACAACGTGCCAGGAAGCTCTTCAGGGGCAGCTGGGCTGGCAGGACACGGGACCTCCCAGCTAGGGGCAAACAACAAGTCCACATCTCCCGGCTGCAGGATGGCTGCTGGTGTCCCCCCATGTGTGACAGCCACCTCCACGGGGCTCCCCTCAGTGTGGGCAGCCCCTTCCAGAGACAGGGCACGGCCCAGGGAAACCATTTCCCATGGGAGGTCCTCAGCAGGCACTGGGAATGTTGTCGGAGCCTTGGAGCCTGGCTCTGATGCAGAGCCAGCGTGGAAAGGCAGCAGAGAACCACAGCAAACATCCCCACTCCCTGCTGGACGAGTCCAGCCCTCAGCTCCACTCCCTGATCCCAAATCTGTGGCTTCATCCTCAGAAACCAGTTCTGGGACATCCCAGTTGGCGACCTCAGTCCTTCCAGGCAGAAGGTGATGGGTCCTGAAGGGATCCATGCCCTCAATGCCAGCCTGGCTGTGCTGTGGGGGGGACCCCAGCTCCTCCATCGCTGGGGCTGGGGCTGGGGGCTGGCAGGGGGACACTCGGCCAGGACAGGTCCCCTCAGGAAGTAAGTCTTGGTTATCTTCACCCCACCCCACCGGAGCACTGGGGTACCCGTCTCCCCCCAGTGCAGCAGCTGGATGTGCCCCTGTGCCAGGACATGGCACCCCAGCAGCCCCAAACTCCGGCTCCACGAGTGGGTCAGGATCCAACTCCCCCAGCAGCGCTGGGGAGCACTCCAGGAGGGACCCCAGCCCTGCCATGGCCACGGGGCTGGGGGAGGCCCCTCCGTCCGAGTCCGTGGGGGTGACAGCCAAGGTGTCCCTTTCTGAGAAGGGCTCTGTCAAGGGCTCCAGCATGCTCAGCACCTGGGAGCTGCAGGTGACGTCAAAGTCCTCCAGATCTGACACAACGGCAGAGTCCGAGGCGCTGATATCCAAGGGGGCCCTGTGCTGACCCCCTTCAACCACCAACCCAGCCAGTTTGGCCGAATCTGGGCCCAGCCCCTCTGAGTCCATTGGGGACATTTGAATCTCCAGGCAGCTGGGGACAGCTCCATCACCCCTGTCCTCATTCAGGCACTGCTCTTCCAGCTCCAGGAACATCTGCACCGAGTCCGTGTCGGACAGCTCGGGGCCCGTGGGGCTGGTTGAGCGCTCCAAAACCGGAGCAAAGTCCTCAACCCCGCATTGCACCGCCACATCCTCAGTGCAGCACGCGCTGCCACCACCCCCAGGGGACGTGCAGGACCGGGAGGTCCCCGGGCTGGGGGCAGAGCCATACTCTGGAGCAGTGGATTGTTCCCTTTCTTCAGAAATATCTGCCAAGCAACAGCTCCTCTTCTCCTCTGCCACCAGAACAGCCTTTCCTCTCTCTGACAGCGTCGCCTCCTCCCACTCCTCCATCATCACCCAGCGCTCGTCCTCCTCAAATCTCAGCTCAGACTCCGTTTTCTCCCTGAGATTGGAGGTGATGAGAATATCCAGTCCTGTATCCAGCAGCTCTTCGCTAAGGCACGGAGAGAGGTTGACGTTCTCCACCGTAGAGTCCGACTCGGAGGCCTCCAGGGTCTCCTGGTGCCCATCGTTGAAGTTCCCCCTGATGAAATTCTTCCTGGCTCGTGGCCAGGTGGCACTGGGGAGCCGGCGGGCCCTGGCCAGGTCCCTGACACGGCTGTCACCAGCGTTCAGCAGGGCCTGGCGCTCGTCCCGGGCACCGCCATAGCCATCCACGCTGAACTGCTTGCCCCCAAGAGCCTCTGCCGTGACAGATGACTTGGAGACGTGCTCCAAGGTGAGAGACTCCGACATGGGCTCGCCGTGGTCGGGCTGGCCCGGCTGCTCGGCCAGCATGGCACTGGAGTCCCGCTTATCCCGCAGGGAAGGGTTGGAAGCGCCCGCCTCCGACACCTCGCTCAGCGAAGCCCCCATCCTTTCGGCAAATTCGGTGAAGTTGGGCGGCATGAAGGACTTCCACGAGCGCCGGTTGACGTTCTCCTTCTTCTCGGGGTTCGGCCGCCTCTTTGGTGGAGCCGGCGCCGGCTTGGAGACGTCGCTGCTGAGCTTCAGCTGGTCGAAGATGACTCGCTCATCCAGCTTTTTAGGCTCTGGCGGCCTAGACTCGAAGACGTTGGCAGCTCCCAGAGTCCCGTTGCTGGATATGGTGCTGCCATCCCCCTTGCCCAGCGTGCTCTTGGAGAGCTGGTTGAGCTTCGATCCCTGATCGATCTGCTCGTTGATTCTCATCGTGTCGTATATCGATCTCTGGGGCACGTAGCAATCCTCTATATAACCATCCTCATCCTCGCCCTTCCCCAGGCAAGTGCGGTTCTGCCGTAAACAGTCTGGCCGGCTCAGTGGTTTGCCCATACTCTCGTCCTTATGGATGACGGAACCACCCCGGCAACCTTTCGCCCGCCGCGGCAGGAAGCATCACACGGCCAGCAGGTCCCAAACCCAAATTAGGCAGCCTCTAATCCCAAAGTGACACTACGGGGATGGGAAGGGGGACCGGCAGTCCCCAGCAGCGAAACAACCCATCTCATGCCCCCGGCCCCCCTAAAAAACCCCATCCGTCAGCGGATCATCCAAAATCCAACAGCTCCGGGAAAATATTCCAAGCGCTTCGCGACAGAAACGGTGGAGGAGTTTGAAGCTCTTAAATTATCCCGTCCGTCCTTCTTTACTAACAAAGGCACTGCTTGTCCCGGCCGCTCCCGGCTGGCAGGGGCGAGCGGCTGGGCGCGTTCTCTGCCCAGCTCCGAGCGCGGTGCGAGTCCAGCTGGTCCGAATTAGCCTCTCCCCCCGACTCTCGTGTTTTCATTTGAACCGAGCTTGTCAGCGGATATTCGTACAACTTTAAACACAGGAAGTTCTTCATTCAGGGCAAACCCGGAGGTTTCCTGTCTCAAAAACATGATGGCATTGTCGCTGCCGTCACCTCGCCCGGTGCCACCGGCAGTGGCGGAACCCCCAAAATCCAGCCGGTGGGTGCGCGGCGTTGGCGGCACGGCCGTGGAGTCCGGAGGTGGAGGAAGGCTGCTGGGTCTTCGCTTATTTTTTTTTTTTTCGCTTTCTCCCCAGGGAAAAAAAAAAAAAAAGGCTATAAAACGCATCCAAAAATGGCAAAGGGACGGAGCGGGATGGAATCCCCTGAGTTGTCTCCGGGAGCCGACGGGGGGGACGGGGAGCAGCCGCGGCTGGAGGCGGCTGTTGCCGCTGCTGCTGCTGCTGCTTCTTCTTCTTCTTCCTCCTCCTCCTCCTCCTGCTGCTGCTGCTGCTGCCGGTCCCGCTCGCACTAACTTTCCCGGCGGCCGGTGTCGGGCTGCGGCGGCTCCGCGCCACCGGGCGGCCCGGCCATGGCGGGGCGGGCGCGGGGCCGGTACCGGCGGCGATGCGGGGCGGACCGGGGCCGGGAACGGGGCTGGTACACACACCACACACACACACCCCGGGGCCGCCCTCCCGTTCCCCTTCCCCGCCGCTCTCGCCCCTTTTGTGCGCGGCTCAGCGGCCGGGCCGGGGGCGGGGGGCTCCGCGCCGCCCCCGCGGGCAGCCCCCGGCCGGCGCGGCGGGATGCATGGCCGCTGCCTTCCTCCTCCTCCTCCTCCTCCTGTTCCTCGTCCTCCCGCTGCCGGCCGCCGCCGCCCGCTCTCCTTCCCGCCGGCGGAACAAAAGGCCGAGCCGCACAGGCCGCCGCACGCCCCGGCCCCGCCGCCGCCGCCAGCACCGGCTCCCGCGGAGCTCCAGCCCCGGCGGAGGGCGGGGGGACGCGGGGGCGGGCGGGGGGCGGCGCCGCGGGGCGGGCCGGCAGCGCCGGGGCCGCCCCCTCCCCGAGCGCCGCGGTGCCTCCCGCGCCCCCCCGGCACCGACCCCCCCGCCGGCCCCGGGAACGGGGGGGACCGGAGCGCGACCCGGCTGGGGAGAGGGGGGGATGCTCGGTGGCGGCGCCGGGGTGGTCCCCGCCCGCCCCGCCGGGGATGGCCCCTCCTCCGGGGGGAGGCGGCAGCCCCCGACAAAGAGCAGCAACGCCCTGGCTCGGCGGCGGCTCCGGCTCCGGCTCCCGCCGCCACCGGCCCCGCTCCCCCGGCCCTTTGTCCGCTGTTCCCCGAGCCGGGGCTACCAGGGAGATGGCGACCCCCCCGCACGTCGGGTGTCCCTGCTCCTCACGGCCGCCCTCGCACAAAGAACCGAGTTTGGAATTCGCCGGAGAAACGCACCCGAAACACCCCCCAAAGTACCAGTTTTGCCTGCCCCCATCGCTCTGCCAAAAAGCCACCCGCAACTTGCCACCGGTCCCCTCAACCACTGCAGGCTGTTTTCCTAAAAATCGTGATTTTTATAGCCCCGGCCCTTGGGTAGCATCCCGCTCCTCCCATCCTGAGTCCTGTCACCCTCTTTTCCTCCCCCAAAACCCTTGGGTTTAAGAGATGGGGAACATTGGGAGTGGGGAGGGAGGCAGCCCGGGCGCGTGAATCACCGCTGCGAAGTGATGCTGAGGGAAGTCACAGACTTGGGAGAGAAAACAGGAGGGTTGGGAACAGCCTCCACGCATCTCCAGGCAACAACCCGCCCCACCAGCCACCCGGCCTGCTACTTTGGGATGAATTATGGCATCGGGATAAAAATACAAGGTGTTCAATAGAAAAACGTGCAGCATTGCACTCCAAAAGCACCAACACCGGGACAATCAGATCTCTCTCTGTGCCTTGCTGTGCCACAGCTTCACCAAAAGCCTTCCCACTTGGCCATGGTGACCAACAGGCACGGAAGATGAAATCCCGAATATTTCTTGATGCGCTGCCGTCCTGAAAACACCGAGGCTTTGCCAAAGTCGTGGTGTGGTGTGGTGGGAGCCCAGCTGCCACATCCCCAAGCCCTCAGCCCCTGCATCCCCACGTCCCAGCACCAACAGCACATGCAGCAGCTCCAGCACGGCATTCCCAAAGCTTTGCTTTGCTTTGGGGAGATGGGAACGGATGTTTTGTGGAAGGGGAGGCTTCGGGGGGAATTGCCCACTGAATGGCCCGAAGTGCTCCTCAGATGGAGATTTCTGCACAGTGGGAAACCCTTGGAACCCCCTTTTCCCACCATCAAATTTAACCAAGGAAAAGAGCAGTGGGGATCTGGGAGGGGATTCCAAACATCTCCCAGGGACCCCCTCTGCCCATCCAGCCATGTCCCCTCCACGTCCCCCGGAGCCCTCCTGGACAGACAGCCGGACATTCATCCCTGCAGCCTCCTCCAGCCCCAGCTGCCAACACTGCCGGAGTGTCCCAACGCCTGGATTTTTCCCCTTGGCGGGGGACACCGCAGCTCCTGGTGGCTGGTATTAATCCAGAGCAGCTGAAACAACAAGAGGACGAGGGTGCTGTGCCAGCAACGCCGCCCCGGCTCCTCCGCTACCACCTTGGCCGGGAGCTGGCGGAGCTGCACCGTTACCGCTCCGGGGCCCCTCCGCCAGGAATCCCAGGCATCCGGGCTGGGGCGAGGAGGCTTTTTTGTTCCACTGCGAAGAAGGAACGATCTCTCTCTCTCTCTCTCTCTCTTTCTCTCGACGTGGAGCTGCCCCGTTTCACAGCCAGAAATTCTTTTCCCATTTCCTCACCGAATCACGTGCCAGGAGCGAGCCGAGTCTTCCTCAGACACATTCCCCCCACCAACAATTTCTGAAACCATTAGGGAAATATTGGGTAGGGATGAAAGCCAGTTGGAAACGCAAAGATCCCAGCCACGGCTCCTGCAGGTTCCTCAAATCACGGCTTTAAGCCTCCAAGTGCCACCCCTTGATGTGATGGGGACAGGAGCCAAACAGTGCTGGGAATTGCAAGGCCAGGGCTTTGTGTCGGTGCAAGGGATGGATGTGGAAGGACACAAAGGTCTTGACTGACTTTTGTCCTTTCTGGTGTTTCCAAGTTTCTTCACCCTGATTTGGTTTTTGCTCAGCCCCCAAGCCTCCCACAAACAGCTCCTGTCATCCAACCCTGACCTGGACCCACGTCCTGCAGATAAATCACCCTCAGCCAAATCCCACCCCAAGCCTCTCCAAGACCTTCACCAAGCAGGAGCACCCCCATTTGTCTCCTGAAGCTGCTGGTTTCAAGCTTTCCTCATACGGCCACCAGCCCTGGCGCCTGGGGACGTCCCTGTCCCTGATGTCACTGATGTCACTGCTGTCATCCTCTTTACGGCTGTGCTACATCCTGCCACCTCTGCCACCACTGTTTACATGGCACGGCACTCTTTGGAAACCAACGTATTTTTAGCTTTCTTTCAATGCATCTCAGCAGCTGGAAGCAAGGGACCTGTGTTATGTGACGAGCAGAGGCAGCCCAAGATCTCTGATGGACAGGTCATTTATGAGATCAGGGTGAAGCCAAGGGTCTTCTTCACCCTCAAAGCTTCTCTGAAGTCCACCTTGGTGCCCTTCTGCCCTGGGAGTGCAGGCTGGATGGAGAAGAGCTCCTGGCTTGGCACTATGAGCTTTGTCCCTACAGGTCTTGCCGACCGTGTCATAAAATCATAGAATAGTTTGTGTTGGAAGGACAGGAAAACTCCTCTCGTCCCACTCCCTGCTCTGGGCAGGGACACTTTCCACTAGACCAGGCTGCTCCGGCCTGGCCTTGAGGGATGGGGTAGCCACAGCTTCCCTGGGCAACCTGCTCCCTGTGTCTGACATTGTGTGGGTCACTGTGTCCCCCAGATGTGACTCCACGAGTGCCACCCCCGGGCTGGGACACTGTGCCATGTCCAGGCAAGGCAGAGTGGATAACCCCCAGCGCCTCCAGCCCAGCAGAAGGACTGAGGCACATCCCAGCCCCCCTCAGACACTGCGATAAAAGCACAAAGCCAAATCAAGCACACACAAAATCTCCCTTAGAAACGGCGCTTTAGGTGGTGCTGGGATTTTTTAGCAGAGGATTCATGTTTTTTAAAGCCTTTGCTGCGTTTGTCAGAAGGTCAGAGGGACTCCTTTCTCTCCCTCTTGCTCTCCTCCTAATTCATTCCTTTTCCCAAACCTTTGTGATTGCCATTCCAGCCCCTGATCCAGGCAGGAGCACTGGGGCTATTCCCACCCCGCTGTGCTGCTCTGGGTGCTCCCTGATCCCTTTGGCTCACAGCTGATTTCAAACCAACCTCACATCAGGGCTCTGCCACCACTCAATCCCTCTTCAAAGGCTGCAGCTGCTCGGGATGCAGGGAGCCAGCACATCTTTAAATCAGCCATTTGGGACCTGTTCGTTCAGGACTCTCCTCCACAGGGCTGTGGGAGGAAACCTCGGCAGGCTCTGTAGGGGTCTGCATCTCCACAGGGAAAGTTTTAGGAAGAGGTTAAAATCCCAACTCCCAGAGAAACCTCCTGCACTTTGGATGCACAGCTGCAGTGAGTGCTATGCAAAAAAAAAAAAAATTAAATTAATTTTGCTCTTCCAAGAGTGCAGGAGCTGCGCTGCAGCGCTTTCCCTGCAAGGCAGCTAATATAGATGTTGGTATAAATAATTCTCCGGAACGAAGCCTGGAGCCCACATGTTACAGCAGAGCTCAGGCACAGCCCCACGGCACTCAGCGTTCCCATGGAACCCCCAGAGCACCCCCAAAACTCCCTGGCAGCAACCTGAGATGGGGCTGTGAGACAAGGGCAGAGCCCCGTGCCAGGGCCCTCGTGGCCTGGAGGGGAAAGCTGCTGAAATGCCCATTTTTGTCCTCAGCTGCTGCATCTCCCTGCAAATTGAAGCACCCTGGGCTCTCTGGGCATCCCACTCCCACCACGCTGCCCACGAACTCTCCCCAGAGCAAAGGGGGACGAGAGGGATGGGGTGAGTAAGGAACTGCTCTGAGGCTCTTTAGGAAGTGAGGTAAGTGTGTTATCATCCTGAGAATCCTCTGGATGGGAAACATCTAAACCACTCCTTCAGCAGGAGAATTGGCAATTGTTCTTGAAAGGCTGCAGTGACTAATCCAAGCCTGAGTCCTTCCCTGCTTGCTCCAGAGCCAGTGGCCACAGTCCCTCCCTTCCCAGGCCTGGCTTGGATGCTGTGGGTGATGGCAATGTCCCCAAAGATCCCCCCTCCACGGCTGCATCCTGCCAGGACCAGGCTCCTCTCCCTCCTCTGCTCAGCCCTTGCAGACAAAAACCTTCCCATCTCCTCCTCCCTCGGATGCTCGGCTCCCCTGGTCTTATGCAAAGCTGGTATTTTTAGTATCTCCTGGAAACACTGGGAAGTGTCATTACCAGCAGCTAACGAGTGCTCTGGGGAGAGGACATTCCTCCGGCCATCTCCCTCGGCTCAGACCTGGCAGGGTCACCAAAGCATCTGCAAGTGGGTGGCTTTTGGAGCACTGACCCAAGGCAGCTCCTGAAAGGCACCATTCGATCACAGCCCGATTGTTTCACGGTCAAGAAAAGAAAAGGAAAGGAGGAGGGGGGGAAAAAAAAAAAAAAAAGCTACGATTTGGTCGATCTCAGCAACTCTTGGCTTAATTCGCTCTTGTTCTCGGGATCGGGGAAGCCTCTGCTGACACGTCAAGGTCAAAGCCCACCCGTGGTTTGCTGATGAACCAGCACACCAGCAGCGTTCCCTCTAGCAAGGAGGAGCTCCAGGGGTGCCTTTGCTCTTCCCTCCCTGCTAAAATTTACTCCCAAGGAGCGAGGAGGCTGCCAGGGCCACCGGGGCAGGTTAGAAATGCACCCAGCCCCAGCAGGGCTCTGCAGCTTGGGCCACTCTCCCTGGCCAGGCTCGGTGACAGCCCTGTCACCCAGCACAGCCCGTGCTTATCACCCCCATTTATCATCCCCTTCCCCAAAGAGGGGAGATGGTGCCTTTAAGGCAGCTTAACAGCTGTCAGAGAGGAGGCATTTCTGCGTGTGCTGCTGAGGCTGAAAATACAAGCCAGAGATACTTTAAGTAGGTCTGGAAAGCGTTCAACGAGAAGACACCGTCACGCAGCCTGTCCCCACTCCCAGCCCAGTCCCACCCAGCTGCTCCCAGCTCCACGACTGTCGGGAGCCACACGCATTCCTCTGGGGGCACAGAAGGGTTAAAAATACCCTGGGCCAGGCTGGGGCACAGCAAGTGGCAGAGCGTCCCTTCCCTGCCGCATCCCATTCTCAGAAGCCCACCTCCCCTCGCCCACCTGCCGGGGGCTTGGCTGTTTGATGGGGTGTGGAGGGCCCAAAAAACCCACCCTGTGGGCTGGGTGCTGGGGCATCGCCTGTGAGACCACTTGTCCTGGCTAAGGACCACTCCTGTCCTGCCTAAGAACCACTCTTGTCCACCCTAAGGACCACTCTTGTCCACCCTAAGGACCACTCCTGTCCTGCTGCCTCCAGGAATCAAGGCTGGGAGTGTCAATGCTTTGGTGTCAGTACCTTGTGCCATCAGCACATGGAGTCACTCCTGCTCTCCGCTCCAGCCCTGCAATCCCAAAACGGGATGCTGCTTTTCCTCTGCTCCCCTTAGGAGGGTTGGAATGAGGTGATCTTTAAGGTCCCTTCCAAGCCAAGCCGTCCTCTGCTCTCCAAGAGCAGCTCTGCAGTGGCAGGAGCAGAGCTAACAGTCCCAGGGAGAGCCACAAAATCACCGGGGCTGGAAAAGAGCCTCAAGATCACCCGGCAAAGGAAGGTCACAAAACACCACTGAGGAGAGCAAGCATCAAACCGAAATGGGCTAAAACTTCTAGGGGGAAACCCAAACTCTGATCCTCCTGCAAAATATCCTCGATGAAACACTGCAGGATGCTGGGCAGCCCCCATCCCACCTCATCCCTCCCTGCCTCTGACATCAGTGGCTTTTGAGGTCACACCAGTGGCAGCCCCCTCTCCAAAACCATCCCCCTCAGGCAGTGACACCCGGGAGAAACCCAGGGACCCTGGATACAGGCACCAGTGGCACTTCTGACAGCACCGTCGAGCCAGCTCTCTGGTGGAAAGGTTGGGGGAATGACGAGTCATAAATAAAATGCTGAGGGAAGCTGACACCCCCCAGGCAGGAAGGGGGGCAGGAGGAGGGCACGGGAGCCTGCGTGGGCTCCCCAGCCCTGGCTAGCTGCTGCCTTCTCCCCGGGAGGACCTGGAGCAGGGTCAGACAGCACCACTGGAACGGCCAGATGAGTAATTCTGGTCTGGGCCTCACTCAGTGCATCACCACTCCCGGGATTTCTTTCCTGATTTTTTTTTTTTTATTGAAGCAGACAAAGAGGGTGCTGGAGGCACAACGGCTGTGTGGGCCCTGGCCGACCTGACCTACTCTAAAATAAAGCAGTGAGGCCTCAGTTACTGCTGTCTAGGGATTCTCCCTCCCCCTCTTCATCATCCAGCACTAAACCTTTATTGGTGTGACACATCACTGCCAGAGTTCACCGCGTTGAGCAACTCCAGTTTCCAAAAACCTCCCCAAAAAAAACGCCAGGAGGAGCGGCAGGATCCCCAAATCCCATCTCCTCCCTCCTCTGCCTCAGCTAAACCATCACCCACCCAAGGCTGGATGCGGGAGACCCCCTCCTGCTCCTCCCTCCTCTCTGGGGTGGGGTTTCATTAACTCTGGGAGGCGAGATCCGGGATAAACAGCCCGGCTGTGCCAGCTGCAGGTCCTGGCTCGCCACATTCCTGTGCCCTGCCCCAGCGCCACCGAGCTCAGCTGTGGTGACAGCAGGAGCCACCAGCCCACCACGGACACGTCACCAGGTGTCCCCCCCCCCCAGCCAACTGCACCTGCAGCCACCCCAAAGTGACGGGGACCCTTGGGTGGGTCAAGTGTGGTGCTTTTTTTCCTTAGGTTTCATTTTGGGGGAAGCGCTGCAGATTCTTGCAGGGTTGATCCTGCTCTCATCTTCCTCACGGGGACAAAGTGTCCCCTGGCACGATACAGCTGAGATTCTTCCTGGAGGAAGTGCCCACAGAAGCTGTGGCTGCCTCATCCCTGGAAGAGCTCAGGTTGGACAGGGCTTGGAGCAACCTGGGAGAGTGGAAGGCGTCCCTGCCCCTTCTCACCCAAAGCATTCCATGATTCCATGACTGGGGGGGCACCAGGACCCTTCTTCACTCCTGAGCACTGTAAGGCAGAGAGCCCAAAAATCCCTGCCAGCTGCCCCAGGGCTGAGCGTTAATGCTGTGAATTTCGTAGGTGAAATGTGACAACCTTAAGGGTTTGTCCAAAAACAACACTGGGAATCAAAGGGGCTCCCAGCTCACAACTGCCAACGCCAAGCACAAGCCACGCTTTGAAACCCAAGTTCAAAATCCACTGTGTAAAAGATAAACAAAAGCCAGGCTTAAGCTTGCTTAGCCAGGAGGCCAAGCTGCCCCAGCACAGATGTCTCCCCCAAAACACCCAAGAATTTGATTCCACCAGCTCCGTGGCCCAGGCTGGTGGGTTCTCCATGGCCAGACAGGACGAGCCCGTGCCTGGGGCTTTCTGGCACCTCTGCTCCCAACCAGCAAACCTCACCCCTGCTTCTTCAGCGTGTCAAGGAGGATGAGCCACTTGCACTGAGCAGCACAAAGCTTCATCCCGTTCGTGTCACCATTTTGGGGGTGGAGAGTTCTCACTCAGGGTCTTCCAGGGGTTGCTGATGATGGAGACAAAGCAATGCAGAAACCCCCTGTGCCTTCACGTGAGTGACCCCCCTGTCTCACCTGGGGAATCACTTCCCTGGGGGATTCTGCTGTTTGCCAAACTGAATCCACAGAGCTGTTATGTTTAGAAACATCTCAACTGTAGCTCATTTGATTCCAGTCATTAAAATTTAATATTAGCGTAAGCTTTGAGAAACCTGAGCTGACAGCAGAGACAGTGGAGGGGGAAGAAGTGCCCCGGCCTGGAAACTCCTACGAGCAGCTCTTGCTGGTGCCTGGCACTTGTCCCTCGTGCTGAAGAGCCCAACTTGGCTGTGTGAAGCTCAGCTCAAAGGTTCTCCCCACTTTCAGCACCTTTTTACACGAAACAGAGGCTCCTCAGAGGGGCAGCAACGGAACCAGACCCACTTGGGTTAAAGTGCTGCTGGAGATCAGGAGTTAAAGATGAGGTTCCTTTGCTCTGACAGCTTCACATGAGCTAAACCCGTGTTATTTCTTCTGTGGCACAGCTGGATCCGAAGCGATCCATCGGGATGTCCATATAAGCACAGGCTCCAAACCACAGAAATGCCTTTCAGCTGCACTTGATCTCACCAGAAAACTCAGGGCTGAATCCAAGGACCCCTCAAAGTCTCCTCGAGATGGGCTTTCTTAACAATCCTGCTACAACCAACCAGTCCCTGCCTGGTTTTCCCACACTCCCAGAACTCCAGCTCCACCCTGGATCGTTGTCCTGGTGAGGACCTGTCCCCAAAATCACATCCTGAAGCAAAAAACCCTCCTGCAAACAAAGCTTCCCCCTGAGCATGATCTGACAGCTGCTTCCCAGCCTCCTGCCTCGGAGGAACCCAGCCAGGAGGAAAACTTACAGCAGGAGAGGAGGGCTCATCCATCCCAAAGCCAGGATTAGTCCCTCTGTGACCTGGGAAAGGGGCTGGGGGGATAGAGAGGAAATGCACAAATGGCAGTTTTCCAAAAGTTAAGGAGGTTGTGGCCTTTTGGGGAAAGAAAAGGGAAAAGAAAAATACATGGGAAGCTTCAAATGTGAGCTGCTTCCAAAGTCATCTGTTCCCAGCCTCCACCAGAGCCTTCAATGGACCTTCTTTATTAAAATCTGGACACAATGAGTCCAGAAGTGCCCACCTTTGTCAGGGCTCTATTGGCAACTTGCCTGGAGCCCCGGGGGCCATGCCTAATTTGCATCTCATTTACACAGATGTTCATTAAAATTAATGCCTTAAGACATAATATCTGCCTGCATTTGAGCCTTCTGGACAGACAGAGCGCGGCCGCTCCCGGAGAGCCCCTGTCACCCCATCCCTCACCCCATCCTCCCCCTGCAGCACTGCCAGCTCCTCTGCCCCACCAGGACACCCCAGGCACGCCCCTGGTTTGCAATCCAAGGAGGGCAAGAGTTGTGATATCGTCTTAGAGAGAGAATTTGTTGGGAAATAAAAGCCTGGCGCAAGCAAGAGAAGCCCCCCGAGCTCCCCACAGAGCACGAGCCAGGCTTTTCCACAGCTCTCCCTCCAGCCCCTGCTGATGCCCTTGCACGTGCAGATCAGGATCTGGGATTGTATTCCCCTTAGGTAGGAGCAGAAGGTGAAGCTTGGCCAAGATCAGCTCTGCAACCTTTAGGATTTGTGCAGAAATCCCTGGGGATGAGCCGTGCATGGGAGGAAAGGAGGAATGAAGGAATGCTGCTGTAACCACGATTGCTCCATCCTCCCCTCCTGCTTCTCCCCCATTTCATTCCCAGCCATTACACAGCGAAACCTTCCCACCCCTGCTGCCACTTTCACTTTCCCACCCACAAAGGCCCCAGCTGCTCCACGTGGCCTCCATGGCCAGCGAATGACTCTTGGTAAGGACACCTCAGACCCCCAAACCCCCTCAGCTCAGGTCACCCATGCCTTCAAGGGTCATCCTCAAGGTCACTGAGCTGTGGGCCACGTGCAAACCCCACGGTGGGTTAAGCTGCTCCTGCCCAGTCTGGGTTTTGTCACTGCTCCTAATGAGAGCTGCTCAGCTGGGAATAATCCCGTGTTCTGCAGGAAAGGTTCACTGATTTTAAGGACTAAAACCTCCTTTTTGGATATATTTGTTCCAAGTGACTCTGTGGTGTTTAATGGTGAATTTAAATCCTTCCCATCCACATCAGCTCAAAGCAAACTGCCCAACACAAGCAACACCATCAGGTGAGGTTGAATTTGCCCCATAAATACACTTCAGCTCTTTTTTTTCTGGATAGGCAAAGCCCAAACCAGAAACACCTTGTCCCGGTGAAGGTTTCACAGAGCTGCTCAAGTGGTGGAACCGGAGCAATTAGCCATGAGATGAAAAGTAAATGGCTGTAAAACTGCCTCTCCCTCCCACCCCCCCATTAACACCAGGAAACGAGCAGCCAGATGTAAATCAGCCCAATCATCAACTCCTGAGCACATCAGGAATAGAAGTTCCACAGCAACAGAATTTCTAAGCCGTGTTAATATAATTAATGTAGTGTAACAGCATGACCCAACATCACAATACTGTATGGAAATACATCAAACACACTCCAACTCTTCCCTCTCTCAGTGCTTCATGCAAGCCTTGATGGTCTCCACCAGCTCCTTGCTGGAAATGTGAACAGCCACATAAAACTTCACCTTGGTTTTATTTCCTGGGCGCACTCTTTGTCTCACACTTTATCTGTGGCTCTTTTCGTACCCGAGGATCTCAAAATGGATGAAACGTGTGACCCAGATGGAGTGAACAACACACAGGAACGCTGGGCCAGGCAGAGCCAGACCCACCGGATGATCTGCTGTGGACTAGACTCTCAAACGGTGCAAATTCACAGCTCAAGTGGACTCAAACCCCTCCCTTCCTCCCCCAAAATCTAAATGCCACCCACCTCTACCAGCCCACGAGCTGCTGGCGTGCCAACATCACACATCACCAGGAGAACAGGGATTTTCCTGCCAGTCCCAGCATCTTTCCACACCTTTTCACCACAGACTATCAAGTCCACCAGCAGGATTTCACATCCTCCAGAGCAAGGACGTTTCAGTGCAAACCCACTCACAATCACAGCAACAAAAACCACGGAGACGCCACGGCTTGAAGCCCACCAAAAAAAAAACAACCCCACAACGCCTTCCGCAACGCCAAAAACCACTTAAAAAAACCCAAAAACCAAAAACCAAACCATGAGAGAATCAAACTTACCTTGAAGTCTGCCAGCTGCTGGTTGATGGTTTCCACCTCTGTCCCCACCACCCACTGCAAGGCCTCGTTCTCCTCGGCCGCCGCGGTCATGTGGCTCAGCTCCTTCAGGCGGCTGTAGAAGTCCTCGACGCGGGACAGCGTGGTCTCCACCTGCTCCTGCCGGTTCCTCCCCCTCTCTGTCAGCTTGCTGCACTGCTTGCTCAGCGTCTCCAGCTCCCTCTTCAGCCCCAGCAAGTCGGGGCTGCCCTCGTCCTCCAGCATCTTCTTGCACTCGCCCTCGGAGGATTCGATGTCGCTCTTCAGCCGGTGGAGCTTGCCCAGGAAGGCGCGCACGTCCTCGGCCTGGGACTGGAGGCTGTCAGAGTCTCTCCCGATGGGGCCCATGCTGTCCAGCTCATCATCCAGATCTGCCAGCTGGGAGAACATCTCCCTGACCCTGCTGTTGAACTGGCCGATCCCTTCCAGCTTGTTTTCCATGAGAGCGCAGCAATCGTTGACTTTCTGCTTCACGGCCTTGAAGTCCTGCTGAGCCACCTCAGCCTGGCTTAGGAGCTGGGAGCAGTCAGATCCATCTGGAGCATCTTCTACCAGGCCTTGAGTGAGGTTTTTCAGATAATCCACTTGTGGCTCCAGGGCCTGCAGCACCTCCTGCTGTGCCCTGAGCTTCTCCAAATTCTTGTTGCTGCAGGCTTGTGGCCCCAGGGCGTCGTAGATCTCCAGCTGGTGCTTTGCCCCTTCCAGCTTCTTCTCAATGTTCTTGAAGCTCTCCTGGAACTCCTTGAGCCTCTGGGACATTTCTTCAATGGAGCCAGTCTTGGTTTGCAGCTCTTCTGTGATGGCATCCATCTTCTGGTTGATGGCAGCCTTCTCATCCCGGATGTCATCCTCGTCCGTCTGGGAAGCGTCAGTCAGGATGTCAGCAGCACTGTTGAGCATCTCCAGCAGGGACCGGCGCTTCTCCACGTCACTCAGCATGGCCTTGGACCTCAGGAGAGTGGCCTCCAGCTGCACTGGATCCAGGGTTACCTCCAGCTCTGCCATCCTCGCCTTGCAGTCCTCCACCCAGGGCAGGAGGTCGTCCGCGTGCCGCTGGTACTTCTGAGCTTTCTGCAAGCAGTCCTTGAGCTTGGAGTGCCTGTCAGCAGCCTGCTTGCTGAGCTCCTCCCAGTGTGTTTTCAGGCTCACCAGCTGGTTCTGCAGAGTGGTCTTCTCCTCCCCAGGCTGGACCGACAGCAGCAAAGATTCTCCCTCGGCCACAATCATCTCGTAGGAGCCGCTGTGTTGGTTGAGGCTCTTCTGGAACTCTTCTTGCTCCTGGATTTGGCTCTGCAGCCTCTCCAGTTTAGCAGAGATGGGTTGGCTCTGGGCTTGCTGGCACCTTTTGTCATCCAGCCAGGTCCTGAGTTCATCAAACATGTGCTGGAACTGCTGGGAGCTCGCGAGCGCAGTCTGCAGTCGGTTCATCCGGTCGGCTGCAACGGCAATGAGATTAGAAGGCGACAATTAAGCTCAAATCAAATAAGCCAAGTGCAATTATTTAAAATCATCTCAGATGCACCAACTGTGTTTTGATTAACAGGAAGGAGCTTTCCATTGCATCACCAGCCTTTTTTCCTAACTGATTCATAAATTTCTGAAGTAGTAAGAGGCAGCGGTAACGCAGAAGTCTCTCAGCTCTCCTGACCAGCCTCTAAATGTAAACTCTGAGAAACCAGAAGATGCACCCCAAGATCAGAGGGTGGCCACTGGGGTTTCTTCATGCCCCAATCTGAATTTAGGAACCTGTTTTTTTTTTTCCAAGCACGTGCCACCCTGCTTGGTGAAGAGTCACGTCAGTGGGGCTAAACACCTCTGCTCTCTCTCCAGGCTCAGGTATTGCTGGAGTTGGAGCTCTCCCATGCTTGGTGCCACATAAAACACCCAAGAAGAACCCTAAAAAGTGATAAATGGTGCTTCCCCTATTATTTTCATAAACCCAGTGTTGGGAGAGTCCTTTGGCAAAGAGCAGGGGTGGAGTTTGACATCCTAACTTCTCAAGCAACTCCTCCTCTATCTCACCTGCCAGATCTTCCAGCCCTTTGAGGGGAAGTGCCACCGTCTCCAGACGCTTCCTCAACTCATCTTTGAGGTACTGCTCCCCAATCAGGACGGAGAGGTCATCACAGAGGGTCTGAGCCTCTGAGATCTCCTCTTCCAGCTGCTCCAGGTCCGAGCGGATCTCGCTGGTCTCCTCCAGCTGCTGTTTGACAGCATCAGGCTGGGTGCTGATGGCAGACTGGCTGCTCAGGCGCTGCCCAACAGCCTTCACCTTCTCTGAAAGGCCCTGGAGAAGCTCCTGGTACTGGGTGCTCTTTACTATGGCTTGGTCAATCTGGCTGGAGCGGGAGTTGAGGCGCTCGGTGAGCTCGGACCATTTCTGGTTGACCCCTTGGAGCTCATCCCGCACCTGGCTGGTGGATGGGGAAACATCTCCAGGGCCAGTCAGGATGCTCTGAGCTGCCTGGTTGAGCTGCTCGTGCTGCTGTCGGCGAGCTTCGAATTCCTTCAGCATAAACTGGAACAGAAATAACATAAAAATGTTTGCATAAAACTGACAGCTCCGAGTACACACAGTCAAAACAAACCAGACCTCCAGGGGCTTTATCCAGCCCGTGGAATCAGCAGGAACAGGCCCTGGGGTGGGACAGCAGTTGGGCTGGGTAGCCCAGGATTTACTGAGACCTTGGGAGTTAAAAAGCTGGGAGGAGTCTGCGACTCCAGGACTTTGCTACCTCTCTTATTTGTCTTATAATGTAGCATAAACCACTTAGATGAGATGAAAATCTAATTATCTCCACTGGGGCTTTTTTTTGCTCCGTGATGTGGCTGGTTACAGCCATGTTAGGATTTGGAAGCAGGAGGAATGGAAGGGCCAGGCTGGCAGGCAGAGGGGCAGCATGAGCAAGTCCTGCAGAGCGTCAGCACAGGCCTTGTTTAAAGCAATTTCACTCTCCAAGAGGGGCCAAGTGATTCACTGCTGAGTCAATCCAGCGCAGGAAGGGAGCTCAGCACTGCACCCTTTTCGAGTTACTCACAGCAGTTTGGGCTCAGCGGGGTTTGGAGGACTTGGAAGAGGAGCCATGAGGTCTCTGAGCGCTCACAAGACAAGCACAACCTTCCACCTCCCTCTCAAGACACTCTCCTCCATCCTGCGCCCACCACGAAGGCACAAACCCCCCCTCTCACCTGCACCTGCTGCTTCTGAGCGTTCAGCATGTTGGGGTCGATGGAGAGGGGGCCCAGCACGCTCATCATCAGCTCCTTCTCCATCAGCCAGGGCCTCAGCTGCGCCTCGGTGGCCTGGAACGTGGCCAGCTGCGTCGCCGACTCCTCCAGCTTCTGCTGCCGTGCAGCCGTGGCCTGGCTGGCCCTCTCCCACCTGCAATCTGAGGCACCACCTCTGTTGGCCGTGGTCAAGCTCCTGGCCAGCCCACCCCTCCATCACCAAGGTTGTTTTCCCCTCCCTGTGGTTTTCCCAGTGGGAAATCTCTGTTTTCCAGTGAAACCAGCGGGGCTCTATCCACTCTCCATCTCAGAAGCCATTACCCAAATCTGGTGGCTACATGGTCTGGTAGCTCCTAGGAGGAAACCCTGCAAGCAGGATTTCTGGGCTCTAGTCACTGCTGCCATGACCTGGGGTGAGCCATCTCACCTCCCTGGCCTGATAAATGAGGATGCTCTCATGAGCACCCGTCCTCACACAGCACACTCAGATCTCCGGGATGGAGTCAACACGTTCCTGCCACTTCAAAAGAGGGAATCTCTGGGCTTCCTTTTGAACACACAGCCTTGTTTAGTCAACACTTAATTACCTAGGGTAGCCTCACTAATGACTAGAATTTTATATCAAGCAGTGAAGCTTTTAATCAAAACAATCAACCTGTGCTGCTAACACATTCCCCCCCCCCCCTTTTTTTTTTAAGAAGCAATTTAAGGAAGCAATCCTTTAAAATCCACATCCATCGCAGAGATTTCATTAATCACGACAGTGCTCATCTCAGGAACACCTTCCACACCAGACAGCTCAGAGATAGGCTTTGCTGTTTACTGAATTTTAATTAGAAGTGACTCTGCTCTAGCGTGACTTTGGGATTGCCCCTCACTCCTGAACCACTTCTAACGTGATGTTTGGAGACAGAAACCTCATTAATGCTCCAGGCACTTACTCAGGTCTTCCTGCATCTTCTTCCAGTTCGCTGCTTCTGGGGAATCTGGATATTTCTCCAGCAAGCCAGAAAGCGCTTCCTTCACCTTCTGGATCTTCCCAGAATTCTGTTCCAATTCAGCCAGAAATGCCTGGAAAAGAACGATTTGAACTTCCTCAGGCACAGGGCAAAAGAATCAGTGAGTAGGAACGAAGCAGCACCTACAAGCTGGAGCTGGATGATTTCTGGTTTTTTGCTCTTTAGTTAAATCAATTTTTTAGCACTGTTGTGACCTAATGTGGCCACAAGGGCAGGGAAAGGCTGGGAATTGCTTTCCAGGAGAAGTTGGAGTGACTCAGCAGCAAGGGCTCCAAATAATCTCTTTCTCCCTCAGCCTGACATCAACAGGTCTAAAAGCAAAGGGGAACTTTGGGCTGCTGCTCCATGAATCTGCCTGGAATTCCCAGAATTCCCAGAATGACCAGGTTGGAAAAGACCTTCAAGATCATCGAGTCCAACCCAGTCCTAACACCTCAACTAAACCCTGGCACCCAGTGCCACATCCAATCTGTTAATAAACACATCCAGGGATGGCGACTCCACCACCTCCCTGGGCAGAACATTCCAGAACTTTATCACCATTTCTGTAAAAAACGTTTTCCTCATATCCAACCTACACTTCCCTGAGTGCAGCTTGTGCGTGGAAATGCCCTTCTTTACCTCAGGGCAAACCCTTGTGGCTAACCCTGTGCAATAAAGCCCATCACTGGGAGATGCACAGCAGAGGGGTGGAACTGGATGACCTTTAAGGGCCGTTTTGTGATCCTACGACCCCAGAAATTCGGGAAGAGCAGTCACCTTGTTGTGCTCAGCCTGGGCTCTCATCGTCTCCGTCTTGGTGGGCGAGGAGGAGGCATCCAGCTCGGACAGCATCCGTTCCTTGGACTCCAGCCACTTGAGCATGGAGCTGGCCTCCTCCTGCACCTCCTGCATCCTGTCCAGCATGGCCGAGAGCTGCTGCAGGCGCTCCTGCAGCGCTGCACCCAGCGCCTGGTACCGCCGGCTCACGTCCGCCACGTCGCACTGGATCTCCGTCAGATCTGCACCCAAAAACCAGCCCGGGGTCAGCACCACTGCCCCTGCTCTCCACCCCAGACTATCAGGCTCTAAGGCAGCCCCAGGCAGCCACAGAGAGCTGAGATAAGGAGTGAAGAGGCCACGCTGTGTCTGCCTGCCTGCGGAGCGACGTCGCATCATCCTCACCTCTCCTGCCACGGGGGATTTTCCACTTGTCCCCCCTGTGCCCTTTGACAGTTTACAAACAAAGCTCTCTGTTGGTGAGCTTGATGCAAACTGAGCCCCCTTTTCATCAAGCCACTGCTAATACAAGGTTAAATAATTTGGCACCAAGATACGAAGCCATTTTTATGCAGCTATTATCTTGTTGAACTAACAGCAGATAACGGGCAATAATTAAAACTGCTCTTCAAACTGGAGGGTCGGATGCTGTTATAATCCCACAGAACCAATACATTTAATTGCAGGCCTTAAAATGATCTCCCATTTATCAGCTCCTAACACCACCTGACGAGGTGTCAGGGTGCTGCCACTCCCCAAGGCTGCCCCTCTCCGTCCTTCAGCCCGACCTCCACCCTCCATAGCAGCAGCTGAGAATTCCCAGCCCGTTGCCAAGCTCGTTTCCCTTCTGCTGGGATGCTGGCAGTGTCACACTGAGGTTTGTATTGCCAGGGAATGGAAATGCATGGGTGAAAAGGGGACAGGGGGACGGCTCAGCGGTGCTGGCAGCGAGCTCACCTTTGCAGGTGTGGTATCCGTTCACGCTGCCCCCCGAGCCTCCTGGAGTGGGCAGAGTGGCACCTGGGCAGAGAGGACAGGGACAAGAGGGACGTGACAGAAGTGTTAGGGATGCAGACAGCCAGTGATGAATGGCTGCTGCATGACAGGAACCACCAAGCACCGACGTGGCGTCTCCACCACCCACCTGCCCAGCACTGGGCGTTAATTTGGTTTGGAGCCCCTTTATCTCTCCTCCTCCTGCTCCCCTCACTTTCCTGGAGCTGCTCCTGCCTTTCTGGAGCTTCTGAAGCTTCTGGAGCAGCTCTCCCAGCATCCCAACACCTCCCAGAGAGCAGGGATAATGCAGATCCTGCATGGGCTGCAATGCTGGGGACCACCGGCCTTGCCATGCCTGGGAAGCTGCTACCCTGAGCATGATTTTGTGACTTATACCAAATAAAACTGCTGAATGCCTTCCCTGAAGGGATTAATTCCCCCATATCCTCCTTTTTGATGGGATGAAACCATTCAAACCAGCCCTGTGTTCATGCTGTCTTTGCCCAGAGATGCAGGATGCACCAGTGTCCCTTCTTTGGACACCAGGTGTCACAACCAAAGGGGGATTCACATTTTCAGGCAGCTCTCTCTTTTCTAACCACATCTTTTAAAGCTTTCATGGACATAAGGGGCTGCACCTTTGCTCACCCTCAAGCCTCTCCTCACTTCTCCTGATGCTTTCCCTGAGAACTGCTTATGAACTTAATCCTAACAAACAAATCCAGACCATAAATTCCCCTAAATTCCCATCAGTGATGAGAGTCCAGGGACTTGTTCTCACAAGCTGGAAGACATCTTTGAGCTGGTTTCCAAACGAACCAGACATAATCTCATTGCTTCACAGACAATGAAGCCAAAAGGGAGACCAGTAAATCACATCTGACTATCACAGCCCCAAATGTCATCCAGATATGAAACCCAAATGCTGGAGGTTGATTAAAACACCCCAGTCCTCAGGAGGCTGAAGAACATCACCAGGAGAGAGCAGGAGCCACTTCCATGAGCTCCCCAGCTCTACCAGAGAGTGATATGTGTCCCCACAGCAAACACAGGGCAATTCAGAGCTCATTAGGCTACAGTTAATTAAGCCAAGTCAGGATGATGCATTAAAGCAATGAGTGCCAGCAACTCAACCACTGGGCTGAGCCTCACGATACTCAGATCACCACAGGCCCTCTGAATTTGGTTAAAAGGGAGAAATAACCCCATTTTTTGCTGAAGGCAGGCTCAGAGAAAATGCAGAGCTGACAGCAGAGCTGTCCTCAGGAGTGCTGGCCACAACTCACCTGCCTTGGGCGGGGTGTTGGGGGCCGTGATCTCCACGATCAGGTTCTCCAGGAGGGTCCCTCTGCGGCCAATCTCCTCCACCTGGGGCCCCTTCCCCTTCCATTCCTCCAGGAGATCCTGCCCAAAAGCCAAGTTTGGGATTGGAGGCCACTCTTGCCCACCCACAGCCCTTCCTTCCTCGCCCGTCCCCTCTGTGGTGACACGGTGACACCAGGACACAGCACCCAGGCAAGCAGCTCATGGCTGCACTGGGAGAAGTGGGTGTGACACATCTATTTTTACCGGGGGGGAATCAAACAGCAAAAAAAAGCTCTTCCCCAACTAATGGGTCTGTTGAAGGAAACCTTCTCCCTCCCACCACTCTGGGGACATCCCTCCTCCCCCTCCGTGCAGAGCCCAGCCTGGCTGAGCCCAGTCCTGGGTGCTGTGGGGTGTGAGGGCTGTGGGTGACTCAGCAGAGCTGCTCTGCCTGTGAGTCAAACCCAGGCACATCCTGATTTATTACATCCCTCTGCTGGAGCACAGCGGGGGCCCGGGTGACAGGAGGCCACCTTCCACATCTAGCACAGGAAACAGAAAAAACAGTGTGCTCAGGTCTCCCACTCCTAAATCACAGAAAACCAGGCAGTGCCCAAGGAAACTCTCACACTGCTCCCTGCTCTGCAAGCCACTGGATGCAGGCTGAGACCATCAGCAAACCTCTGCTTCTTGGGATTTGTTTCACATTCCAGCATTTCAAGGCTTTCCCAGCTCCCTTGGCCCACCTGGATCTGCTGCCTGTGCTGCTGCAGCTCCTGGGTGCCCAGGGAGGTCTCAGCAGGTGGGATTTTGCCTTCGCTCTCCCTCAGCCACTTCCTCACGGCGCCGACCAGATTCCGAAACTCATCCAGCTGCTCCTGGCAGGATGATGCATCCTTTTCTCTGGGAGAGAAAAGGTTTTGGAGAGTCAGAGCTTGTGCTCTGCCTTGCAATTACCCCCTCCTGAATGTGGCACGGTTGTGTCCCTAGGAGCCCTTTTAATTATTATTATTGTTATTATTATTATTAGATGTTGCCAGGGAACAGCACAAAATGGGGTGCACCCAGTGCCAGCCCCTCACTGCTGCTGACCCCCACAAACCCTGGCTGGTGGCACTTTTGGGCACTCCAGTGGTGGCCAACAGCCACGGGACGGCCACTGCCAGCCTGCCCAGGCTCTTTGTCCTGGGAAAAGTGAGGCTTTTGGGAAGACAGGGCTCATTCATGCCGTGTCCCCCCAGGCACCTGCACCCCTGGGGAGCCCAGGCTGTGCTGCCTCTCCTCCCTGGCCACAGCTCCATCCATTCAGCCCATCCTGGGGGAACACGGCCACCCCTGGATGGGAGCCACAGGCCCCTCTGGCTCGTCCCTGCTGGCCACAGCTGTGAGCAGCCTGCACAGCCCTGAATTACTGGGGATTATTGGGAGTTTCATCTGCTTTTCCCCACCACCTTCCCCGCATTCCGCAGGGATTTTGGAGGTACAGCCAGAGAGGTGTGGCTCCTGGGGATGCTGCTGCTGCTCTGACCCTGCTCAAGCTCCCTTTTATCCCCATTTCAGGGCACTCCAGGAGCAGGCTGCTCTGCTGCTCCCCATCCTCCCAGCACCCAGCAGGACGCTCTGGGCTGGAGCTGGGAAATGCAGAGCTCCTGCTCCTGCTGCAGCACCAGGAATTTTTCACAACGCCCCCAGCCAAGGCTTTTTTTAAAGCGTCAGCTGGAGCAGAGCTGCCTCAGGATCCTGGCGTGGGAGGAGGGTGGCAGGAAGAGCTGGCTCATGCCCCCACCTCCTTGGAAAGGAGATCTCCACAGGGCCTTGCTCAGACCGTGAAGCCACCTCCAAGCTCCCATCCCTGGGACTCACCTGTCTTTTGCCACCTTTTGTAGCTGCAGGAAATCTTTCTTCAGGCTCTGCAGCTTCTCCTGCTGCTGGAGGGTGCTGGGGGTGAAGCCACAGGAGCTCAGCTCCTCAGCCAGGTGCTCCAGGGTGGCCAGGTCCTCCTGGTGCTGCCTCATCTCCGAGTTCAGCTCCTGCCAAGAGCAAAGGGTGATGCTGACCGTGTCCCCCAGCAGCACAGGGGATGAACTGGGCAGTCCCACACCCTGCTGAGCTGGAGAGATCCTCTGTGGGCAGTGCCACGTGTGGCACCGGTGCCAAACGTTGGGCACAGCTCACTGCCACCTGCTCCTCCAGCTCAGCAAACACTTTGAGCAGCTGCAGGGGCAAATCCCACCTTCCCCAAGGCTGGTGACTGGGATGGGATGGGGGGCCCTAGACCAAGCCACATCAACCCCTGCCACAGCACAGGTGTCTGGTTTGGTGTCATCTTCTGGCATTTCTGAGGCTGTGGGTGAAGCATTCCCTGTAGCAGGACCCTTGTGGGAAGCCAGAGGGAGGAATCCTGCACAGCCACCATGGCCCCCAGCACCCCTGAAAGTGTCCAAGACAACCCTGGGCAACCTGGTCTAGTGGAAAGTGTCCCTGTCCCTGAGAGGGGGTGTGGAATGAGATCATCTTTAAGGTCCCTTCCAAGCCAAACGATTGCAGGATTCTCTGGCTCCGAGACCTCCAAGGTGTCTGTCACTCCTGCACTGCCCTCACAGGGGCATTTTGCTGTATTAACCCCGTGGAGTCTTTAATTGGTAAAATCCTGCTACATTTGGACTGGATCCTAAACGATCCCTGAAAACCAGCCTGGCTCCTGGGAAACGCCACCCCCTTTTCCCACAGCTGGGAAAGGCTGCATCCTGCCAGCCTGGGCCTTCCTCAGACACCTGGTGCAGGCGGAGCTCCTCGCCAGGGGCTCACCTGGATGTGCTGGGAGAAGTGAGCGATGTCGCGGTCCGGCTGATTCCCGGCCGCCAGCACCCGCGTCCTGCTCTCCGTGAACTGCTGCAGCTTCTCCCACAGCTGCTCGTACTGCTCCACCTTGGGCAGGAGGCCCTTGAGGGTGTCCTCCCGCTCCTGCTGCTGCTGGCACAGCCTCCCGAAGTGCTCTGTCACCTGGGCCAGCTTGTCCTGCAGGGCGGAGGCCGCGGGGCTGTCGGCGGCCTCTGTGAAGCGTGTCACCATCTCCCGGGTGGCTTCCAGGCAGCTCCTCTGCCTGGCAATGTCCTGCTTCAGCTTCTGCGGGGAGCACAGGAGGAGAGAGAGGGATTTTTAAGGAAGGTTCTTCGGCAGAACTAATTGGGCTGCCCTCGGGAGCAGCAGCAGGTGCTTTGACACAACCAGAGTTGGGGAAAAAAATAGTTTTATATCCCAGTTTTCCTTTCCTTTCTGACCTGCCCAACATGCTCCTCTTTTCCCTGTGTCTGAAATCTTGTTTGCAAAGAAAAAAGGAGATTTTCAACGAGTCTGCGACCTTGCACAGTTTGCCCAGAGATGCTGGAGCTGCCCCATCCTTGGAAATGTCCAAGGCCAGACTGTACAGGGCCCTGAGCAAGCTGGTCCAGTGGAAGGTGTCCCTGCCCATGGCAGGGCATTGGAATTAGATGGTCTTTAATGTTCCTTCCCACCCAAAATATTCAGTGATTCTATGAAAACAAAAATATTCTGCTCATATTCCTTTTTAGGGGTTTTTTGGTGCTTTCAGCACCCAGTAGTTGAACCCCACCAACCCCTGCGTGGTGCAGGCGCTGCTCTGGGGTGTTTGAGGTGAGGAATCCAGGGCCAGCCTTACCACACTTGTGGCGAGCGAGTCCTGGATGGAGGCAGAGGAGAGCACAGCTGGCTGGTCCTTCTCCAGGCTCTTCTCAATCTCAGCCACCGACTGGAGGAGGCTCTCCAGGCTCTCCTGGACGCTCTGGGACTGGGCAATGGATTTCTGCAGCAGGTCCGAGCGCTCGGACATCTGCTGGGAGAGGCTCTGGAAGCGGCTGACGATGGCATCTGCAGGGTTCAGCACAGAGGACGCTCAGTGGCACAGAGCTCCAAGTGCTCAGAGAGCAGCCAGGGTCGCCTCTGGCTCCCCCAGAACTCTCAGGGATGACAAATCCCTGTCCCCAAACTCAGCAGCGAGACGGGGGACGCAACGCAAGTGGCCACATCCCTCCCCACATGCAAACCCTGAGGATGCACTGCCATGTGATTACCCCCAAATCCCCCAAAAAGTGATTGATCTTTGCCCCCTCTGGCTTGTTCCCAGTCTCCCCAACCCTCCCTGCCAGCTGCTCTGCTCTGTACCTGTTGTTTCCTGAATGTGGCCGTGGTCTGGGGCTGGCTCCCCCTGGATGTCCAGCAGGGTCCGAGCTGCTTTCTGGAGCTTCTCCACTGGCACCTGGTGCTCAGCCAGGTCTCCCTGCAGTTGCTGTTTTCACACAGGACAAGCCAAAATCAGAGATGGGGTCCAGGCAGGATTGCCACACTTAGGGAGCTCAGGGCTCCTTTTACACCCTCTGAGGGATCCTCTGCACTTCATCACTGAATTGTTAAGAAATGATGGGAAAATCAACCCCCACACTGCAGGCAGAGCTGGATCAGAGGGTTTGGGCTGTCCCAGTGCTCTGGCACCCTCCTGGGGGAGCAATGTCCCCTTCTATGTCCTTCCGGGGTGTCTGTGATGCAGCCCCTAAGCACCTCTCCCAGAAATTTGACCCACCTGACCTGCAGCCCAGAGCCTGCTGCATCTGCAGGCGCATCTTTGCCCTCAACCAGCAAAAAAACCACCAACAGGTCAGGTCTCCTCCCTGCTGCTGACTGCTCAGAGCAGCCAAATTCCCACCCAGGCTCCAGCACTTCCCAGGAAATCCCCCAAGTGTACCTTGGTGCTGGCGAGCTGCTGTTGCAGCACGGCCAGATCTGAGGACACCGTCTCTGAGAGCAGCTTCCCCAGGGCAGCTTCACTCTCCTGCAGCCACGTCCTGAGAGACTCTGCCACCTCCTGGAACTGCTGGTAGTGATCCAGCAAGGTGTTCAGGTGGGAGCCCAGCTTGGAGCACTGCAAGGGAGCAACGAGAGGTGACAGGGATGCACACAAGTGCTGAGAAACCCGTGGGTAAAGGCACAGGAACCAGCAAGAAAGAAAAAGCAATTAAAAAAAATAATCAATCTTGCCACAGGCTGAATGAATTACCAGGGGTAACGTGCAGACCAACAGCAAGACAAGGGTGTTGCCCAAGCCTTGAAGAAGACAATCCTTGTCCTACAATCTATAAATGTCCTGGCAGCTGGGACAAATATCCCTCTGCCATCCCTGCACAGGAGGAAAAGAGCTCCCGGCCCTTCCCATACCTTGGAGTGCAGCGTGGTGTATCTCTGCGTGGCATCCTCCAGCTTGCTCTTGACCACACTCCTGGACATCAGCAGCTGGGATTCGGCATCCCCAGCATCCCCATCCAGAAACTTCTCCCCCGACATGGTGACGAAGCGCAGGTCACCCTTGTGGGAGATCACATCCTCCGCGAAGCTCCCCTGGCGCCGCAGCAGCTGCCGCAGGGAGGCAGGCTCGCCGTCCCCCTTGTACATGCCCTGCAGCTCCTGCTCTGCCTGCTCCAGCCAGGCCTGGAACTCGCCGTGGTCCTGCAGGAACTTCTGGAGCTCGTCCCGCAGGAGCTGCGCCCGTTTCAGCCGCGCCTCGGCGCCCGCCAGCGCCGCCGGGTACCGCTCGCGCAGCTGCGCCAGCTGTGCCTGCAGCTGCTCCCGCTCCTCCCCGGCCAGGCTGGGCCCCTGCTTGTCCAGGAAAGCCTGTGCTGCCTGCGAGGCCAGGATGATGTCCTGCTGCTGGGACAGCAGCTCCTGGTGCTGCGCCTGAAAGGTGCAGGGAGAAAGGTGAGGCCCGGCGCTGCCCCGTGACAGAGCCTCCGCGTCCCCCGGCAGATGTGGCTGGGCCAGCCCCGGAAGGGTTCAAGGCCAGAGCGGAGCAGCCTGGTCTAGTGGAAGGTGGGAGTGGAACAGGATGACCTTTAAGGTCCTTTCCAAACCAGTTATTTTCATGATTCCGTGACAAAGAAGCAGCAGTGTGGGGAAAACTGGGAAGGTCCCAGGTTTGGGCTACAGGAGTAGAGAGTGACCCCTTCTGTGGCCATCATGGGCACCTTCTGGACCCTGATTACACCTTGTGGGTGGGCACATAGCCACCACACATTCTGCATCTCCTGCAGGAAGCTGGGCAGGGCCTTTCTGAGCCTCCCACGTGGAGCATCTCATGTTCCAGACCCAGCTAACAGCAGGGACAGGGCGTGGGGCGGGAGGCTTTGGGTGGGACAAGGTGTCAGTGCTGACCTTCAGCCTCTCGTAGTGCTCGTCCAGGCTCTCAGCAGCACTGTCTGCTCCCACAGCGTGGCCATCAGGGACATCCCCAGTGCTTTTTCCTGCTTGTGTCCCTGCGCCTTCGTTGACAGGGTGTGGTCTGTACTCTGGGAGCCCTCCCTTCTGCTCCAGCGATGCCACCCAGTTCAAAAGGGAATCGATCTTATTGCTGTTCTCCTCCAGCTCTTTGGCAGCTTTCACCTGAAAGCACAGAGGCTCCAGATAAGAATGACCCAGTTCTTGCATGTTCAGCAAACTGCTGCACGGGGGAGGGAGACAAAAAGCAGCAGAAAAAAAAAAAAAAAAAACCTGAGGAGTTTCCCAGCCTCAGCAAATGCCTGAGACACCCTCAGACCCTTTGTGGCTCTCTGGAAGGTGAAGAAAAGCTGTGAAAAATCTCAGCCTCGCTGCTACATTGAATTCTCATCCTCATACAACCCAGGACCCCCACCCCAAAAGGGCTGGGATGTGACTGACAATCCTCATCCATTAGGGGTCACCCCAAAGGCAGATTAAGGGATCTTTTCCTCCCCCATTCCCTCCACAACCAGCTCACCCCTGGCTGCAATTCCCAAAGCATTTAATGACAGAAATATCTGGGGGAAAGCTCGCCCAGGAAGGAACCACAAACTGCTCTGTGCTGCATCACCCAGATGGGCTTCCAGGACCTCGCAGTTCCCCTCAAGCAGAGCCCAGAGGCTCTACAGCTCCTGCCACGTTACCTTCTCAGTCTCCTGCTGCACTGCAGCACTCACAGCACTCTCCAGCTCCTTCTGGGCCACCTCTGTCCTCTCCTGCAGGGACTGGTACTGCTCCTTGGCACGCTGCAGGTCCTGCTGCAGCGCTGCCAGCTCCCCAGGCTCCAGCTTGGCTTTGTTGTCCTCCAAAAACTGCTCTGTGCTCTTCAGGACACCAGCGAAGGAGGCGGCTCTGCTGTGGATGCTCCTCTGCAGCTCCTGGGTGGATGAAGCCATGAGGCTCTGGGCACTCCCAAGGCGAAACCTCTCCACCCCTACCCCCCCAATTTTAAACACCACTGACCTTAACATCGCTTTGTCTCTGCTGCAAGGCAGGCAGGTCCCCTTCTGCTCTCTGCTGCTCTGCCAGGGCGTCCTCTGCCTGGCCCAGCCAGCGGCTCAGCTCGGCCAGGCTCTGTGCCCGGGCTGCCTGCTGCTCCTGCAGCGTCTGTGGGCACAGCAAAGGGGACAGGGGACAGTCAGTGCCAGCCCTGCACCTTCCTCTCACGCTGCTGAAAGGCAAGGTGAGGTTACAGCTCCTGGAGGGGAGGATGCAGCACAGAAAACTTTGTGGCTCTCCAGGTGCTCCCCGTCCGGCAGCAGGTGCCACGTCCCTGCTGAGCTGGTGGCACCTTTGTCACCACTGGAGGTTTCTCTCTGAGGAGCCTGTTGAGCTGCAAGATGGAGCTGCACTGCTCTCCCAGGAAAACTCAGCCACGAGTTTCTGTGCCTTTTCCATTCCGCTTTACAAACATTAAAACAGCAGCAGAAACTCGCTGAATGAGAGGCAACAACGGCCTGAGCCAGGCAGCGCCACTGTGGAGCCCCAGACAACCCCAAAAAAGGGTTTTTCAATGATTTGGGGTTGGGAAGGGAGCCCTGGAGAGGGAAAGTGTTTCTGTAGCTGATCCAGCTCCTCTTTTTTGCTGCCAGAGCACAACACAGAAGCGCCTGTTTGAGCAATTGAGCATGATGTGACCTGAGAGTCCCTGTGACACCCCTGTCCCCCTCTGCCAGGGGGGACGAAAGGTTTTTGAGATTTTCACTGGGCATTTCAGCAAGGTGATGTACAAACTTGTGCAAAACACTGTGCCTGTTTCTCCCAGTCATAAGATAAAACAACAGAAGCAAATTGAAAGAGCCTTCTTAAGAGCTCTTCAGCTGCAAAGCGAGTTCTTCCTGGGTTAGGATGGGCGCACACTCAATCTGAAAAGGCAAAGCAAACTGGTTAATACACACACACACTCCAGAGAGGACAGGCAAGAGTTACAGAGAGCAATTGTTAATAAAAAAAAACCACATTAATCCTGTCTTGGATGAGAGGATCCATGCAGTGCTGGGTGCTGCAGCAGTGCAGCAGAGATCTGAGGACTTGTTTTTGTCCTTGCCAGCTCTTTCCCTGGGACAGCAATGCCTGATGTGTGCAGTGGAAATGGGACACTGGGTGACTGTGGTGGCCCCTCTGCACAGGGATTTTGGGGGTGATTACAGGGTTTATTCCACCCAGCCCCAAACAATTCCATATCTAGCAGAGAACTGCTACCCAGACCTCGGCAGGGCTCCACATTTTGGGAGCAAAGCAACCTTCTGCCTGGTAGGAAGAAGAAAGACTTTTAGAGGAAGCTCATGATGTGCAGTGAGAACTCCTGAACTGGGAGTGGCATGCAGGGGAAATCCCAAATTTGAGGCTCCTGTGGCTGGGAAGCGCTTCAGCGAGCAAAGGAGGAGATGTCTCACAACCTTCACCTGCTCCGTCTGCTCCACTTGCTGGAGACAGACCTGCAGCACCTCCAGCCGCGCTGTCACACGCTCTGACAGGTCCCTGAAGGCTTTCTGCAGCTCATTGAGCAGCCTCAGCAGCTGCCTGCTCTGCTGGGGGGTTAAATCCTGGGCGTGCTCCGAGATGAGGAACTGGATGTCGAAGGCGGTGGCGTCCAGCTCAGCCTTGATGTCAGCAAGGGGCTCCTTCAGCTCCTGAATGGGAGAGAAAAACAGCTAAAGTGACCCTAAAATGACCAGGGTTGTGCTGCACTGCTTCCCATCTGCAGGTGCCACGTGAAATACATTCCAGAAACACCAAACTCTCCCCCAAAACAGCACTCAGCATGGAGGTGAGAGCGTCTCACCGCCGGGGTTTTCCAACTTCCCTCTGCACCAGGTGCTGGAGGCACCTCACCAAGAGGTTTCTTGGATTTGTAGGGCTGCCCTTGGGTCTGAAGATGACCCAGACCTGGCCACAGTGACTCCATGAGCCACCACCAGCTCTCAAAGCCTTCAATCCCCTGATTTCCGTGCCAAGGTGCCACCACCGAGCTTGGAAACAATCTTTACTGCTAGAAGATGGATAAGGAGACTGGGCTCCTCGTACAGGTGATGGAGACCAGGGCAGGTGTGACGCAGCAGCTTCCCAGAGGATGCAGCCTGACAGGAACCTCCCCAGGTCACTCAGCCACCACCAGCCCCCTGCACAGGAGCATGTTCAAACAACCAAACCAGGCCGTGCATTACGGAAACGACTTTGGAGAACACCCGACACAGCAGCTCCTGCTGCAGCACCAGCTAAGGGCAGGATCCGGGAGAGAAGCAGGATTAAAAGCTTCTCCTGCGTGCAGAGGGCAGCAGGTTGATCAGCCTGCAGGATTAGGGGCATTGCCATGGTTACCTTGTAGTGCTGCAGGCAGCGACTCAAGCTGCCGGCGTCGCTGGCCTGCTGGAAATCGCTGTCGTCCAGCGACTCCGTGGTGCCAGAGACCCAGCTCAGCAGCTCCTGCAGCTTGCCCTCAAGAGTCTCGTGATGGGCCAGGATTTTAGCCTTGAAAGCAGAAAGGCACGGTTTAAAGGAGGAATTTTAGGGAGTTTGTGGGGCAGCAGGGGGAAGTTGCCAGCTCTACCTTTCCGGCTTCTGCCGCCCCACGAAGGTTCTGCAGCCGGGACTGCAGGACTTCCCTTGCAGAGCTCAGAGACTTCTGGAGATTCTTGGCATCCTTCTCCAAAGCCTTCAGCAACTGCTCAGGGACTTCTTCAGGGGGGTTGGCCACAATCCTCTGCACAGCATCCAGCTCCTGATTCACTGGGAAGCTCAGCTCCTGTAGCTCAGCGCCCAGAGCCTGAGACAAAGACAGCACCGTCACGTCTACGGCAGGGTGACTTCACCTCCCTGCTGCCAAAACCCAGCAGGGGATTTGGAGAGGCAGCTCCAAACACTCAGTCTAGAAAAATTCATCCCACCCTCCAGCCCTGCTCAGCTGCCAGCCCTCTCCTGCCTTTCTCTAGGCTGTAAAATTCATGTCAGCCAAGCTCAGGCTGTTGTCTGGGCAGGGTGGATGGATCAGAGGGAGGGATGAGGTTTGATATCAAAGCCTGTTAAACCTGAGACAAAGCTCCCAGAAGCAGGGAGGGCTGTGCAGGAAGCTGGGGAGACGGGGAAAAGCTGTGTCTAACACCAGCCAAGCCTGGCCCAGCCTCACTCACCTCTGCTTGCTGCCTCAGGTCGTGCAGGGCTGCCAAATTCTGCTCAGCCGGCTGCACACGTTTGATTCTCATCTCGATGTCTCGGAGCATGGAGAGATAAGATATCAGCCTCTGGTCGTGCTCCAGACACATCTTCTTGCTGAACTTGATCTGCAGAATCAGACAGGAAATCAAAGCTTCAAACTTAGGCAGAAAAGAAGACAAAGTGTTCTATAAAATTCCTTTTTTGAAATTTGTTAATAACGTTCCCACTCATGGACTTGCCACTTGCCAGCCTTATCTACAAGATTTACTACAGGAGAAATAAAACTCATGGCTCTTTTTCCAACATAAGCTTATAAATGGCAAGAGATCTCTTGGAGCTGCAGCAAAAGTGCCAAAAAAAAAAAAAGAGTTCTACTTGTTAGTCATTTAGCAGCAATGCTCCAGCAAAAGGAGCCACAACTCAGCCCTGAGTGTTTCCAGTCGTACATCACCAGCCCCTTTGCCAAACCCACTGCAGCTGATACTGCCACATCCACTCCTCATGCTTCAGCCGCCCTCTGTGCCGAGGATCTCAGACAGATTTAGCACCAAACATCCACAAATAGCTCAGAAAAAATTGCCTAAAGAGCAAAAATATTCACTGACCTGGGCTGGCCTCGTGGACTCCCTCGAGGTTTCCAGCAGCTCCCCCTCCACGATCACAGGTAAGAGCAAACCCCGATCACCTGGACCTGGCTGCTTGCTCCTCTCCTGGGGGGGTTCTTCTGGGGGTTTTGGGGGAGCAGGGGCACCTCCTTGGTCTGCCCTGAGCTCAGCTCTTTGCTCGTGCTGTTCCTCCTCTCCAAGCTCCAGGACTGCAGAGGTTTCCTGAATTTCTGTGGGCTCCTCTCTGATAATTAAGTCATGGGGCAGTTCCTGTGCCACGGTGGCTGTGCTGGGCACATCCTGGGTGGTTTCCACCCTGGTGTCTTCCTGAGCCATCCTTTCCTCCAGACTCAGGGCCACCAAGGAATCTTGACCGTCCTTGACCCCACCTTTCACCACCTCTCGAGCTTCCCGGTGCTCGGGGGGCACAGGGAACACCTGATCCTCTCCGGGGGTTTCTGTATCTTTCCCAGGAATTGTTTTCTTTCCTTTTCCACCCTTGTGCTTGGCTGCGTCTCGTGCCAACCCAGCAGCAGTCTCAGCGCTGGATTCATGTTTTGGCTCTGGCACCCTGGAGACAGAGTGCTCCTCCTCACCCTTCTTCCTTGGAATTCCATGGGAAACCAGAGAAGGAAGGAGCTGCTTCTCTGCAGGTTTCTCTGGCTGAGCGCTGTCTCCTGGAATGCTGCCCTGCTTTGCCTTCTTTTTCTTGCTTTTCTTTTTCTGGGTAGGTTTTAGCTCAGTTTCACTTGCTTTTTCCTGGTCAATGGCACCTTCTGTGCGAGAGGTTTCTCTTTCCATGTGCTTCACAGCTTTTTTCCCTGCAAGCTCATCTCCCACAGGAACACCAACCTCAGGGGGTTCTCCAGACTCTGCAGGACCCATCCCCTTCCCTGGGCCCACACTGACAGATTCCCTCGGGGCTGCTGCTGTCTCCTGGACCACGCTGGTCACTCTCTCTCCTTGCCCAGAAGTCACCACTGCACCTTCTCCACCTGCCACAACTCCCTCTGCACTTACAAACTCCCTCCTCCTCCTCTCCTCACCATCCTCCTCCTTGTGAAGCACCTCTGTGCCCAACTGCTCCTTCTCCAAGCCCAGTCTCTCTACTTTCTCTGTCCCTCCATCCACTTCTTCCCTCCATTCCTTGCCCCGGGCTGCTCTCACTTGGGAGATGCCTTTTGGGATCCCTTTTTCCACAGTCCCTGCCACCACTGCTTCTTCAGGGAGAGACACTGTCCCCAACAGTGAGGAGTGCTCTGGAGTCACCTCAGCCTTTGCCTGAGGGTGATGAAGATGATGATGTTCAGCCTGGGGATGGACACCACCTTCTGAAGCTTCCTGGGGTTTTAATTTCCTTTCTGTCCGTGCTTTGGGGGATTTCTCAGCTGCACTCTGAGCTGTGTCATAGCTCACAGCTTCAGCCTGAGCTTTGGCCTCAGCACCATCAGACCTGGCAGATCTGGCAGGGAGGATGACACCCTCCTCTTTTGGAGATGGTTTTTCCATTTTTTCCTGCAGAAGTTGCATTTTTCCCACTTTGAACGCCTCAGAACCAACTTTCTCCTCAGATATTTGCACATCCCGAAGACTAGCAGCTAACTTTTGGCTAATGAGTCCTTTTCCAACAGCTTCCTTCACAGTCAACCTTTTCCCACCGGAGGCATCAACAATTCCCCCAGCCCTGAGCTGGTTGGTGGCAATGACTTTGGCCATGGCCTCATCCAGCATCCCCTGTTCCACAGCTGCCTTCAGGGACAGCCTCTTGCTGACAGAGCCCTCCACCAGCCCTCCACTGTCTGCCTGTGCCTGCAGCAGCCTCAGGGTGGGCAGGGGGTCCACCTTCCCCAGCCTCACTGCCTCGGCACACAGCAGCTTGGTCCCTGTCACCTCATCCCTGATGGCCTGGAAGGGATGGACCTCCAGGTACCTCTGGCCGGATTCAGTATCGATTCTACACTTCTTCAGGAACTCTGAGTAGGGAACGATCTTGCAGGTCTCGGGGTCTACAATTCCTTCTCTCATTTCTGAAGATGACAGGACTTTCTCCACCACCTGCTGGGGCACCAGGCCCTCCTGCGCCGCCTGACTCAGCGCCAGCCGCTGGCCAGAAGCTGGATCAAGAATGCTTCCACTCTCAGCCTGGATTTCCTGCACTTTCCTCTGGAATTCTGGGCTAATGAGCCCCAGCGACACTGCCTGGGGCAAGGGCAGCTTCTCCTTCGTAGCTGGGTGGACAAACTCCTGCAGGACCACACTTTCAGCTTTCCTGAGCTCCTTGCACAGATCCCGATCGATCAAACCGTGTTTCATGGCGCTGTCCACCGAAAGCCTCACCCCAGACACGTGATGGATGATTCCTCCATCAGCAACCTGCTTGGTCAAGAGCTGGAAAGCCTTTTCCTTCTCCAGGAGCCCTTTTTCAACAGACTCTGCCACAGTCAAAGGCCGTTTGCTTTCAGGATCCACGATCCCACTGGTCTCAGCCTGCAAATTAATGAGCTTCTGCCTGGTCACCTCATCAGTGCCTTTCCCCTTGGAAGCCTTCTCCAGCTTCACCAGCTCTGTCTGACTCGTTGGCTCTATGAGGCCCAGATTGGAAGCCAAAGTCACCGACACTTTTTTGCCACGTTTCAAGTCAACAATCCCCCCAGTAACCACCTGCCCTTCCAAGATCCTCATGGCTGTCTCCCTGTCCAGAAGGCCAACAGCAGCAGCATCCTTGATGGAGTAGACAAAGTTGTTGCCTGGGTCAAGGACGCCGCTTATGGCTTTGTCGGACGTGAGGACCTTCTGGAGCAGGTTCTCATCCATCAGACCTCCTCTAATCACATCCTCGGTGGTCAGGGACTCACACTCCTGAGGGTTAAAGAAGCCGCTGAACATCTTCATCCTCTCCATGAGTTTCACGGCCGTGTGGCCGGAGACCGCTCCAGAGGCCACCGCCTCGTCCAGCAGCAGCATCCTGCCCGTCTGCTCGTGGGTGATGCCACCGCTTTGGAGCTGCACCAGGAGCTTTTCCAAAGTGTCCTCTGCTTCCTGCTCCTCAGGGGCTGGCAGGGATGGCTCCTTGCCAGAGCTTTCTCCTGCTTGAACACCCTCGTCACCCAACATTTCCCGCTCTCCTTCTTCCACTTCCAACACAGCTTCCGTGTCCTCCCTTTGCCTCTCTGCTGGTGCTGCCTCCCCACGTGCAGGGAGCACAACCTCCTCTCCTCCCAGCACACCATTTTCAACTGTTCCCTCCTTCAGCAAATAAACCTCTCTCACATCTTCTGCCTCTCGTTCAGGTTCCCTCACACCCCGAGACCTCTCTGCCACGGTTTTCAGTCTGTCTCCACTTTCTGGAACACCCACTGTTATGCAGATTTCACTTTTCACAACCACTGGCCCACTTTCCAATGCCCTCTTCTGATATTCGGGACCTTCCACTCCATCTGCTGCAGGAGGCTTGGACTCTTCTTCTGCCTCAATCATCATTTCCTCTGTTTCTCTGATTAATCCACTATCAAGGTCACTGGGAGGTTCTGGCATCGATAATTTTACCTCCTGTTTATCCTTGGTTGTAAAAGTGACCTGTTCTTGTCCAAATTCAACATCAGTTTCACTCCTGACGGGCTCCTGTTCAGTGGAAATCTGCTCCTCCTCTTCCACATGCAGGAAATCCTCTGCATCCTCCAGGAGGAGACTTTCAGGTCCCACCACCACCTCCCCATTCTCCAGAGCAGTTCTGGGTGGTAGGATCTTCTCACTTTCACCTTTCAAAGGAGCAAATTGAAGCTCAAGCTGCTGCAAAGCCAAACCATTGCAAGGTTTGCTTTCAGGAGCTGCGTCTGCCTCTGTCTCCTCAAAGCCTTCCACCACCTGAGCACAGGATCCATTTTCTTGCCTTTGGATGAGAGCTTTCGTGAGATTGTTCAACTCTGCATCCACCAAGAGCACCTTCTGGCCATTGTGGATGTTGATGTAGCTGTGGGTCATCAAGTGGAACACCAGCCTTTCATCATCGCTCCTCAGCAGAGGCTCCTCCTGACCTGTGGGGCTCCTTCCAGGGAGAGGCAGAGGCTCCTCCTGACCTGTGGGGCTCCTTCCAGGGGAGCTCTGGCCGTGCCTGCTCCTGCTTGGAGATCCAGCGAGCTGCACACCGGCCAGGACATCAGGTATGGCTGTGGATTTCAGCTTCTTCACCACCTCTCTCTCCAGGATGCCCTGTTCCACTGCCTTCTGCCAGGACACCACCTCTGTGGTTTCTGGGATAAAAACAGCCTGAAGGAGCTGCCTCTTGCTGAGAGCCTCCTCCATCAACTCTGTGGAGAGCATCCCCTGCTCCAAAGCATCTCCAACAGGGAGGATCTCCCCTGTCTCTGGCCACAGCAGCCCCATGAAGGACCACAGGGATTCCAGGACCAGCAGTGCAATCCTTGGAGCTACCAAGCCCTTCCTCAGGGCTTCATCCACGCTCAGCCTCTCTCCCGTGGTGGTGTCCACGATCCCACCCGTCTGGAGCTGCCGGATCAGAAGCGTGCAGGCCAAATCCTGGTCAATCAAATGCTGCCTGACAGCCTCATCCACGGTCAGCCTGTGTCCTGTCCTGGGGTCAACAATGCCCCCAGCAAAGAGGTGGGCTTCCAGCAACCTGATGGTCACCTGCCTGTCTATCAGCCCCTCCTGGACTGCGCGGAAGATGCTGACCTCCCTGCCTGACCTCAAGCTCACCATGCCACCCGCCAGCTGCTTGACTGGCAGCAGCCTCAGCCCAGTCTCTCGGTGGATGATGCACCTGTCCAGGAGCTCAGGCAGACTGATCTTCTCAGCAGTGTTGGGGTCAATCAAATCCTTGCCTCCTTCCAGGTGAGACAGGAGCCTGGAGTGGAGCTGGGGGGGAAGGAGCCTTTCTTGCACTGCTGTCTCCATGCTGATTCTGCCCTGCTGGAATTTAAAGCCCCCAGTGACGAGCTCAGCCTCAAGAATCTTCAGCCCAACGCCCTCACTGATCCTCCCCTCTTCTACGGCAGCAGCGACGGGGAGGAGCTGCCTCCCTTCACGTCTGACTTCTTCCACCTGCTGGAGAGCATCCTTCAATTCCTGCAGCACCTGGAATGCCCTGAGATCAATGACGTTTCTTGCCAGAGCTTTCTCCAAGGAGAGTTTCTCACTGGTCTCTGGGACAACTAAGTCAGAGGAGATCACCTGGGCCTCCAGGAGGACCAGGCCTGTGTCCTGATCTACAAGACCTCTCTGCATGGCACCAAAGACAGGGAATATTTCTACCGTGCCAAGATCGATCACTCCTGCCACAGCTCCGCTGCCCTGGAACAGAAAGAGAAGGAAAAGAATTAAATCAAAGTCCAGCATTTCCAGCACTCATTGCATGAGTTTCAGGGAGGCCTCAGCTAAAAAAAAACAAACAAAACAAAACAAAAAAAACCTTAAAATCCCCAAACAGGCTAGAAAGTCCTAAAGTGTTTGAAATCTAGTCCATCACCAGGGCAGCACCAAGATGCTTCCAGTATCCACCAGCAGTAATGCAGCAAAGCAGCAAGCACCAAAACTCAGACTCATTCCTAATGCTCCACAGAAAAGAGGGCAGGAAACCAACAAGCACAACAAAGCCCTTCAACAACTCCAGCTTTAAAAAGTAAAGACAACACAAATCCCGCTCACGGGGAAGAAAACCCCCCAAAACCACCCACTTTGGGGTAAAGAGGAACCTTTCCCAGCACAGCCTCCATGCTGATTCCTGCCATGCTGAGAATCCTGCACTTCCCAAGCCAATCCCAAGTGCCAGGATGGGTGGGGAACACCCCAGAGGCCCGTGCCAGGGAGCAGCTCCCAGCCATGCATCAGGGCAGGAGCAGGACAGCTCCCCAGGCATGACCACGGCCCCCACTCTGCCCACTCCAGCACCTCCAGGTTGCTCCTCAGACAGGGCCAGGGGGGAAATGGAACAAGTTGGAGGTTCCAGCATGAGAACAGTGATGAACTGGGACCACACCAACTACTGTGGTGGCTTTTGGAGGGGCTTTTCTTGCTGCTCTCCCCACAGGGAGGGTAATAATTTGGGTGATGAGGTGCCTTTGTTCAAAGGCTCTTTGGACGTTCGGGTTTCTCCCAGTGCCACTGGCTGGGTATAAGGCTGGCCCAAGCACTCCAGGATTTTTGTGGGGATGGCAAGGAGAGAACCAGGACTACGGAATGAACTCCTTTTGCATCCCAACACCCTGCTGTGGGGACAGGAGGAACCTTCTGGGACAACCTAAGCTCTCCACCAGCACCGCCAGACCCTGACGTGCATGCTCAGAGATGAACGAGCCGTGGGAAGACAGAGAAGAGGGAAAGGGGGGGAAACAAAAGAGAAAGATAAAAAAGGAGATGGATGGGAGGGAGGGGAGTAAAAGGCTTTTACTTACCGGCTTGCAGGGTGTGCCTTGAGCAGTTAAAGACAGAGCCTTATGGAGCAGTTCAGCCGTATCACACACAGTGTAAAGCTTGGGGTTAGCGTCCAGCATGCGACTGTTTTGTTTTGCAAAAGGAACCCCCACACACAGGTCCGTCCTCTTTCCCTTTTGTGTGTTTTGTGTGTTTAAATCCCAGGGGGGTTAGTTAAACTTGTAAGCAAGGATGTCAGTTAATCTCAAAAACAGTTGACATGAAACACAAACCATACAGGGACACATCATGCTCAATTTAGCGCGCTCTGCTTTGCTTTTTTTTTTTTTTTTTTTGTCTTTTGGAACTTCTTTCTGACAGTTGGATGTTTCCAGCAAGCAAATGTTAAAGAGTTCTTCATGCTCCCTCTACAGTGAAGCAATGGCTCCGCAGCAGAGCCGCAGGGATGGTTTTGCAGACGGGGATTTAAGGTGAAGCCCCACTGCCATCTCTTGTTTTGCTGCCTGGGCTTCATAGAGTCTGTGAGTGAAAACTGTTCCAACCCCAAAGCAGCCTCGTGCTGTACCAAAACAGCTTGACAAAGCCCCGGAGAAGGCTTTTGCTCTAAAATAATTTTTCTAACCAAAAAAAGGGAGGAAAAGGGAAAGGAAAAAAAAGCATCCATTCCACAGGGAGGCTGCACCAAATCTGTGATGGCTCAACAAAATGATTTGTTCACCTTGGCTCAACAAAATGATTTGTTCACCTTTCTGCTGCCAGCACAAGGGCTAAAGGGTTTGCAATAAAATAAATCATTTCCTGCTCTGAAACACCTGGAATGGGCTGTGAAGCCCAGTTTGGAGCAAAACACTACATTTTTAGGTGAAAACTGGACAAGCAGACCTCAAAAAAAGCAGCTCTGCCACCTTCTCCCCATGAGTGGCTTGAACAGGGCTTCACTCACAGACCTGAGAGCCAAAACCTGCGTCTCACAGCCAGATGTGAGCGGGCTGTTGCTTCAGGGTACAGGGAGCCAGCAAGCAAACACACAAAAATATCCATTGACACATGAATATACACTGAGAGAACAGGCACACGTAAATCTGTGAACGACAGCCGGAACAGAGGCAATAAGGATGGGCTTCCAGCCCTCCCTACAAGGATGGGGCCTGGTGGATGTGAACAGGGAACGGGTTCTGAAGGTCTCCCAGGTCCAGCTGAGGGGCTGGATAATGCAGTGGACTTCCACGAGGAAGAGCTGCTTGGTTCAGCCACTGCTGAGAAGAACCCTTGGCCAGCCCCTGAGGCCACGCGAAGTCCCCCCTTCCTGCACGCCCTGCCCGCAGGCAGCCTGTGGGACCGAGCCCTCAGAGGGCACAGATTTCCTCAAGGGGACATTTCCAGGGCAGAATTCCATCTGCCACCCTGCTCACCAAGCACCAACGAGCCTCGTGCACAGGGCAGGGCAACCAAAGGACAACTCTCCCACGGACCTGGAAGGCAGCAAGGAAACAGCTCCTGCTTGGCCTCCTGGCACCACCAGATGCTTTGGGTGACCATGAACATCAGAGAAGGGAGTGCAAGAGGCTGTGAGTGGCCAGTGGCCAGGAAACACACGAAAAAATGGAACCTTCTCCACAGCCTGAGGAGGGAAGGTGAAGAACAGGGCTGAGCAGGGAGCAGTACCTTGTGCTCTGTCTCCTGAGCCAGCTGGCTCTGGAGCTGCTGGAGCTGCTCCGTGGAATTGCTGCAGAGAGCCTGGTAGGTTTCCTTCAGAGCACCAATCTGAGCAGAAATCTGGTCCTTTTCTGGTTGGGAAAGCCTGCAAGGGGAAGGGGAAATATCTCGGGGTACTGCCCAAACCAGAACCACAGAATTACCACATCCTTCCCAGTGCAGGAAAAGGCCAAATCCACCATGAGTCCCTTCCTCTCCCTGCCCTGCTCAGCTAAAACCTGCCAGGATAACCAGCCTGCATTGTAACAATCAAACCCCCAAATATATGGGGCTGCACCTCAACTAAAGAGGGTTAATACTGTCCCACAGCATAAATGGGTTGCACATTTCACAGATCTCATTGCAGACTGTAAAGAAGACAACTGCTGTGTGCAGCTCATTGTTTTTAACTGGATCCCACGGATCCACCAGCTCTAAGCAATCTCATCTCCAGCCCCTGTTCTCTCCCTGGTCACACTCACTTGTGGCTGTGTTTTGCCAGGAAGATTTGGGCGGTTTTGATGGCCTCAGAGACCTGCTCCTTCTTCGCAGTCAGCTCCTCATTCAGGGCCTGGAAGAAAAAACATAAAAAAGAAAGCGAGCAGCTTAATGCAGCTGTGAAAAAAGAGCAGAAGTTAAACCTCAGGGTCTGGCGCCAGCCCTGCTTTACCTGCTGCTCTGAGATGGATTTCTCGAGGTCTCCCAGCTCTCTGCTCCCAGCAGCAGCTGTCCTGCCCTGCACGCTCTGCTTCAAGCCCAGGGCCCAGCCCAGGAGCTCCTTCACCTTGTCCACGTGCTCCTGCTTTTCCTCCTCCACCACTTTCTGCAACCAGAGGAGGGAGGAGGAAGACAACCACGTCAAAAAGGATCTCCAAAGGGGGAGCAGTGCCCAGGATGCGCCCTCAGCACGGAGCAGCATCCTTGGGGATGCGGGGGGGAGGTGGGGACAGGTCCAGGTGTGCCCCACGCCCTCACCTCCTCCTCCTCCAGCCGCCGCAGCGCGTCGCTGATGTACTTCACGTGCTGGGTGGTCAGAGTCACCAGGGCTGTGTAGCGAGTCCTCAAATCCATGAACTGCCAAGGGGGAAAGCACAGGGGAAAAGGGGGCGCATCAGTCCTGCCGGCGGATCCAGAGCGTCACCCTTCACAGTACATGACACGGATGAGGCACCTCTGGCTTGGGAACCCCCCAGGGCACCTGGCAGAGCCGGGATGGCACCAATGGAATGCAGCAGATCTGCTGGGGAGGGTGGTGGCCACACAAGGCATGCTGCACGACACTGGAGCGAGGGGACACTCCGGCCACGGACACTGGGGCGGATGCTCAACTCTTACAGAGGGCTACCAGGATCTTTAATATCCACACAGAGCAGACAGGAGCTCGGGTCCCTATAAGGGTCTCATCCCAAAGATGCACACACAGCAACACTGCATGGTGCTCTGGTTATTTACCTCGCAAGGCTGAAGGGCTGAGCCGACCCTGCTGGATTTGACCCAGGGGTTCCCAGGAGTCTAGGTATGGCATACCTGGTGCTTAGGGCACTAAGCCATCCTCTCTGGCTATTGGAAAAAACAGCGAGGGTGGAAACTTTATTTATACAAGAGAGTTCAGCAGGAAGGAGCTCATTTCACAGAGGCTGCTGGGTGGTTTTGCTGGGCGTGGAAGAACCCCCCGAAATTTCCCCCCGCTGAGCTTAGGTGGGTTCCTACCTCCTGGGTGATGGCATCTGAGGAGGAGAGCATCCGCCGGCGCTTCATGGGCGACTTCTGCTGCGACTCCACGAAGGCCCTGTAGGTCATCAGCTGCAGCTCATAGTCCTGAAAAGGTGGGGAGATGTGGAGCTTGTGAGATCTGCAAACTCCGCCAGGGCTGCTCCTGCCCAGCCCAGCCCACCCAGGAGCTGTACCTTGACGGCAGCCGAGTACTGCTGGGAGAATTTCTGACACTGGTCCAGCTTGGCTTGGTTTTTCTCAATTTCTGCAGCCAAAGCCTTCGAGGGAATTCAAAGTAAAAATGGTCGTCAGAACAGATTGGCTGAGTTGTTGCCCATAGAAGGTGTGGATGCCCCAACCCTGGCAGTGTTCAAGGCCAGGTTGGACAGGGCTTGGAGCAACCTAGTCTAGTGGAAGGTGTCCCTGCCTGAGGATGGAAACAAGATGATCTTGGAGATCCCTTCCAACCCAACCTTTCTGGGATTCTGTGACAGCAGCCATGGGGACGTGAGCACAATTCTGGTTCACATCCCTGCACTTTCGGGTAAAATCTTTACACTCTCCAATTTTTCACGCAAGACCTCATCTGCACCTCGAGCCAAGCAGAGCTCCTCCACTTCCCAGACACCCAGCTCAGGCCTGCAGCCTCTTCCCTGCTGCTTTTCATATTTGCAGGCTCAGAGATGAAAAGAAGTGACACGGTCAGGGCAGCAACGAGACATCACGAGCTCCTGCCTCACCGTTTGCTGGCTGAGCTGCTCCGACAGCACCCGGCTGTCCTCAGCCTGGCCAGGCTTCATCAGCTCCTGCTGGGCTGTGATCTCCTCGATCCACTGGATCAGGGCGCTGTGGCACTGCCGGTAATCACTCAGCACCTCCTGGATGCTCTCCAGCTCCGTGTGGCTGAGAGAAAACCACGACAGGTAAGAGGAAGGGGGGAAACGCCACCAGCGGGAATCCCAGCCAGAAAAAATTTCACCTCCACCAAGCCTGACCCAAGGTCTCAGCTGAAGGATGAGAGTAAATCTGGGAGAGGAGGCAGGAGGTCTCTCACCGGGTCTCGATCTGGGCGCAGACTCGCTGCCAGCGATCCCACAGCTGGCTCCCCTTCTCCTGGAAGCGCTCCAGGTCGATGCTGCGCTCCTGCCTCAGCCTGAACAGCTGCTCCCCCACCTCCTTTGCCTTTGCCATCTCCTCCTCCAGCGTGGAGAACACGGAGCCCTTGTCCTTCACCTCCCCGAGCCATTGCTGCAAAAGGAGACAGCAACAGCTCAGTGTCACTGAAATGACACTGAGCCAAAGATGTCCTCCCAGCCAGAGGTGACACAGCTGGGAAGGGGTTTATGAGTTTATTTTCCCACTCTCCTTAACCTGCAAAGAACTGGGAGGTGTAGAATGAAGGGGAACATGCTCCCAGCTCAGATTGGTGCAGGCCCTGTCCCACAGCAGCAGACAGAGAACAAGCCACAGCACCTCCCCTACACCCACAAAGCGATCAGGGCTCTCACATCAGCAGCACAAAACCCTCTAAAAACGTATCAAGGCAAGAAAATACGTCCCACAGTCCAAATTCAGCAGAAAAAAAGGGCAGGACACTGCTGGAAAAACCAACAGCGCCAACCTGCAAGGCCGTCCTGTGGGTCTGAATGGCTGCCAGGTCAGCAGGAACAGCCTCCTCCTGGCTCAGCTTCACCTCGTAGCCTTTGACCAGGGATTCTGCCCCTTGGGTGCCACGGATAATGACGTCAACCGTCTTCAACCTGGCAAATCAAAGAGAACACAATGACATCCCAGACGTGGCAGAGGTCTGGAGGCTGCACCACGGGCGGCAGGGGGGTGGATCCAGGTACATCCACCACAAGGTGTGTCGGAGGGACAGAACAAGGCCTTTAGTGACCTGGAAATGCTCAAAAGGGGCGTTTGGGAACAGAGGCACATCCCAACTCACTTTTCCAGGTAGATGGAAGACAGCCCATGTGTCTGCTCCATCTTGTTCACCACCAAGTCCAGCTCTGAACGCAGGTGGGGCGTGCTGGGCCCCGCAGGAGCCTTGTCCAGGAAGCTGTAGCACCTCTCGGACACAACCCGCAGCTCCGACTGCAGCTGCTGCAGATCCTCCTGCGTGCGCTGCAGAGGGAGGGACACAACGTGAAAGGAGAGCCCAAGCAGGCAGGGAGAAGGCAGGATTGCCCTCGGCAAAGCAGCTGGTAGGAAATGAAGCAGGCAGCCCACCTGCTGAGGCTCCCCGCTGCCCTCCGCGCGGCGAGATTCCCTCAAACCCCGCTCCCGCTGCCCCCGCCGAGGAGCTACAGCTATTTCTGGGTGTGCGTCCATCTCAGCCCTCCCCTGCCCTGCTCCCAGCAGCAGCCTGACCTCCTGCTCCGCGATGCGGATGGTGTTCTCCTGGATGGTGTCGCCGTCGGCCCGGGCGCTGCTCGGGGCCTGGATGCGGCTCACGAGGCGCTGCTCGCACTCCTCCAGCCGCAGGCGGATGTTCTTCAGCTCGGACAGGTACGTCCTGGCAAGGGTCTCATCCTTGTCCTCTGCAAGCCAGAGACACAAAGAAGAGCAGCTCAAGCACCACTGGCCGGTATCTGTCCCAAACAGAACCTGCTGGAATCCCTGGAGCCGAGCGCTGACGCCGGGATCTCTGCTCAGATGGAAAACTCCTTAAATAAATCTCTGGGTTTGCTGGGAAGATCCAGGGCTGATGGATACGCTGCTTTCCCCCCTTAATTAAATCATTTCCTTCTGGAAATGAGTCCAGCCACAGGGAACCTCACTGGAGTCCTCGGTCCTGCCACAAGTGCCACCACCACGTGTATTTTCCCAAAGACTAACTGCAGGAAGAGCCCCTTGCTTGCAATGCATTCCCTTTGCCAACACTGCGAGGGGAGGAGGACTCAGCAGCTCAGCTGAAGCTGCAAAGCCAAGGCCTCTCTGCAGGAACGGTGCTGGACAGAGGCCACACTTGGATGGATAGATGGAGAAATTAGGAGAGCAGCTGCTCGCACCATCAACCAGCTAGCTCAGGAAAAGCAGAACACGAAGCAGTCCCATAAATCCTTTGTTTATGAGTTCCCACAGCTCCTGGTGGAACCATCAGGCCCTTTGAAGCTCACCGTTCTCCATGGACTCCAGCAGCTGCCGGATGTGTTCCTTGGAAGACTCCACTTCCTCCTCCAGGCGCAGCCGGTCCGACACGGAGAAGAGCTCCGAGTCGCGGCTGTCCTGCAGGAAATCCTCGTAGTGGGCCTGCAGGCTCTTCAGGGCTTGCTGACACTCCCCTTGAGCCAAGGATCTCAGCTGTGAGTGGAAAAAGAGGCACATCCAAACATCAGGAACAACTTCCTGCACACCAACTGAACCGCCTTCATCTGCCCAAGGAGGATTTTCAGAGGGGGAGAGGTAAATCCTCTGTGCCTCCCCCCATCCCTAATGAAATGCTCAATCCACAGTCTCTCAGCAGCAGCAAACTCCTGATGCTCTTTTCATTGGGAAAAGCTGCAATCCTTTTGCACAGCACCCCCAAACTCAGGTTTTCAAGGTGTGAATTGTTGCCCTTTTCCCCATTGCTGTAAACTGCGACCCTTTCCAAGGTGTGCGCTGTTCCAGGTGTGCAGACCCTTGATTTCCCCACTCCCTGGTCTTCCCCTCTCTTTGGCCACACAGAGAAGCCTGGAGAGCAGCACAACCCCAGAACCAGGCAGGGAAGCTCCTCTGTACCTTCTCCATGCTGAAGCTCTGCACCAGGGCTATGTCCTTCCTCAGGTAGTTCCAGGAGATGAGGCTCTTCGTGTTCATGTGGAGCTGGTGCCAGAGAGCCATCACTTTCTGGTACAGCTGCTCCACCCTGCAAGGGGGAAAGGAGCAGATCCATCAGCCCTGGATCTGCCCAGCAAAGCCAGCCCTGACGCCGTTAATCCTCCAGCCATCAGTGGCAGACAGCAGCCCGTCAGTCCAGTGACCCCAGTCTGGCACCACGCAGGGAGTGATGCTGCTGCTGTTCGGTGCCAGAGATCCCTGGGGGGATCCCTCCTCCCAAATTGCCATTTTTTTCATTTTGCAAGCTACTGCAGCAGTCTCTGCAATGGAGTTTGCAGCTGTAGAACCATTAAGGATTCCTTTCCTCACCACAAAACACTTTCACACCTCCATCCCCACTCTCCTCCCATTTCCACCCCAAATCTGTCCCCTCCCATGCCACCATCCCATCCCTCTGTGACCGTCACCAAGTTACCTGTTGGCCATCTCGATGGCCTCTTTGTTGGGTGGGGGGATCAGGAAGCAGACAGAAGGCACCATGGCCTCATTCCCTGTGGGGCTGATCACCTTCCACTTGGTCCTCTGGGAATTGTCCTCCAGGACACACTCGTCGTTCCTGCAGATGGTGATCTGCGACAGCGCCAGCACCAGGAGCCCATCAGAAACCAGCAGAGGCCTGTCCCTGCTGCCAGCCCCTGTCCTGGGGGTGAGCCAGCTCCCAGAAATACTCAGATTTTTAATGGAGCAGTGTTTTAATGGAGCAGCAGCCTGGAATGGTGCCAGGCAGTGCGGCACGCTCGTGCCGGGAGAGGAAGGGACAAGGAAGTGACAGGGAGTTGGCTGCCACCCACGTGCTTGTTTGGCTGATGAAGCCCATCCTCCTTGGAAGAGGAAAGGACTCCAGCTCCTGCCCAGAATAAATCTGACACATGGAAGTCTGCTCCAGGAAAAACATCCCCGCTGCTTCCCTCCCCCTGTCTTCCCACTCCGCTCCTGCTTCCCATTGACAGATCCCACGGCGCTCATCCTAAACCGCCCCGGGTGTCACTCCCTTGTCCCTGCCTTCCCTTCCCAAGTGCCACCGGCACCCTGCCAGCCCTCACCTCGATCTGCCTGTAGTCACAGACAGCCTTGATGGGGATGGTGCTCTTCAGAGCGTGCTCTGGGTTCCTGGGCCGGAGCTGGACGATGCTCTTGGACCGCCCCACCAGGCTGGCAACCGAGCTCTTGGACTGGATCAGCTGCTCCTTCTCATCCTGGCAGGGACAAGGAGGATGGGTTGCTCAAGGATGGTGAGGGGAGGTCTGTCCCAGGCATCTTGGCTCGCCCCCCACCCCAGTGCTGGCCTGCAAGGGCTGAGCAAACACGTCAGGAGGATCCTGCTGCCCTGGAAGGATGGGAAGAGGGCTCAGGAGATGGGATGGGACATCACTGCTACTCCCACTGCCCTGCAAAGCCACATGCACACCTCTGCCTCTCTGGCTGGTAGGACAAGAAAATGTTTTCTTTCAAAAGGGGCAAAAAATAAAAAAAAAATAAAAAAGAGAACACAACATCCACCAAAACAAAGTCCCAGGAGCTGTGAGGGGCCGAGAGCAGGACAATGTCCAGCCCAAAGCTGGGGATGTTTAGCTGCCTGCAGGAGGGCCCAGGGAAGCATGCTCCCTTCCCTAAAGCAAAGGATGAAGGGGTGTTTAAACCAATGGCTGGAATGGGAGATGATGAATTATGGGGATCAAACATCTCAGGAGAAGGGGCTCGGGGTGGAGCGATCGCACAGGCCGCCGGCTTTGGGCAGAAATCTGCCAGCTGGAGGAAATTTTGTTCCTACAAATCCCTGCTGGGTGTGGTGATGGCACCAACCCGGGGGGAATGGTGGCAGAGCTCCCCTGGAACAGCCTCTGGCACCGTGGAGACGTGTGCAGATCACAACACTGGCAGCTCGTGTGAGTGGTGACAGCTCAGCCCCTGCTGGCTGTGGCAAAGGTTTCAAAATAACAAAAAAAAGGATCCCAGAAAAGGTTCTCCCTCATGCTTGGTACTCTGGGGTTGGTTAGTGTGCTACGACAGTGGAGGAGAATTTAATGGTTAAAAAAAAGTAAAATTAAAGAAAATTAAAAGAAAAGAATAAATGATTAAATAAACTACCTGTGCCTGTCCCAGGGAGCATGATTGGAAGAAATACAACTTTAACTTATTAGGTAAGAAAGAGTAATATAGCTGAGCTCAGGGCAGCTGCCCCAGTCCTGGGTTTGTGGCCACTCTCTGGCTGCCCAGAACAGCCTCTCCCACCCCAGATAGCATCTGCCAGACCCCTGATGTGCCAGGGCTCCCAAACACAGACCCCAGGAGCCAGCCTGGCTGCTCCAGGTCCTGGCAGCACCAGAGACAGGCCAGGAGAACCCCGAGACCGTGACAGAGAAGATGGGGGAGCCCCCAGGCCTCCAGGAGAGAAGACAGGGCTGATGAACCCATCACCCCCAGTAAGGGCACCCCAGTGCCACTGGGGACACCCTGCTGTGCACTTCTTGGTGACCACCTGCCTCCACACGCTCAGTGTCACCTCCTGGCCCTGCCACCACAGCTCAGCACTCCAGCCGGAGCCCAAATCCTCCCCTGACCCTGGTGTCAAACACCAGCTGATGCTTTGCTCCTTGGGGGTTGTTTTCAGGTTGGTTTTTTTCAGGCCGAATCAGGCAAGGAGGTGCCAGTGCCACGGCCTGGGCTCTGCTCTGCTCAGCTAAGCCAGGCCACGTGCTCAGAGATCAGCCCCTGGCACAGCCAGGCTGCCCTGGCTCTGCCCCCTGCAGCAGGATGGATTAACACAGGATTTGGGCTGGATAAAGAGCAGGCATTTCTCCACCAGCTCCAAAGCAGAAGCAGGAGCATCCTAGAGGCCCTGCCTTTGTCAGCAGGACCCGAGCAGGATGGAGCAGGAGCAGCTCACACGTCAGGCTGTGACCTGGCACAGCCAGCACAGGCTGCCCGCTGCTCACCCCGAGGACACAGAGAGGTCAGACGGTGCCTCTAAATGACAGTGACCAACTCCAGCTACACCACACAGCTGGGGCCACCACAGCCCACAGCTCATTCAGCAGCTCCAAGGGAAATCAAATCACAGCCTGAGGCGGAACACCAACCACATGCCACCAAACTGTGGGGATAAAGAGCTCCGTTCTCCCTGGGGAGGAAAGAGGTGTCCCAGGCAACGCTGCAGGGTGGTGGGGTGTCAGAGAACCCACCATGGAGTCCTGCAGGAGGTCCTCCAGCCGTGTCAGGCTCGTGTTGTGGTCGCAGGAATATTTCCTTTTGATGGAGTCCTGCAGGTTCCGCAGGTACGTCTCCGACTCCCGGGCGTCGCTGAAGAACTGCCAAGGCAAAAAGGGTCACAGGGACCCAGAGAAGACCCCTGAGCAGCCTGAAGGCAGGCAAGGAGCACCCCAAGGGCTCAGCCAGCAGCTCCTGACGCTGCTCTGGCTTTAGGGCTGCAAGGGCAGGATCGTCCCGGGTGGATGAGCAGAACTACAGGGAAGTTGATCCCTTTTTCCCCTAGCAGTGCCCAGGGAGCAGCTAACAGATATTCCAGAGGGAAAAAATCCCTTCTTCCCTCTCCCTCAAGGACAACAGCAGTGTGAGGAGCTCATGGAGCGGGATTCAGCGGATGGGACTGAGGGAATTGGGCCCCAAATACCTGGAAATAGGCAGCGTTCTCCTTCACGTGCTGCTCCACGCACAGGCAGAGCTGCTTGATCCACTGCCACTGGGTGTGCACAGCAGCGCTGTAGGCCTGTGGGAAACACAGAAAAGGGCACTGGAAAAGGGCACTCACAGCCAGGAGGGGCACAGCAAGGACACAGGAGCCTGAGGGAAGGACAGAAATGACCAAAATCTGGCTGCAGCCAGGAGAGTTTGGACACAGGAGATGGCAGGCCCTGTCTCAGTGTCCCCATGTCACCCACGATGCCAGAGGCAGGAACAGCTTTGATGTTACCCCATGGAAAAGGTTCCCACGGCCCTTTGCTTCACCACCACAGTGTCCCTGGAAGCCTGGATGACCCCAGGGCAGCCAAGGCCATTCCCTGCCTCACCTCTCTGTGGGAAAGGCTCATGCTCTGTGTGTGTTGGTGTCCTAAGGTGAGGTGGCGATTATTTGGGAATGGCCACTTCCCAAAATTAAAAAGCTCTACCACTGCACTGATGTCCTGCCACCATGAAACACGTCGCCAGGCACTGTGGGGTGGGGCAGTGAGTCTCCCGATTCCAGCTGAGGTGATTGGACCCCTGAGCTCTGCCAGGTTCCTGCTCACCTCCACGGTTTGCTTGGCTGGGTGGTTCTCCAGGGAGAGCAGCTCTGCCGTGTCCTGGAGGGAACGGAAGATGTCCTGCTTCTCTTCCAGCTCTGCCGTCAGCTCCTGCAGGAGGGAAAAGCCCAACTCTCAGCTCCAAGACCTCACTCAGACCATGTGTCCAACTAACACAGCGTGGAAGTTCTAAAGGAGGTACCAGTGGATGCCAGGGAAGCCAGCACGGCACCACAGCCCCATTCCCAACAGGAATCTGCCTCCTGTGTGCCAACGGGCACTGGAAACCTGCCCAGGGACCTCTTCAGCTCCTCACAGTGATCGTGGAAAGATGGGAATTTGTTTGTACTGCTGTAAAGAGGAATCAATTTTGCTCCTAGGCTCAGACTTACCCCCCTCACCCCCGCTAGTTCAAGATGCCTTGAGCTCCAAAATAATGCTAAAAACACATCTTTTGATGCCTTTTTGATCGCAATTCAATTGAACACACGCTTTCATTTCACTTTCTGCTCTGGGGAGAGCTTCCATCAGCTCTGTTCAGGCACAACAAGCTCAGGGAGCTGGGAGGGAGCATCCAGCCTCAGGATTTTGGGTCTGTCAGGAGCTGAAGGCTCCACAGAGGACCAAAAGCAGCACCTGCCCTCCCAGCACTCACTGAGAAGTAATTCTTCTTGGCTGCAATGTTGGGGTTGTTGTCACTCCAGTCGTAGGCCAGCTCCTCCTCCTCCTTCTCATTCAGCCAGATCAGCTCAGCAGTGGCCCGGGACACGAATCCATGCAGGCTCTGCAGGTGCCTCAGCCTGAAGCTCGAGGTTTCCTGGACACCAAGAATGGTTTATCATTCCTCCTCCCCGCTCTGTAGCTGGTGGGTTTTTCCCCCTCTCCCCAGCCTGGGAGCAGGGAGGGCCCCCAGGCTCCCCGGGCACTGCTGGGAGCCCACTCACCATCAGTTTGCAGTACTGAGTCTCCAGCTTGCCCAGCGTCTCCGTGTAGCTGGCGCGGAAATTCGGAGACATTTTACCCTGAAGGGATCAGAAATGCTCCTGTTACCCATCACAGGGCAGCATCGCCCAGAACCCCACCCCCAAATCTTTCTCCACAGCTCTGCCTGAGGAAGGGGAGGGTGGAGAGGATGGCTCAGGGCAGCACTGCATCAACTCAGAAGCTCCATCCTTAAAAATCCCACAAAAGCTGATCCCAATGCCCTCATTCCCCATGTGGGGCCATGCCTGGTGTCCCCCACCATACCTCATACATCCTGGCCTCCTTCACGCTGGAGCCCAGGTCCTCCACGCTGGCATGGATGTGCCTCTGGGTCTCCAGCTGGGATTCCACGCTTGGCAGGTCCGTGCCCCACTCTGCCCGCTCCAGTCTCATCTGAAACCAAGAGGTTCAGGTCAGCACTGCTCATCCTGCTCTCAAAGGGACACCAGGAATCCTCCCAGGTCACCCCAGAGGGAACAAACACCTCCCAGGCTTGGTGGAAGATCCTAAGCCGGTGCTCCAACTCTGAATATTTCTGGGACAGCCTACACAAGCTTCCCACCCACATAAGACCAAGAGGCTGCATCAGCACAGATCTGCTTCCAGCTTTGAAAGGCTCCTCTGATCCCCACTGGCCAGCAGGACCACAAGAGAGAAAACCCAGCTCCAGACAGGAGCCTCAGATCTCCAAAAAACAAACCATCAAAGCAACTGTTCACAGATAAAGGCAGGGAAAGGCCTGGGGCAGCTTCCCACATCAGCCTGAGCACAGGCAGGAGGTCTGGCCCAGCACTCACCTGCATCTCCTCCACCCAGGCCAGCAGCTCGTAGACGAAGCGGAGGCTGCCTTCATCTTCAGAGGAGGAGATGGCCACCAGCTCTGTCCTGGTCATCGGCTTCCTGAACCAGGAGGCCGAGGAGGTGTGGAGCCCCTTGGTCAGGGACTCGCCCTTCAAGTGCGTCGTGGTCAGTGTGGACGTGGGCACCAGCTCCAGGGTGGAGAAGTGGCCCTTCCTGTACAGGTTGGTGCACTCCAGCCTCAGTGTCACCAGCTCGTCCTGCAGCCTCATGATCCTGGGGAAGCAAGCAAGGAGAGGGTAAGTACAGGAATGTTGATGGAGTGACAAAACTGTCCTTTGCCTCCTTCAAAAGGAAAAAAGCCCAGAAGTTTCTCTCCTCAATTAGGAAAAAAGACACCTCATAGGACCTGGGGGGCTTCACCTCAAACTCAAGGATGGCCAATTGGACAGGAGCCAAAAAGTCCCACCTGAGCAATTTACTAGAAAAAGAAGAGAACAAAGGAACTAATCGCTTTTGTGAGGTGTTTCACCAGGAGCAAGAACCTCTCACACCTGGCTCGGGTTTTCTCCGTAAAGACTTTTGTTATTTAGCCTTTTATTAAAATTTTTCTGTTTCCAACACTGCCACAGAAGCCACCCCGCTGATTTTATTCCTTCTAAGGTGGCTGAGCTATCTCGGGTGTGATATAAATCTCCAAGAGCTGATGAGATGTGGCTGGAGGAGACCATAAATGAGGTAAGGAGATGGACGGGTGCTCCCTCCTCCTTGCCCCACCCGGAGCAGATGTGCAGCCCCTGAGGAAGCTTCTCCAGGGTCACCTGAACACCAGCTCCTCCAGCTGGTAGTAGTTCTCGTCGCGGAGGATCTGCACGTCCACCTGGAGCTGGCGCACGAGCCCCTCGCTCTCCTGCAGGTACATCACCACGTCCGACTCGTACTGCACCGGCTGGCCCGACTCCAGGTGAGCAGCATCCTGAGGGGACACGGGACACTCAGGGACGAGTCCTCTCAGCCCAGGAGGGGTGGGGAGACCCCCACAGTAAACCAGCTTGGAGACTGGAAACGCCTTTGGATCCACAAGCTTAGCTGGAGCAGAGCATGAATCCATCCCTCCACACCACACCCAGGACAGCCCCTTCAGAAAAGCTTCTGGAGGTGAACTGAGAGCTTCCAGGAATAGATGGGATCACCCTTTTTAGCTCCCAACCCTTTCAACCAACATCTCTTTCTCCCATAGCAAATAAAATCTCTTCAGAGCCCTGCTCCCTACCCAGGGTCTGCCACTGAGTCCTTTCTGCCAGGCAAACAAAACAGATTTTGGGTGTTTTGAGCCTCATTAAACAACAAAAAATATTCAACAAGCTGCTCCAGAAGTGCTGGTCTCCTCCACACCAGCACCCCTGCAGATGTCCAGCCCTATTTGCTGTGTTCCCAAAGACCATTCCCCATCCCCCTGTCTTCAAGGGGATCACCAAATATCTGCCACCTCCCCTACAGCACCTCTGGGACAGGCTCAAGGGCAGAAAAGAAAGGAAAAGATTCCAGAGGAACCCATCACCTCAGGCAGAAGAGACGAGAGGAGATGGGTACAAAACAAGAGTAGGAAAAGAAATAAATCAATAAAACCAGGAGGGGGAAACCCCACTCCCCACTCACAGCCTGTAGCGTGTTCTTCGCCAGGGTGAGCTTTTCTTCACAGCTCAGAGCACCATTCTGGATTTTGTTAGCGATTTGTAGCAGCAATTCCAGCCTGGAATGACAGAGGGAGGTGAGAGAGGGGTTTTGGATGTCCCTGTGGCCAGAGGAAGGAGCAGAGGATGTCCCTGCCAGGGGCACAGCACCCACCTCTCCACCGCCGGCCGCAGGAGCTTCTCGCGCTCCAGCATCTCAATGATGAGCTTGCCCCACTCCTCCTCCACATCGTTGGGGTGGTAGCCCTGGGGCAACTTGATGCGCCCAAATTCAATCCAAACCTGGAGGAAACAGCAGCAGAATGGCATTTCCCACCTCTGCCTTGAGCTGGCTGGGGATTCCAGCGAGGGAAGAGGGGCTCCTGCTGCTCGCTGCCTCGTTTATCCTGAGGGGTATTCCCACTTCTCCACTCCAAAATGAACCTGAACTGAGCACAGCTCAGTCTTGCTAAAAAAGCACAGCATTCCCACCTACCAGCCTCTGGGCAGCCACGATCCTTACCTCTAGCAGTTTGTAGAGCTCCTCTATCTGTCCTTTCTCCTGCTCTTTCGCTGGGATTTCAGTTTCTTTGAAGTGTATGTACTGGTTATAAAGTGCCTGGGATGAGAAAGGCTCATCAGGAACCACCCTGGGGAACGCCACCACCCATCCCTCAGCACTGGACACAGGACACACTGAGGAGGGACCTTGTCCAGGACCTACCTTTAGCTCTACGGGGTTCTGGGGGAAGGATTTGTCTGACATGAGTATCGTGTGCTGCTTGATCCACGAGATGAGGGACTCCACACGGGTCTGGTACTCCAGCCACCTCGAATCCACCTCCTGTGGGGCAAGAGTGTCTTTGCAAGCACTGCTGGTGGGCAAATCACAGAGGGAACTGAGGTGCCAGGGACCAGCTACAGGCTGGATCGTGTGCCAGGGCCTTCCTGCTGTGATGCCATCCCAGGTACACACAGGAGGAGGATCCTCCTTGCCAGCTGCTCTCTCTAAGCTCAGCTTTTTTTCCTGCAGAGCCTGGGCAGTGCTGTGGCCTTACAGACACCCCAGAAGGTCACGGGACTTAACGGGGACTTCCTCCCTCTCCTCAGCCCTCTTCCACAGGGAACAGCCCCTTTCCCAAACCCTACCCAGAGCCCCCAGCCCAGCCCTGTCCCAGCTCCCAGCCCTCAGCAGTGCTTACGATGGCGCTGATCCCTTCTCCTCCCTCGGGGACTTTGGGAAAGGCATCGTAGATTGAAGACACGTAAGTTATCACAGATTTCTCATCTGGGGAGGGAACGTCCACGTCTGGCAGGAGAGAAGCAGAAAGGCAGTGAGGAAAGGGAGTGAGGAGAGAGGCTGGCATGTCCCTGCACTGGTCTCACGCCCTGGGCACCCACCTTCAGCATCCAGCAGCCGTGTGACCCCCAGGCGCTCGGCGATCTCGAACGCCTGCTCCAGGTTCTCCCGGTTACTCTGGATCTGCACCCTCTCCATGTCCACCAGATCTGGCCTGCAAGACACGCCCCAGAGTCACAACCAGCACCAGGAGGCCGGGGCAGAGCACCCTGGGTGGGCACTGCTGCCACGGGTGGCTCCCAGGGGTGGTCTGAGCCCCTGTCCCAGGGCGGGGGCTGTCCAAGGGGACCTGGGCTGCAGGACTTATCATCCCCTTAGGAAAGGGGGTTCAGGCTGCAAAGGAAAACCTCTTGGTGCCAGCTGGGGAAGAAGGAACCAAGAGAGGTTTAACTGCTGCTTGGGAGACCTCCGAGATCCTTGGATAAAAGCGTGGATGGAAGTGCTGCTGTTCATGGAGAGCAAAAGGGCAGCACTGCAGCACTCACGAGTTTTAAAGCTTTTCTTTTCTGCCTCTCTCTCCAACCTCATTAAGACTTTTTTTCCTGCAACCTGATGTATCTTTTGCTCATTCCAAGCATCCCCCCTCACCACAGCTACCCGGCAGAAGAGAGAACTCCAGGTAAAAAAGACATTGCTCCCTGCCAGCCTCACCCACATCTCCAAGCACTCCAGCCCATCACTGACCCCAGTGGTGGGCAGAGACCCCTGGGAGATCCTCATCCCTCCTCCCACCCCCACTGCTGCTTCCTGCCTACCTGTATCTGTGGATGAGGGCGTTGAACATCTTGCCATCGCTCCAGCAGGAGGAGAAGTTGGTGCACTTCAACCCGATGTAACCTGCTGTCACCTTCTGTGTCCACAGCAGGAGCTTCTCCTTGGCTGACATATCCCCCAGCTCGCCACTGATGTAGATGTCAGAGATCTGCAAGGAAGCAGCACAGCCATGGGAGGATGCAGGAGCAGGGAAACCTCCTCCAGGCACATCCAGTTTCTGTGAACTCGCCCCAGACCTGGCTACCAGAAAGGGCAGGAGGCAACTTGTGGTCACCAACGGGGAGAGGGGACACCACGGCTGAGGAACTTGGGAAGGGGTTACAAGACCTGCACAGTGTGGTTTGGGCAGGCTGGACATCCAAGCAGGCAGGGCCAGACATTTTCTAACCCCATTTCACAGGGCCACCAGGTGCTGCTTGGCCACACAGCCCAGCCCAGCTGGGACACGAGCTGACACCACCAAACCCCAGCTCCCAACAACCACCAGAGCCACTCCCTCTGCACCATCCCTGTCCCCACAGACGGGACACACCTCGCTGGGAACACAATGTCCTGGAGAGAGGAGGCTCCAGGCAGGTCCTTTCCTGCCTCTCCCTGCTCCAAGCAGGCCGTGCACCCTCCTGTACCCTCACTGCCCCTGCCCAGCACCCACCACCAGGAGCCCCAGCACCCGTGGACACCAGGGGCTCCTGGAATGGTCACTGCCACCCAGCAGCACCCAGGGTGGGCAAGGAGAAGGGACCACCACCAATATCTCTTGTTGGGGCTGCAGGTGTGGCAGGGGAGCTCCACCTGGAGCACCCCGTTGTAAAAAATACCAACTTAACAAGCAGGAAAACACTTGGAGAGGAGGTTTCTTCCTGACCTCCAGCCATGGAGCAGCTCCACGCTGGGGGAAAAGGGTGCTGGCTGGTGGCAGGGGGTGTTGGTGGCAGGGGGTGCTGTGACCCAGTTCCCAACAAAAGACAGCGACAGTCACGGACCCCTCAGACAGGACTGGCTGCGAATCCCAGACTGGCACGTGACACCACGCACGTGTCCCCGCATGCCAGCATATTCCTGACTGGCACTGCTTCCTCCTCACCCTCCCCTCTCCGGCTCCCCACTTAGTACAATTACCTCCCCTTAATTAAGGGCAGGACAAAGGGGAGGATGGGAGCCGCTGGGATTTTCCAGGGTGCCCACGGAAAGGCAGCGCAGGCTGTTTGCCCCCTGGATTCCTCCTCCCAGCACTGCAGGGAGCAGGTGTGCCAGCACCCAGCCCTGAAAACACCCAAATCCCTCCCCAAAACACGCTGAGCTGGGTGCTGGCAGCGCTCAGGTCCCGGCTGTCAGACATCCCTTTGCAGGCAGGAGACAGGGACCTGCGGGATTATCGTCTCTCCCGCCGGCGGCGGGGCGGATGCTGCCGGTGTAATTGGTATGCTGCAGCTCACCTCCCTCTCCAGCCTGATACGCTCATCACACATAAAACTGCTCTTTGTCAGCTGCTGCCACACTGCCGGAGCTGCCTTTAACTCCTCCAGCCCCGGGGCTGGCTTTCCCCAGGGATGTCGGGAGGCAGAACCTGGTGGCAGAGCCAGGATGGATGGGATGATGTCCTGGGTGAGCAGCAGGATGCAGGATGGGACCCTCCACACCTGCAGGGAGCAAGGGAGGACCCACAAAGCTCCCTCTGCTCAGCACCCCTTTATTAATAACCTGATGGTGCTTAATTAAGAGCAGAATGAACCCTTCTGCGAACCCACCCTCCAGCTGTGCCCCACCCGGGCTCTCCAGCAGTGCTGCCCATCCAGGGGCACCTCACAGCACCCAGATCTGATAAATCCTTTATTTTTAATCCCTGACACAGCACTGGGGCTCTCCGACCACTGGGCCTGTTCCCTGAGAGCATCCCAAAAGGAAACTCTCCTAGAGATGTGCTTATGGAGGTGCAGGGTGCGGCACCAGCTCCACCCTCCTTTCTTCACGTGTCTGTGACAGGACAAAGATTTAGGGAGGCACCAGCAAGAAAAGAGACTGGAAACTCGCAGGACTTGGGGCCAAACCCTTCCAGCATCAGCTCTGTGCATCAAGCAACTGGTGGCAGGATGCTGAAGGCCACATGGTGGCTGTGACACTGGTCCCAACCTGGCAAAGGATCAGGGCCACAACCCCTCGAAGCACAGGATTGTCCTGGGGCACGCACAGCTTGACCAGACCCAAGGGCACCTTTGCCCACGCTGTCACCCCCAAAAGAGTGACCAGCAAACAGCAACAGGCTCCAAAACACAGCACCATCCCCTTGTGCTCCTCCTGGAGACCCCTCAGAGCAGGCGGAGCCCCCACGTCTCCGTGTTCACCCTCCTGCCATCCATCCTGCACGGGCAGCAGGAAGGGGACACCCCAAATTCACACCCTGAGGGCACGAGTGGCAGTGGTGACAGCAGCCACCAGCCGCACCCACTGCATCCAGGGGCTGTCACTCCCAGCCTGACTGTGCCAGGAGCAGGGGACAGGACAGGTCAGTCCCCAAGGGATACTTCCCCAGTGGAGATGCTGGAGTGGAAAAGCTTCAGGATCTTTCTTCTCCAGCATCCTGCCACCCGTGCTCAGCACGAGGCTGCCCTTTGCCGACATGACCATGCCCAGGAGCCACCAGGGTTTGGGATCCACTGAGCCAGGTCCCCCCACCCCGCTCCGGAAAGGGGGCTTGGGCACACTCACACACTGACCATTGCTCCGGCCGTCCCCGAGCTCCCCCTCCAAGCCCGGCCCTCCACAGCGAGCCTGAGGCCACCATCAGAGGGTGACACCGTGGTCCCACCAGCTCCTGTGCCCTTGGCCGGCCGGTCGCTGCCGTACCCCGAGGAGCTCCGGGCCGCGCTGCCGCTGAAGGACGAGGGGCTGCGGGAAGCCGGCAGCCCGGGACCATCTCCCTCCCCGGCCCCGGCCGACGGCAGCCCCGAGCTTCTCCCCGCGCCGGGGTTTTCCGGCTGATCCACCATCGGGGACGGCGTGGACAGCTCGGACACGGTGCCCGGCTCTGCTGCGGAGGAGCACGTCCAGGCGGCGCTGGAGCTGGGATCGTCGCTGCCTCCTTTCCCCCAGGCATCCAGGGCGCTGCCGGCCTCCGGCTCCCTCCTGGGCGCTGCCTCCCGGCCGGACACGGCGCCGGCCGGGGACAGGAGCGTCCCGGCACGGCCATCGGTCCCTGCCCGCAGCGGCAGCAGCACCGCCCGGCAGCTGCCGCTCCTCTGCAGCTCGACCAGCCGGCTCACCGCCTTCTCGCAGTCCTTCTCGGCCGGGTTCTCCAGCAGGCGGGCGATGACGGTGGTGCCTTCCTCCCGGGAAGCTCCCGCCACACCCGGCCGCTGCGGCTCCAGCACCAGGCGCGCTTTCTGCAGCTCCCCCTGGAAGCGCTCCTTCACCTGCACGATGATGCCGGGGGGCAGCGCCGCCGGATCGGGGTCCCCGCCGCCGGGCCGGCTGCCGAGGGGCTCCTCTCCTCCCTCCTGCCCAGGGGCTGCCTTCCACTCGGGCGCCTCCTCATCCTCGGCCACCTCCAGCGCCGGGGGCTCCTCCTGCGGGGCCGCCTCCGGCATCGCTCTCCTCTTCCCTCTCCGCCTCCGTTTGAAGCGCACCCTTTTTTTGGGAGACAGCGGTGCCTTCCCCGCGGCTTTTTCCTTCTGCTCTTTAACGCAGCCCAGCGAATTCCCCATCTCCTCCTGCTCGGCGCCGGCAGGAAGGCGGCTGAGCGAGTCGCCGGCTCCCGAATAAATCCCGAGCCGGGCTTCATCGGATCAAACGCCCGGCGAGCAGCGCTCCGCCGACTGCCCCTCGCCGCTGTCCCCTCCCGCCAGCCCTGCCGCCACCGCCGCCGCTCCAGACAGCCATCTTACAGCCTGGGCGCTGCGAGAAGACAAATTCAAAGCATCTCACTGCAGTTCAGAAATCACTTGACCTAAAAGCAGAGGGAGCGGGGATTGGCTGCGGCGTCCTTCTCTCCAAATATGAGGTAATTGGAGCACGGCCCTTGCCAACACAAACAGGGAGCAGGAATCAGGCAGCGGAGCGAGGAGGGGAGTGGGAGAGGCTGGGGAAGACGGGGATAAAACACAAAACCTAAGGAAGGTTGGCAAAGGTAGAATAAAGGAAGGGGTGGGAGAGAAATGGGAAGGGAAAAAAAAAAAAAAAAAAAAAAGCAGGGAGGAGTCAGAGTGACTCTGCATGCTCGCCAGCCGGCTCCGCAGGGCTGCTTCTCTCCAGTTCGGAAGGTTTGCTCCTTAATTCTTAATTGCGGGAGCCCCAAGAGCCCAACTCGTGTGCTCACGCTGCTGCCAGGCTCACCCAGCTCGGGGCACACAGGTGTCCTGGGGACCCAGCTCGGGGCACACAGGTGCCCTGGGGACCCAGCGTCGCTCCAGGGAGCCGCGGCCAGGGGGTCCCAGCAGGAACGGGAGCGCGATGCTGCCCAGCCCGGCCCGGCCCCAGTCCTGCCCCTCTCCTGTGGCTCCTGCCCCAAACGCCTCCCAGGGCAGGGGTTTGAGGAGCATGGAGCACCCCAGCTCTGCCTGCCGGCTCCGAGGGACCAGGGTAGGGTAACACGGGCCAAAAGGGGGGTTGAGACAAAAATTGGGGGAGCAGGGGGCATAAAGATGGGGGGGGGGACTGAGCTCAGCCCCAGAAAGCAGGGAAACATCCAGTGAGGAAATGCTCAACGGGGAAACGCTCAACAGGGAGCAATCCAGAAGATGACTAAGGGAAACCAGCGACCACAAGAGGTCCCAGGGCATGGGAAAAGCCCCCAGGGCGCCGGGGGACCCCCCTCCCCATCACCACACCAGAGCTGGCAGAGCCTGAGCTCCACACCAGCACCATCCCACCCCAAACCTCTCCCGGGGCTGTCCCTGCCGCCTGCCCCCAGGCAGCAGCACTGGGACACTGAGGGAGATTAAGAGGTTCACAATGGAGCCACAAGCCCAGAAAAAATCCCGTTAGTGCAGCGGGAGCAGGACACGCAGGCTCGCCAGCACCCGCCCTGCTCCCGTGTCACCCACCCTGTCCCCCACGCCGGGGTGGCAGTGTCCCCTCCCAGCCAGGCGTGGAGGGGACCCAGGACCTCGTGATGTCCCTCTCCTGCAACAGAGGATGCACCAGGGCTGGTTGACCACAAGGACAGCAGGGACAAGATGCCACAGGCAGGGCCCCGCTGAGATGACAGTGACTCATCAGCATCCAGAGCCTGACCCCGGCTGCTTCCCAGGCCCAAAGAGCCTCGTCAGCAGCCTCACACCCAGCTCAGCCCCATGCTGCCCCCAAAAGCCTCTCCCCGAGGCACTGCCCGTCCTCCAAAAAATACAATCTTCCAGTGCAATCTTCCTTACGAGTCTCGCAGCCAGCGCTAGTCCTGCCTGGAAGGTGCCAGCAGGGATAAGGCAGGGAGCTGGGACACAGCAAATCCCATGGGCTCGGGCCCACAGAGCTGGTGCCACGTGGCCAACGAGCTGCTGACAGCAGCACTGCCCAGCAAACCCCAAATGCCAACGCACTGATGGCCACACGTCACCCCCTGAAGCCATCAGAGCTACAACTGGATCATTTGAAGCTACCAAAGACCCAAAACTCGCTCTTCCAACAGCATCTCTAGCACACAATTGCTGGAGACAGTCCCAGGTCAGGGCACTTCTCCCATCCCTGTGCTGTCACCCAGCTGACACGTTCCATCCCAGTGAGAACTTCTGTGGCTGCACCGACCACCCAAAGGGCCAAGGGTGCCTTGGCATAAAAGCCCTGGCCCCTTCCAAATTTACTCTTCTCCTCCAGAGACTCCAGCTGAGCAAACAGGCACGGCCAACAACGCGGCACACAACCCATCATTAATGATTTCATTATGCAAATGACAAGAAGGAGGCTGTTGCTCTCCCGGCACGGTCTCCATGACACTGCCGTGAACCTCCAGACCCATCCACGTGCTGACATCTCCATGGAAAATGCAGAAAACAAGGATTCCACTGCCCCGGAGAGACAACGCGCTCCCGACGCCCGCCCCGCGTCCTCAGGCAAGAAAATCCTACCTGGAAGTGGAGGATGATGGTCCAGATGAGCCCCAGGGTGAGCTTGGGGTTGCCATCCGTGATGTCATCATTGCGGATATTCACCAGTTTCACCTGGAAAAAAGGCAAACGGGGTTAAAGTTGCCCGTCAGTCTCACCTGGAGAGCAGGGGGACACGTCCCCCCACCATGCTGTCCCCAGGGCCACCCCGGGCACTCCAGTGAGGAGCAGGCACACAGGAAGATCCCAGCGCTTCCCAAAGAGGCAGAGATGCCACCTCATCTCCTGGCTCAGGGAGGATTTTTCCATGTTTCCAGCGCTCTCCATCCTGAAGTGCTTTCCCAGCACTTAATGGCTTTACCTCAGCTCACGGAGCAGCGTCCCCGAAGCCCTGAGTGCTGGTGCATAATTGAACAGCTACAGACCACGGCAAAAAGGGGATGACCAAGCTTTAGCTCCAGCCTGGGCTCAAAACCCAGCTCTAATGAAGGCAGGAACACCCTCGCTCCTCCCCTGGGGAGTCCCCTCTCCCCAGCACTCCACGGGACCCCACGGATCATTCCCCGGCAGGAGAGTCTGGGGTAAGATCCCAGCAAGGCCACCACACTTCAAAGGAAAAAGCTGTTTCATCCAAGTGGAGAAACAAGTTCCCCAGAGCCCTCGGCAAAATGTCTCTATCAAGGAGCTGAGGAGGAGGAGGAGGGGGGCTGGAAGCAGCTCACCCTCCCTGGAGTAGGGAATGTGCTCAAATTTATTCCATGCCCTCAGGCCAGCAGCGAGGGAGAAAAGTCTCTGCTTCAGCATGAACTGGTTGCATTTATCACCCTCATCATCATCACCTTGGCATATCTGGGAGCATCACAGTGGGGAGAACCCGACCCAACAGGCAGAACAGGACACCCAGCCCCTGGGGCTGTGGGGGTTCCACCTGCAGAGCCAACGAGTCTCGGGATGCATCCCATGGCTCCGGGCGGGATCTGCCCAGGGCTGTGCAGCCCGGCTGCTCTCAGGCACTGAGGAGCCAGCAGCTCCCAAAAGCCCGCTGGAGAGAGCCCGTCCTCCAAAAACCGGATTATAAACCCATGCTGATACCCAGAGGAGTGCCAGCCCCGAGGTCAAGGCTGTGTGGGCTGGGCAGAGCCAGCTGCCACATGTCCCCAGAGTTGGTGGGAAGGCACAGGCGTGCCACAGCCGCACACCCCCACAGCAGGGATCCGCCAGGGAGCCCCAGGGGAGCCTTTCTGGGGTGCAGAAGTGACATCTGCCAAGCCCTCCTCAGAGCTGGGGTCAGGTCCCTCTTTCACAGTGGTTTTTGTGTGCAGGGGTGGTTCCCCAAGGCACAACACCCACGGGGAAAATCCCCCTGCAATCCGTCCTCCATCAGCGCCACAGAGACGGGCACACCCCAGCACAGGCTGCTTCTCGACTCCTTCCAAAGCCTCAGACAAGACAAAGAATGCACAAAACCACCCAGCTCTGCTGGATGAGCTTTTATCAGCCCTCACCTGTCGCTGCTTCAGGAAATCCAGGGCAATCTGCACGTTCTGCAGGCGGTGGAAGCGCATCCGCCCCTTCTCACGTGGCTGCAAGACACAGGCAGCAGTTTTAGGTCAGGCTCGTGGGGCTGGGCTGGGCTGGCAGCACCCCACATGCACAGTGACCCCCCCGGGAGGTGTCAGCGTGCTGCTGTGACCCCCCCGTGCCCCCACACGTCCTGCTCTACCTTGTTCTGGAGTAAATAAGGTCAGTGCTACGCACAATCCTGCTGGAAGGAGGTTAAAATGCTCTGCTGGGAGATGGAGGTGGGAAGATGCTGAGATCCAGACCTCTGCTGAGGCCCCGAGGGTCTGTGTGCAGGCCTGGCTCAGCCTCTGAGGTCCCAGGGCAGGATCTTGCCCAGCTCAGGGACAGCCAGACAAGCTGGGAAGAGGGCTCAGCAAAGAGGTGGCCTCAAACAGGGACAGAGTCCAGTTTGTCCAGGTGGAAGCAGAGGCAGGACAGGAGGACTCAGGACAGGGGACTCAGGACAGGGGGCTCAGGACAGGGGGATTCAGGACTGCAGGTCCCCACTGATGGCAGAGGAACCCTGACCTCAGCACCAGCCCCTCCAGCTCTTCCCACACATGGCAGGGGCTGCTGCCCCAGGTACCTCTGAACCCCTTGGGAAGGGGCACAGGAGACACCCTGGGCCTTGCCCATCCCTGCTGAAGCTGAGGGATTTCCAGAGGGTTCCATCAGCTGAGCCACGGCCAGGGAAAGGGGATGGGTGGCATGGAATCAGCAGGAGCAGGAGGAGCAACACCCAAAAAGCAAATCCCAGCCTCAAGACGAGGAAACACCAGGATGTTCATGGAATCACAGGAGCTTCGGGTTGGGAAGGACCTTAAAGACCAACTCATTCCAGCCATGGTGGGGGGACACACCCCAGAGCCACGTTCTGAACTGCTGGGACACCCCAAGTGCTCCGAGTCACCTTCCTGCTCCAGCCTGAAGGGAAGAGCCCTGTCAGCAAGGAAGAGTTGTCTTTGCAAGGGGAAAAGCTGTCACTGGAAGGGGAAAATCTGCCCCTGACAAAGGGAAAATCTGTCACTGCAAGGGGAAAATCTGTCACTGCAGGGGGAAAATCTGCCCCTGCCAAGGAGAAGAGCTGTCCCTGACAAGGAGAAAATCTGTCCCTGCCAAGAGGAGCACCTCCAGGGCTGCAGGGGACCACCAGGAAGGTGCCACAGCCCTCTCCAGGGAGGTGACACTGCACAAGCACATTGTCACCCCGAGCACAGGGGCTAAAAAACACACCTGGGCACATTTTGGGGTCTGAGCCTCACCTGGGGCTGTGCCGTGCTCGCTCCCACCCCAGTCCCATGCAGGATCCCAGAAGGTGCCCGTGCCCAGAGCCTGTCCATGCAGTGCCAGGTGTGCAGCCCTCAGAGCGGCCCCGAGCAGCGTGCGGGAGCCGCCCCTGTCCCCTCCCGCCCCGTGGAGGGGACACATGCTGTCACAGCGGGTGGGTGGCGTGTCCTGCCTGCAGGCTGACCCTGCAGCGCTCACACAGACAATCCAGAGCCTGGGAACACATTCCTGCTCCAGCACAGCACCCTGGGGAGGGTTTCATCCCAAACCCTGCTGGGTTGGATGGCACTGGATGATCTGGTGGCACTGCCAGGGAGCCGCTGCCGTGGCTGGGACAGGCTCGACCTACTTCTTCATCATCATCATCTTCCTCCTCCTCGCTGCTGGCACGGCACCAGGCCGGCGCTGTCACCAGGCGAAGGCTCCACTGAGCTGGTGGCTCTACAGGCTAAGGAGGACGGGGAGGGTGGCACGGCAGGGACGCAGGATGGAAACCAAAATGTGACACCCGGGCACGAGGAGAAACAAAAAGAAAAAAAAAAAAAAAAAGACAGCAACAGCACGGGGTGAAGGCGGCTGGGTCTCCAGCACGCCCCGGGTTCCAACACTGGAATCCCCTCCTGCTTTTGGAGGGGAGGAGCAGGAAGCTGGCTGGATCCCAAGCGGAGCGATCCAAGTTTTCAGCCCCCACAAAATGGGATTTGGTGTCTGCCGAGGGTACGGAGGGACGTAGGAGATCTTTGCCCAGATCCTATTTCTGGGGGAAACTAAAATAATTCCTGCTGTGCTACGGCGATGGGGATCTTCCCAGAGCTGAGGGAATGTGTCAGTCAGAGAGGGAAGAGGAGGAGGAGGAGGAGGAGGAGGAGGAAGGAGGGGGAACTCCACGATGCTCCAGGCACCAGGGACTGCTACAAACCCAGGAGCTGAGCATGAGGCAGGAGTGTCACATCTGAGATGAACTGCTGGGCACGCTGCCACAGAAGCAGTTTTGGGTCAAATTCTGCTGTTTTCCCTGATTTTAAATGAGGAGCCACACCTGGAAGGTGAAGGTGTGTAAAACCTGGCAAGGAGAGGGCTCTACCCAAGGCACCATAATCAGCTGAGAGACCAGCCTGGGGAACAGGGGTGTGAGTAACAATAAATAAATTTAAAAATACAGTGATAAATACAATAGTAAATCATAATATTCATGGTAATAAAAGAAACAATGACAGACATTTGAAACTGAAACCATGGGGTGAGAAAAGACAGCTGATGGCTGGGGGTGAAGGGGAGCAGGGAGAGGTTGGAGGGGGTTTAGAGGGACTCCAGAATCCCTGCCCAGCCCTGGGGACTCACCAGCTTCACTCCTGACAGCACTTCCAGGAGGGAGATGAGGTTGTGACCATCTCTCAGGTCTTCATAGAGGTCATTGATGTGCTTGCGCACCTGGGGAGGGGAAAAGCCATCAGTGGTGCCAAAATCATCACCAGGGAAAGCAAAATCATCACCAGGGAAAGCAAAATCATCACCAGGAAAGGTAAAATCATCACCAAGGAAAGCAAAATCATCACCAGGGAAAGCAAAATCATCACCAGGGAAAATAAAATCATCACCAGGAAAAGCAAAATCATCACCAGGAAAGGTAAAATCATCACCAGGGAAAGCAAAATCATCACCAGGAAAGGTAAAATCATCACCAGGGAAAATAAAATCATCACCAGGGAAAGCAGCTTTCCTTTCCCAAACGGCCTGGCAGAAGCTGCTGCCAATTTCACACCCAAAACCCAGCTGTGACACCATCTGCACCCCAGGTAACCCCCTGATACCGCAGGAAGGGCAGGAATTTAACCTCTGAACTGAACTTCTCCCATTCCTCCCAGCACCTCCCAAAACACAGCTCCCACCTGGCAGCAGAGCAGCTTCCCAGGGGCACCACGTGCAGCCTCAACACCCAGACCTTGTCCTGGGGTTTTACCCTCTTGGGAATCCCTGGATATTTTCCCCCAGCAGCCTCAAGATTTTTCTCTGTTTTTCATTCCTCTGTAAAGTTTAGGAAGCAGCCAAAAGCTTGGCACAGAGCTTTGCAAAGCTGGCAGGAAAACACAGCTGGGACACCTAGTGCTCAAACCATTTTTTTTTCCTCCTTTTTTTTTTTTTTTTTGGCAAATGGAGAATTAATTAAAACCCACTCAGCATTAACCAAGAAAGCAGGATTGGCACCTCATGGTGCCATGCTAATCCTGCTTAACAAATTTTGGCTCCTGTCTCCACCCTGGAGCATCCTTCAAAGGACAAAAATGCCCCTTTTTCCTGGCCAGAAGGTGCAAGGAGGGAGTCAGGGTTTCCTCCTTTCCCCCAGGATGCACAAACCTCGCGTTAAGCAAGGATCAGGTGCCCAGGAGGGAAAGGCAATAAAAGGGTTGTGTGGTGATGCTACAGTGCCCTCCAAAGGCTCCAGCACATTTCCAGCACGCCCTGCTCTGCTCTGCCTCACACGAACACTCAAAACAAACAGTCCCGGCATTAAAAAACCCTTTAAAACCTTTAAAAAGGCATTTATCTGCCAGTCCCGGGCTGCAACAGACAGAGGGGTGGTCATTTCAGCGGCTTTATAACAAAATCCGTGACTCTTACCTTCATCAAGTGTTTGTTGACCCATTTAGTGAAGGTTTTCTTTTGGACTCTGTCCCGTTCATCTGTCAAAAGGAGACAAAGGCAGCTCTTGGTCAGTGGTTCTCATGCAGAAACTCAAACGACTTTGAAATGAGGGGAAGAGACAGAGGGATCGCCCGGCGGTGCCAGCGCGGATCCCAGGCGGGCACAGGGAACAGAGGCAGCTTATTCAGGGAATGCTGCGGGATGGGGCCGTTCACGAGGCTCCAGCACATCCCCCGGGCAGGGAAATGCAGCTCAGAACTAAACACACAATGTCAGAACAAAACACACCTTTTTTCTTTCCCCTCTGAGTATAAGGATACTTAAGGAAAGCAGCGTGGATGACTGGGATAGGTACCACCCGGAATTCATCCCCCCTGTGCCTCCCCACATCTCCCAGAGGCAGCACAGGGGGGTTTGCCCAATTTTAGGAGGGTGTCCCCCTCCCCTGGCCACCCCCAGAAGGCTTTAGGGTGTTACATAAACCCCCAGATGTCCCATACCAGGCCCTGGCCGGGCGTGCAATTAGCAGCTTATTCCGCCCCTGTATTTTTGGTTCATTGGATTGCCAGGATTTAATGTTTATTTCTGTCCCACAGCTCAGCCCTGGCCGGACACTGGGAGCTCTGAGCGCTGTCAGGACAGGGTGACAATGTGGGTGCCATCCCCGGGGGGTCCCGGTCCCCAAGGGGTGGCAGGGGGACGGGATGGGAGGTTTGTGGTGACGCCAAGCAGTGATGAGGGAGCTCTAGGCAGGCTTTTTGCTCCATGAAAAAATAATAGCAGAGGAAAAACACAGGCAAACAGGCGAGAGGAGATGGTCCCACAGGGCAGGGGGTCCCACTCAGCTCCCCAGGCAGCGAGGGGGGCTCAGGGCAGCCCTGTGTCCAGCAGGATTTAACAACATCACCTTGGAGCACAGAGAGATCCCCAGCACCAACCCCGAGCACTGCATCTCCAGCCCAGAGGACCCCATGGATATTTCGGGAAAGGACGAGCCCTGCCCACCCAAACACATCTCCGACATCGGGGTCTACCAGGCAGCAGCACCCCTTGCTTTGGTTTTAAGTCAAAAATGGAGAAAAAGGAGAAAACCAGCATCTCCCAGGCCAAGCTCCCCAGGACAGCCCCAGAACCCCCTCCTGGGATTGGGGGGGTCGCTGGGGGTCCCTGCACAGCCCCAGGGACCCTCGGGAAAACCCCCCGATGTCTCCATCCACGCAGACTGGAAAGCACCACCCCAACGTTCTTCCTCTTCCTCACCCACCCTGCGGCTTCCCCCTCCGAGAGCAGCGCCAACACGTGGCACAGGGTGACACCAGCCCAGCGTCACCTCCCCGTGTCCCCACTCCGTCCCCAGGCCACGGCACGGAACCAGGTGCCAAAAACCCCCCTCGGGCTGAGCCACATCCACCCTCGCTCCCCATCCCGCCAGGCTCCAGCCTTGGCACGGCTGGCAGGAGCCTCAGAGCCGGCCGTAGGAAGCCGGCACTGCCGCTCTGTTTTTAGGGATTTTCCTTCTCCAGACGCCTCCAGAGCCGCGGGGTCACATCCCTTCCCCGCTCCGGCGTCCGGTGGGGATGGACGGAGCCCGTGTGGCCGGGCAGGGGGTACTAACCGATGCAGCACATGCGGCACACCAGGCAGGCGCTGAGCCGCCTCTTCTCCCCGGGCAGCAGCCGCCGCTCCATCGGCCCGGCCCGGGATGGCGAGCGCCGCTCCGGCCGCAGCGGCAGCACCCGGCCAAGGGTCTTCCGACGGCACCGCTCGGCGACCTCGACCCCGGCGGGTGCGGACGGGATGAGTTCAGGGCCGCAGCTCCTCCCACCGAGCCGCTTCCTACCCGCGGTGCCCCCGGCGAGGCGGGCAGCGCCCGTTCCTCCTCCGCGCCGCCGCCGCCAGCCCCGCACCGCTCCCGGCTCCTCCAAACCCTGCCCGGCAGCGTGCTGCTGGCCGGCAGAGCGGCTGGGAACACCCCCCGGCAGCGAAAGGGCAGAGCTGCTGCTCCCCCCGGCACCGGGGCGCCCAGCGATGCCGAGCGCGGAGCGGCTCCCGCAGCCCGAAGCCCGGCGGGACCGGGATGCGCGCACGGGCTGGCCCCGCAGAGCCGGGCGGCACCGCCGGCCGCCTCTCGGCTTGTTTGTCCTCGCCTTGTTTTCCAGTTAATTGCGCCAGGGACGGGAGGGACAATGCCGGGCTGTTCTCCGCTCTCCCCGCGGCTTCTGCCCAAATCGTGCCCCGCTCCCGGCGCTCGGCACGCGGGGAGATAACGGGAGCCGCCTTATCGCCGCCTCTCTTCCTCTTCTTCTAAATATAATCCCCCTGCAGCCCTTCTGCCGGCCGCTGCCCCGGCCTGCAGGGCGAGAGGAGCCGCGCCGCTGCCTCGGGGAGGTGGCAGCGCGTCCCCGAGCATCGCGCCGGGACGGAGGATGGATGTCACCGTGGATGTCACCGGGGGACAGTCGGCAGCCAGCCACCTCCAGCGCTGCATCCCAGAAGTGCCCACGGCCCAAAGGGTCCTCCATGAAATCCCTCTTCCCATGTCCTGCAGAAATGGGGGGGTTTCCTCTGGTTTTTTTGCCCTGGCTCACCTCCTTCGGGTGGTTCCCGGGTTCTAACCAGATTAAACCTCCCCAGCCCCAGGCCCGTGCTATCAGCTGAGCTAATAATAATGCTGGTTACTGCTTACTAACAATATTAAGGCATTGCAAGCTTATCTCTGCCGCAGCTAATCTTTTCCAGAGTCACCCTGACAAATAACTTGTTGCAATCCCCCCCATGCTCGTCCTCTCCCTGGTCTAGCAGAGGTTTGCTGGCCTCAGCCACCAAAAACCACCCTGTCACCATCCAGGGACAGTCAGCAGAGCCACAGCGGGCAGGTAGGGCAGGGACAGAGGGAACATTACAGGGAAAAGGAAAAGAAAATCTGTCCCACTCCAAAAACAAGGTAGTGGCAGGAAAAGGGACTGCAGAGCCTCAGGTCCCTCAGAGCACAGAGCAAGGGCTGGTGGCAGTGACACAGGCAGCAAACAGAGACCATGAGCAGGATCAGACGTGGTTTAATCCCCTCCCCACCTCCTCTCCCAACACTGCTCACCAGAGCTCAGCTCACGGTTCCCCCAAAAATGGGGATCCCAAAGGAACACTGTGGCACAAATCCCCCCCAGAGGCTCAAGGGGCATTGGTGGCTGCTCAAGAGGAAGGTGACGCTTGGGGCTTTTCTTCTGCTCTTGAACTCACCCAGTGAAAGGAAACAGGGAAAACCATCCTGCCCCACAGCTGCTGAGCACACAGCTGAGCACAGAAAGCAAACCTCCCACTCCCCATCCCGCTGGACCTCAGCATCCCCCGGCACTTTCCATCATCACAGGGATGGCTCCCACAGGTGCTGGGTGCCAGAGAAGCCCCCCAGCACCACCAGAACGCCCTGCACAGACAATTCCCTTCCCATCTGCCTGCAGCAACCTCTGTCCTGGCAGCCTGCCTGTCCCCAGCAGCTCCCAACACGTCCGGCCAGGAGCTGCTGCTCCTCCCAGATCTCTCCTCCATCATCACCGGCCTTGCTCGCTGCCACACTCCATCCCTGTGTGTCTCCTCCTGCCTCGGGCTGCTGCCAGAGTCCATCCCCAGCCCCAAGAACCAGCAGGATAAAAGGTGCCTGGGCAGGCACCATCCCTAATCCCAACCCTGCCTTGGCACCCTCCATCCCACCGATACCCGGTGCTCCCTGGCACGGCCTTCTGCCATCCTTGGGAGGGAACCAGGGGGTTTCGTGCTGCCCACCAGCTCCTGGAATAAAGTTGGGAAGTGGCTCCCAAACTTTCTACTAGGAATGAAATTGGGAAGTGGCTCCCAAACGTTCTACTAGGAATGAAATTGGGAAGTGGCTCCCAAACTTTCTACTGGGAATGAAGTTGGGAAGTGGCTCCCAAACTTTCTACTGGGAATGAAATTGGGAAGTGGCTCCCAAACTTTCTACTGGGAATGAAGTTGGGAAGTGGCTCCCAAACTTTCTCCTGGGAATACAGTCAGGAAGTGGCTCCCAAACTTTCTACTGGGAATGAAATTGGGAAGTGGCTCCCAAACTTTCTACTGGGAATAAAGTTGGGAAGTGGCTCCCAAACTTTCTCCTGCTGTTAAATCCACAGGGACACAGGAGACATCAGACAGGGCACTGATCTCACAGAGATCTCGAGGATATCTCCAAGCCCACGCCCAGTGTGAAAGTGGGATTAAAAAAGAGCCAACCATGGCCTAAAGGAGGGGTTGGTTACTTTAAAAAGCCAATTTTTTAAGCATTGAAACGCAGAGTTTTCCCTTCAAAACAAGCAAAGAATGAGACTGTGCAGGGGGCTTTTTGAACCTGGCACTTTTGAGAGGGGGGATATGCAAAAAAATCTGGCTGGCTGAGGAGCACAAGGTATTTAAAACATGCTGGCTGCCAACTTGAGAGCTGACATAATCCATCATGACAACAGAGCCAACAGGGCAGGATTTACAGAGCCTTTCAACCCAGGGAGAGGAAACGGAGCCTGATTCAGCCTGGAAGAATGCACAAGAGATACCTGCGGTGGAAAAGTATCCAACACCCAGATATTTAATGAGGGAGACACCTGAGATGTGGTGATACAAAGGAGAGCAGGGCAGACGCTCAGCAGAGCTGGCTGAGCGTTGCAGAGCAAAAAACCTGCTGCAAAATGATCCTGGTCTTCCAGGATTGGGCTTTACCTGCCCTTTTCTGGGAAAAAGTAGTGAAAAAAACCAGGTTTTGAATATACTTGCTGCTTGCAACGCTGACTCCAGGATTTTTTCCCAAAAGGGGTGGATTTGGGAGGGGAAACATCCCTCCAAGTAGGATGAAGCAGCAGGTCAGCACGGGGAAGAGACAGCCCAGCTGGAAGCATCTAAGAGATCCCCAAATGGAGCCAAGAACATCCCTGGACAACACTGCCCGGCCATGGAGACAAATGGAGTGGGCAGGTCAGCTGGAGGAATTGCAGCAAGGCTGGCTTTAGTGGGTGACAGGGTGCACCCCGCATGACATTTGTGCAATTCCCTCCCAAGCTCCCCCTCTCCCAGTAGCTCAGAGGGAGAAAGGAAAAGCGGATCCCGGAGCAGCGCCCAGGGAAAAGCCTGCCCGGCTCTGCAGTCCCGCCCCTTCGCATGGAAAAAAAAAAAGGGAAAGAAAAGAGGGAATCGGTCATGGACGCGGGGAAAGGGCCCCATGCGGAGGCACCGGCGAGAACAAGCACGGCTGGAAAGAAAAGAGCGAGGAATCAAAACAAACAAATCCCAGGGGGAAGAGGTCGGGACGGGGAAGGCGTTACCAAGTCCTGGTCTGGGGCCCGGAGCAATCCCACACCCCTGTAACAAATCCTTGCCCTCCTCGAGCGGTCATGTGCGGGCCCCTATTTTGGGAAACTGAGGCAGGGTCAGCCCCAGCTGCTCGGAGAGGCCGTGCCAGCTCCGGGAGAAGCTCCCGGGGCTGCGTCTTGGCGGTGCTGGGAGCTGACGGAGCCGCCGCTGTCACGGACAGGGGTGGGAGCCACGGGGGCAGAAAGGAGGGCAGAACCCCAGCCACGTCTGGTGGGGCTGTGCCAGACAAAAAGCAGCTCCATCCCCCCTCATCCCTGTCACCCCCAGCCCCACACAGGCCGGCAGCGGGCGGTGAGGCCAAATTTAGGCTCTCAATATCCCCACTCGCGTTCGGAGCCCACTGGGGGCTCCCCATTGCCGCGTCCTCCTCCCTCCTCGCCACGGCCACGCCTGTCCCTGTCCCTGCCGCTGCCACGGCTCCTGGGGAGGGACAACAAGCCGTGCCCCGGTCGTGCCGGCCATCTTAGCGCTCCGTGCCCCCACAAGACCCCCCCCTTCCCTGCCCCTACCTTCCCTGCTCCGGCTCCTCCAGTACAGGACGCCGGCGATGCCCAGGACGTGGCTCAGGACAAAGGCAGCGGGGGGCAGATAGGAGCTCTCCGAGAGAGGCATCGCTTCCTATTCCCGGCCTCTTATCCCCAGCCCGGCTCCGACTTTCCTTCTCCTGCTGGAGCCCGGCATCGCCGGGAGGGTGAGGGGACGGATGGAGGGATGGATGGAGGGACAGAAACTCCCAAAATTTCCTGCGTGCGCCTCTGCCCGCAGCTGGCTGTGTCCTGTCCCCGGAGCTGGCAGGGCTTGGGACAGCCAGCGCCGCTGGGACCGGGAGATTCGGGAGCTCCAAGAGGGGGCGGGTAAAGGGAGAAAAGCGAGCGTCAGGCCGGCTCAAACATCTTTCCCCGGAGTTCTCGCGGCCAAACTTCGTCTCACCCCCCCTCCTTCCCTTCCCCGCTCGGTGGGGAGAGACGTCATCTCCTCAATATCCATTCCCAGCCCCGCTGGGAAGGAGCCGCGGCCGAGCCCAGGGGATATCGGCGGCAGCAGCTGCCCTGGCGGCACGGCCACCACGTCCCCGAACTCACGGCAGGGGGGGTTTGGGACAGGCACAAAACCTCGGTCACCCCCCCCCCCCCCCCGATGGGTGACAGTCAGCAGCGTCCCCTGCCAGCAGGCAGCCGGAGGTGCCAAGCGCAGTGGGACAAGGCAGGCAGAGCTTCCAGGGGCTCTCCGGGTGCTCGGGATGGAGCCAGCACCGTCAGGAAACTCTACCCAGCGAGGGAGCGACAAAATTTGGCCTTCTGGGGGGTTGAGGACAGCAAGCGTGTCCCCATCACCCTCCCTGGATGCTCTGAATAACATCAGAACACCCCACCGTGAGGAGACACCCCAAAAGATGCTCATTGTGCGCTTCCCCGCCCTCCCCGTGGCTGGCCGTCCCGCTTGCCCTCAGCATGGCACACCGTGCAGCCCAGCCCCATTTACTAACGGTTTGCACCGTGGTGTTGGGTGTTACTCAGGGTTTCGGTTCTTTTCGGAAACGCTTCCGCCGCCGGCGGTGCCAGGAACGGCGCAGGGAAACCGAGAGCAGCCGGTGCCCGCCCGGCCCCTCCGCCCTCGAAACCACAAGCAAACGGGCTGGGGAGGCTCCCACAAAGGCTGGATTGATCCCGCAGCCCCTCACACGCAGCACCGCCAGCTCCAGAGGGAGAAAGTGGCTCTTGGATTGAGGCTGGACGGAATTAAAGGCGCATTTCTCGCCGTTTCTGCTTCCCCAGGGCTCAGACAAGAGGGGGGTTGTTCTGCTGGGGCTCAGGGGAGCTCTTCAGGTGAGGGTGGCACAGGGCAGAGCTGCAGAGCATCAGCCTGGCTCAGGATGAGAGCCAGGAACCCCAGCTCAGGATTCACTGACCAGGAGATGCAGCATCAGATGCCATCCCACAGCTCCTGCTCCACATTTGGGAAACCCCATGAGGTTTTGCAAACAGAAATTTATATGATATTTACAACCTTGAGCGATTCCCCAAACCCAAGAGCCACCAGCTGGTCAGGCACACAAAGAGAACCATATCAAGCAAAACCCGGTAGACCCAAACACTGCCTGAAACATTCCAAAACCTGGCACAGGGTGCCCAGAGCAGCTGGGGCTGCCCCTGGATCCCTGGAAGTGTCCAAGGCCACGTTGGACAGGGCGTGGATGTTCCTACCCATGGCAGGGGGGATGGAATGAGATGATCTTTGAGGTCCCTTCCATCCAACCATCGTTCCCTGGGGTTCCTGCAGCCCCCACATCTTTTGGGACAACGAGATGGGTGACAAAAAATACAGAATTACCCCGGGGCTCGGCGCTGTTGCAATAGATTCTCCAGAGCTCCATCCCTGCCTGGATGAAAAACATCCTGGCATAGTTTTCCTCCAAAGACGTCTGCTTTCTGTTAAAGCTGCAGGAGGAATGAGCCACCACGAGGCAGGCACCAGGCCACCATAAATGGGCCCCTGGTCCAACCTGAGAGGGGCAAAGAGCCTCCTGCAAGGCAGACGAGAGCTGGTGACGTGATGGAGCTGGGATGTGCCAGAGGAAAAGGGCTCAGGAAGCAGGAGCTGGTTTCCCACATCCCCTCACCCCAGCTGCAACCACGGGGGCTCAGCTGCTCTTGGGTTTTTTGGGTGTTTCCTGCACAGAGGGGATGATAAAATGCACTGAGAGCTGCCAGCTGCTCCAGCTGGAGAAGGCTTTGGGTGAAATAAATTCTTCAAATATATGTAATTGTATGTAAATATATGTTTTTATTTCTTCTTATGTGTATAAATAGAATTTGATGGAATCGTAGAATGCCCTGACTTGGAAAAGACCCACAAGCATCACCAAGCTCAACTTTTGAATATATTTATATAAATGTATATTTATATCAATACATCCCTCTGCTGCATCAGGGCACCCTGGGGATTCCTGTGACCCCAAATTCCTCCAGCTCCCTTTAACACCATCACCCCGCTTTCCTTTCCCCGCTGCAGGAAGCTGGTAGGGCAGGAAGGAGGTGCCTGACCCGGGGTGTCAGGAGCCAGCATCGAGTTTTGGGATGACTCTGCCAGACTCTGGGGACCACCCAGCCCCGGATGCAGCCAGCAGCGCCCACACCCCCCCCTCCCTGCCATGGAAACCACCCCGAGCACCCAAAACACAAACAGCTCATTTTTAGTTCCTCGCAAGGCGGCTTTGCCCAGAAAGGAAAGGGGTGGGGAGAGGCCACATCTCCAACCGCCCCGCGCAGGAATTTGGGGAGGGCAGAGGCCCTGCCCTCCCACAGCGGGGTCTGCACCTTGCAGGGCACCCCCTTGACTCACAGGCTGCCCTGGGCAGCATTTTGCACCGGCCAGAGTGGTGGGAGCCCAGCAGAGCCCCCCAGCTGGGTTTAGGGTACCCCACAGGGTACCCCACGGGGCAGCTGGGGGGGTGTGGATGCTGAACCCCCTCGCTGCTCCCCGGAGCTGAGTCACGCCAAGCTTTGGGTGTCCTGGGCTGCTCCTCCCCCCTCCATGTGCCTCCCCAGTGAGTAATGCTCAGGCGACAGAGATCAGCTCCCGGCTCAGCTCCCGGCTCCGGCATCTCCTTATATGACCGGAGAAGCTGCCGGGGCAGCGTCGCACAGGAGCCGGGCACAGCCCCCGCGTCCCGGCACCGCTCAGGGCACCGAGGCTCCCTGGCATCGCTGTGGGCAAAGCCTCCGGGGTGCTCCTGGGTGCCGTGGCCTGGCAGAAGGCAGCAAAAGCTCCGTGAGCTCCGGCCAGGGCTGCGCGTCCCAGCCCGGGGAGGTGGCAGCCAGGTGGCACTGTGGAAACGCTGGAGCGGGCATGGCTGTGACACAGGCAGAGCTGGCACCCGGCAGCACCGAGCCGGGGGGAAGCATGGCCGCGGGGCTCTGCCTGCACCCCGCCGTGCCCGGGTGGGGCAGCGTGCCCCCAGTGCCCCCCGGCTTAGCCCAGCAAAGCCCCCCCCATTGCCTGCAGCAGGAAAAAGTGGGCATGGGAGCAGCTGGGAGCGCCCCGCAGGGATTCTCTGCCCCAAAGGGCCATCGGGGTCACCCCACCCTGCCCACCGGGCACCCCGGTTCTCAGCCTGTGCAGCAGCAGTGCTGAGCACGCACAAACTCGCGGCTGCAGGAGGAGCCAGATTTCCTGCCGGGCTTCCTCAGCCAAGCTTTCCCCCTCTCTGTTGTTTTTTCCTCCTTTCTGGGAGCTTTAGGGGCAAATCTCAGTCGGTTGTGGCAGCGCTGAAAATCGACCAGGAGGGGAAGGAGAGTCCAGGTTTTTGGATCAGGGATGATCACAGACAGCGTCACCCAGGGGCAGGTGGGCTGAGGAGTGTGCCTGGGCTCCCGGGGGGCTGGAGGGGGGCACAGGGCTGGAACAAACACAGCTCCCAACCCTCACCCAGGGGATGGAGGACATCCACCCCCTTCCAGAGCCTAGCTGAGCTCATTCCCCCCCTCCGCAGCATCACACCCTCCTGGCAAACCACAGCAAAGGCAGCTGCGGACAGACAGACAGACAGCCAGCTCAGCAAGGCCCATCCCTGGCTGCCGAGCGCTGCCGCACGTGCCAGGGCACCCCGTTCCGCCGGCAAGCACGGGCACGGCCCCGCCGGGGTGCGGAGCCCCGCTCCACCCTGCCCGCGGCGCCAGCAGCCTTGGGAAAGGAAAGCCAGAACAAAGATGACGTTTCTTCTGATCCGGGCTATTAAAAACAAGGTGGAACGAGGCAGGTCACGGCTCCCGATGCTGCCCAGCTCCTCGGCTCCTGCTCCCCCCATCTCCTCCCGCTGCCGGTGAATCAGCGGCCCCGGCGTGTGCGGGCACAGCCGGGGAGCCCTCGCCAGCCGGCTCCTGGCACAGCGGGCACATTCCCCACGTTCAACATTTCCTTCTGGCTTTCATCATCCCCCGGCGGACACATTCCTGCTGGGAAGGACGGGGAAAAGCCCGCGGGGTCCCGTGCTGGCCCACGGGCATCACCACCCAACTCCAGCGAGGCAAAAACCAGGACTGTGGAAAGACAGACAGCAAAGCTCTAGGAAATCAACGTCCCAAACACAGGGAAAAATTGGGATTTTGGCTCTGAGTATCCCTCTGCTGCTCCCCATTCGCACAGGAATAGTGGAAGCTTGAGCTGGGATTCATCTGGATTAACCAGAGCAGCTCCATCCCACCCAGGGCTGGGGGCTGTTCTGCACCACTCCCCCCAGTCTGCACCCTGAGGGCAGCACAAATCAATATTTGCCTGCAAATGCCTCACAGAGGAGCTTCCAAAGGTCAGCAAAACAAGGGGGGAGAGAAGGGGCTGGGAGGAAACCTCGGAACCCCCCCCAGGCACCATCAGCGATAAAATCGGAACCGAGCGAAAGGAAGCTCCGGTGATAAGAATGGAGATGTTCCCTTTTCCAGCAGACGTCTGGGCACCAAAATTAGAATAACATCTTTTAAAAAAGACAAGACTTCCCTTCCCACAGCCGGGCTGGCAGTGCTGCACCGGGGGGGGGGACGTGGGAAAGCACCCCAGGACCCCCTGGCTGTGGGATACAGAGGTGGAGGGCAGGGATCGAGGTCCGAGGCAAGGCTGGAAGCAAACATCATTCCTGCGGCTTTCATCCCGCAAAGGCAAACAGCTGAGCTGGACGGCCACCTGCTCATGACTTAATCATTCCCCAGCAGCATGAACTCCTGCTGCCAGGCTGGAGGGCAAATCCCCCAGCACGCCAGCGGTTGTGGGGTCTACGGGAATGCGACATCCCAACCGGGGCCATCCAAAGGGACCAACTCTGGTGAGACGGACAGAGCCAACAGGAGAACCCAGGGCCTCGAGAACCTCAAAAATAACTCAGGAGGAGACCGTTCCCTGCACAGCAGGCTCAGGAAGAGGCTCCCACATTTCCTGCAGGAAGAGCAGCTGGCATTCCCAAAGCATCACCTTCCTTTCCTTGCTGGGGCTCACTTTTTGGTGCCCCAGACTGAGCGCCTTTCCCAGGGGCACCCACCCCCAGCCCTCCATGCATCCCCCAGAGTGCCCCAGCTCCCTGTGCCCCTGACACAGAGCCTTGCCCACGAGCCACGTGCCCACAAAGCCAGCCCGGACACATCTCATCCCGACTCTCCCCTGGCCTTTGGAACTCTCCCTGCAGCCCGGGAGCCAGCGTCACGCTGGAGGGGGGGTGATCTCACCGCTGCTTTCCCAGCATGACAAACCTCCCTCCATCCGCCCTCCCCAAGGCTGCTGGGACTCTGCTGACGCAGCAGCTCAGGCATTATTTCATCGCTTCCCACTTCTCGGAAGCCTCCCGTGGCTTGTCACCCCTGCGAGGACGCTGGCAGCTCCCGCTCGTCGAGTGATGCCGTGAAACTCACGGCCACGTAACCACGGGAAGCACCGAACCCCGCGGAGCTGGCACGGACTCGGCGGCATCGTCCTGCACGGGGAGGGCAGGAGGGAACAGGGACAGGCACTGGGGGCACAGATCAAAGCCGCACCGAGAGCTCGGAGCCATCCTGGACGCACTGGGAAATGCTGGGTGAGAGGGAAGAGGTGAGGATGGGGATGCACAGGGAAGGAAGAGCAAAGGTCTCCTGGTAGAAAACAGCCACGGGCTCCTCAGGAGGGAGCCCTGGGCAGAGGAAGGCTTGCTCGCACACCCACGTGCAAGAGGACACACACGTCTGCACGCCTTCCCAGGGGCCTGTGCTGACACGAGAGGTGGCTTCTTTCCCAGGCCGGGGGAGGAGGAGGAAGGCGATGCCATCTCCGGGTCCCTCCCTGCCCCTCCGGCCACGGGGACACCTCCACAGAGCCGCCGCCGTCTCCGCGGCTGGGTAAACACCCGCTCCAGAATTCCCAGCACACCCCGGCACTGGGGGGAGAAAGCCATGAAAAAAACAAATCCCCCCCCAGAAAAAAAAAAAAAAAAAAAAACCACCAGGAGATTTGATAGAAACCCCGGCAGAGGGGAGAGGCACAGGAGAGCAACCCAAATCCCAAATCCTGCACCCGCAGGAGCCGAGCAGCAGGAATGCCCCGAATGCCGGAAAAATCCCCCAAATGAAGCCTCAGACCCCAACCCCTCTTGGAGGAGGCAGACCCTGCTGTGCTGTGGCTCCTCGGGGTGCAGAGCTGCTCGCCAAGCCCCGGGAGAGCCGTGGGGAGCCGAGGCACCGGGATCATCCCCGGCAGCTCGAGTCCAAGCTTTGCACTTCCCACAGCAGCGGCTTAGGGAGCAGCAAAGCCGGGGGGGGCGGAGGGATGGCCGGCATCAAAACTCCTTTTTTCTGCCAGCTAACAAAAGAGCCGGTGTCTGCGCGGGGAGGCTCGTTATTCCAACGCCAAGCAGAGGCTGCTTGGCAGCGGGGGAAATAGGCAAATGTTGGGCTAGCGGGAACTGGCTGCGCTTTGTTTGGGGGCTGCTGTGTTTGCACAGGCCCCACACAACGGGGGTGTTGGGGCCAGGGGGGTCAGGGCTGGGCTGTCCCCTGGCTATGGCCACCAGCTCCGGTGGCCTCGTCCTGCTGCCCACAAATAAAGCACCGAGGTCACGCTGCCCAAGGCGCTGTTAGGAAGTTGTGGGTCCCCCCTTTTTTCTCCCCAGGTGTGCCCCAAAAGGCAGCTCAGGGTCCCCCCCAGCCTCGCCACGCTGCCAACGCGAGGACGGCGGCGGTGGAGCCGGAGATGTGCAAAACCCCCTCTGAGAAATGGAGGTCAAAGAGAAGGAAGCAGCCAATTCCCTCCTCTTCCTCTGCAGATGGAGGGCAGGCAGCAACCTTGAGCCCTGATCTCATTAGATGTCCCAAACTAAGCAGTGTGAAACCTGATTAGCGCCGGCCCGGGAGGCGGGAGAAAGAGCGGCGGCTTGCTCTGCCAGCCAGCCCCAGCACCCTGCCTCTGGAGAGGGGGATCTGAGGAGCACGGCACCCACAGCTGCCTCCCCACAGCACCCAGGACCTGCTCCTGGTCCTTCCGATCACACCCCAGGTCATGGCCGTGCTGTGCCCTGAAGTGATGCTTCATCCCAGCTGCTCCCGCCAGCTCCCGGCCAGTTGGCCTTGGCATGCAGCAGCACAGAGAAATGCAGGATTAAAAAAAAAAAGGGGGAGGCAGGAGCCCAAAACTTCTGTTCCCTAGAGACCTGCTCTCCTGCAGAGAAACTTAATCCCTGTTAAAAAGCAAATGAAATAATCCAGTTGCTAACACTGCTCTGGCCGCTCCGTTCAAGCCCCAGATCCGCCGGACCCTTCCAGCCTGGCCCAAACCCAGCAGATTCCCTCAGCAGGGCTGAGCCGGACCTGTCTGGGGCTAAAACCATCCCTGGCACCACAAAGCAACGGTGGGAAAGCTGTAAATCAGCAGAGATCCTCAGTTAGGGCACAGCCCGTCAGTGTCCCTGCCTGGCAGGGCTGCCCAGGGGACACCTCAGCGCGTGGCCGTGCTGGAAAAGTGTCCCTCACCCTTTCCCAGGACACACCAGCCCCATCCTCCTCATCATACACAGGGCTGGCAGAGCCAAAACTCACCCGGGCCTCCACCCAGGGCAGCCAGGGAAGATGTTTGCCCTGGGTCTCTTATCACAGCCGGCCACCTTGGGCGGCCCTGTCTGCTCCTCGGGGAAGCCACCGCACGATGGGACAGCAAACAGCGACAAGGGGACGAGCTGTGGCACCACTCCAGCGCTGTGGCAGGGCAGGATGCTGCTCCTGCCTTTGCTCTGACCACACACACATCCCCCGGGCAGCAGAGCCAGCACCTAACACCCAAATCCCTCCCTTTTAACAGCAGAAACTCAGCGGGGCTGCAAAATTCCTCACTGCGGGCACACGCGCCACGGAGAGGTGACAGGAACAAGCACGGACCCACTCCTTGGTCACCGGGGAAAATCTGAGCCCGGTTCCCCTGGGGAAAAGCACGTGGCAGCTCCAAGGTCAGATGGAGCCAGATTAGCTGGCACTGCACGGACAGGGCCGAGGAGATGCCAGGTTTGAGCCGGCTACCAAGCGAACAACAAAACTCCTCAGAAAGCGAAACCAGCCGGCCTCGTGCTCGCTGGTAAAATTAACCCAGCAATAAATTTGTAACCTAATGGGTTTCCTCAGCCAAGCCCAAAGGATCTGGTCATCTCGGGGCCGTGACCGACGCTGCCCCGGGAAACTCAAGATGGAAACTGTGTGGAAAGTCTGGGTGACCCCACACCCGCCGGGGCAGGGTCCCCCCCTGGACGGAGCAGCATCCTTTGTGCCCAGCACGGAGACAGGGATCTGGCAGGGCCCCCCAGCCCCATCCCAGCTGGGCGGGCTGGGGGCACTGGGATGCTCTCCAAGCCCCTTGGAGGGCTGACAGGGATGGATGCTGGCACGGAGCCGGGGGTCAGGGGCCTGGACTTACACACACGAGCATTTACATATGAAACGCTCCCAGCTCCAATATCCGCTGCTGCCTCCACCTCCCCGGGGAGATGAATAGAGATGAGGGGGGGGAGAAGGGAAAAGAAACCTCTCCAGCAATAAAACCTTGTTTTCCTCCAGCTCTGGCCAGCCCTGTAGCTCAAGGGCAGGCTGGGCTGGCTGTTCTCAGCGCCGGGAGCACACTCAGATCCATGGCAGTGCCAAACAGTGACAGCAGGATGCACGGCACAGCATCCCCACGCCAGTGAGCACCACAGAGCCAAACATTCCCTGTGGGCACCCCTTTTGTGCTTAGATGCACTGGGAAGCCCCTCAGCAGCGTGAAAGGGCTCAAACTGTGCTGGTTCAAGCAGCATTTGGCCTCCTCCAAGCACAGAATCCCAGACTGGTTTGGTTGGAAGGGACCTTAAAGGCCATTTCAGCCCCACGGGCAGGAACACCTTCCAGCAGGCCAGGTTGGACACTTCCAGCCTCCACCCCACTGAACTAAAACCACAAAGGGCTGTGGTAAACACAGCTGGTGACAGACAAAGTCGTCATCACCAGGTCTAGAGGCAGCAAAACACACCAAAAGCCACGGACTGGGCTCCTCGGGGACGTGCCACCCGCGCTTCCACGTCCTTGTTCCGGGCTCGCGGGAACGCAAAGTGCCACGAGCTCTGGGATGTGGGAGCCAGCACAGGAGCCAAGGCTCCCAGCAGGGCTCTGGGCAGCACCTGGAGAGGGGAAGGCTGCCAGCTCAGCTCCTGCAAGCAGTCACCTTGTAAACACGATTAATAATGTCATCCTGGCTCCCCGCACCCCGCTCTCGCGGGCACGACGGGAATTCGCCGAGCTGCAGCTGGAGACGGGGCTGGGAGGCTCCGTGGGAGAGCTTCAGCAGCAGCCCCAAAGCACAGAGAGGGGCTCAGTGGCACCCAAACCCCGCATCCAAACCCAGCAGCCATCCCTGCTCCTGCTGCCAAGAGGCTGGAGACGGAGGGGACAGAGCCACCACCCCCGGCACTCCCAGCCGGCACACTCGGGGCTCCTCTTACATTGATTCCCAGTGCCAGCTGCAGCGAGGCTCAGGAAAAATTTATGATGGACACCACGGCAGCATAAGAAAGTGAATTATATTCCTCCCAGACTCGATAACTCAGGGCAGCTGTCAGCACAGAGCTGCGGGATTAACCCTTCGCGGCGGCGGCACGGGAGGGTGGGGACACTGCCAGCCCGCTGGTGACAACTCCCTTGGCTCCCTGCTAAATTAAACATGGAATTGATTCACCTTTGTTATACAATGGGATCAGCTGGTAAAGCCCAGCCGAGGCCTTGCTGTAAAAAGGGGCAAGTCAATGACAGCATTGTTGGATGACAGGCGATGGCATTCCAGGTGCCTTCTGTCTTCCTCTCCTCTCCTGCTCGCAGCACGACGAGGCTGGCTGGGAATTCCAGAGGAAAAAGCTCCTCTGATGGCAGGGAGGATAAAAAAAATAGAGAAAGAAAAGGGAGAAAAAGCATTCTCAGGGCACCAGGTAAGCCGAGCTGCTCTCCCACAGCCCCGGCTCGCTGCTTGTGACCGTGGGACAAGGGCTGCGTGCCTCCAGCCACCTGCCAGGGGCCAGCCCAGCACGATCGGGTGTCCCAGCTGGCTCTCCAGGGACAGCCTGAGAGGCAGGAGAGGGCAGAGCACCGGCAAAGAGCTTTAGAAAGAAGGGAAGTGGGAAAACAGCAATCTGCACCCGCAGCCACGCGGTGCAAACACCCTCAGCAGGGCAGGATCGGCCCCCAGCCCCTGGGAACAGCAGGAATTTGAGCTCAATGCCTTTCCCAGTTGTTCTTTGCCAAGCAGCTTCCCCGGGCTGCCTGAGCTGCTGCCCCAGAGCTCCTTTGTGCCCAGCTCCAAAGCCACGAGGAGGACAAAGGAGGGAAGTGGAGGGAGCCCGGGGAGCACCACCCCTGCCTCCCTCCCTCCCTCCCCAGCAGCTCCTCCATCGATGATCGATGACAGATGGTGGCACCCATCTGCTCAGCCTCTCCCTGCCACGGCTCACAAATACCTCTCAGGGTGCCCAGTCCATCCAGGAACTTCTTGTACTTCTCCAAGTTCATCTTCCAGCTCCCCGCTCAGCTGGGTGGCATCGGGGCACCCACCAGCCCCGGCCACTGTCCCCAGCTCAGCATTCCTGCTGGACTCCTCTCAGTCGCCCTTTGACCACTGGCAGTGTTTCCTTATTTGATGAAAGCCTCCCAGGGCTGAGGCCACCCCCCCTTTTTGCAAATGAGCCCAGCAACTGCCCTGCACCACCAGGGCCCCCCGGCATCCCCTTCCCACCCCTCCACGCCGGAGCTTTCAGAGATTGGATGTCCTGAGGATATTTCCAGCAAGGAGAGTGTTCGAGGGAATTGGGAGGGGAAGGGAAAAAAAAAAACCAATGGGGTTTAAGGCAAGGAAAATGCAGGCAGGGAGAGATGGGTTCCCATCCTTGTGGGAAAAGCCACCCTGGTGACCGACCCCAGGCTGACAGTCTGGGAGAAGCCATCAGAAAAATTCCTTAAAATGTTGGAAAATGGAGAACGAAAAAAACCAATGGGATCCAGGATGAGGAAAACACAGGCAGTGGGTAAATGGGCTCCCATCCTTGTGGGAAAAGCCACCCTGGTGACTGACACCAGGCCGACAGCCTGGGAGAAGCCATCAGAAAAATCCCTTAAAATGTTGGAAAATGGGGAAGGAAAAAAAACCAATGGGGTTTAAGGCAAGGAAAATGCAGGCAGGGAGAGGTGGGTTCCCATCCTTGTGGGAAAAGCCACCCTGGTGACTGACCCCAGGCCGACAGTCTGGGAGAAGCCATCAGAAAAATGCCTTAAAATGTTGGAAAATGGGCCAGGTGAGAGCCAGGAGCAGATGGGGAGCAGATCCCTCCTGGCTCTGCCCCCCGACACTCGCCACATGTTCACCTCGCCCTGGCTGCAAGGGGCTTACGAAGCTGAAAAGGAGATTTACTGGTTTTAAAGGAATTTTTGGCAGCAGGAACCAGCCCAGAGAGATCCAAGGGGATCCAAGTGCCTGAGCTGCTCGTTGCTGCCCTTCAGCAGGACGGCTGTCCACCAGGCACAGACCAGGACTTCTGTTAAATCAAATAATAGAGACAATAATGACAGTGATAATTATGGTAATATAATCATCATCAGTAGTGTTGAAACGTGCTGTCATGGAGGTAGATCCTGCTCTCCCCATTCCCTGTCTGGAAAGGTCCCAGCAGATTGAGCAAGACCCACCACACGGTGCAGGATCATCCTGCCTGGCTCCCACACAGCATTTGAGCTTTGCCAGAGGAAGGGGAGAGAAACAGAGCAAGGATGTGCTGCAGGAGCCAAACCTCCCCCCAAAAACCAGGGGGGAAGCTCCCTGAAACTCAGGGTAGCAAGGAGATTCCCCTCGCCCCCTTGAATCCCTGGCTCCTTGTGTTGAGATGCATCCCCAGAGCAACCCACATCCCACAGCAAATTATCCACCAAAACATGAATAAAAACAAAACACTCATGGAAGCAACCCTGTGTCCACCTCCTCCCCAGCTCCAGGACAGACAGACACCTCTCCAGGGACAGACACACACCGGGGGTATCACTTTGCGTGGTGAGCAGAGCAAACCCAGCAGGCCAGTTGCTGCTCGTGCCCCTGACAGCTGGGAACCAGGGAGCCAAAAATCCCTCTGGGAGCTCCCAGTCGGAAAGGAGAGCAGTGCTGAGGTGCCCCCTCCACCCTCTGGTGACCCCAGCACCCTGTGCACCCCTGGGGACAGAGGTGACATCCTCAGCTCCCAGCCAGGAGCTGCTCCAGGAGCTCACCCAGCCACCAGGGAGTGGCCACGTGGAGAGCCTGGATTTAGGAGCTGGTGCCCTCTGCATCCCTGGCACCACAGGGCCATCCCCAGCCATCCCCCCACCACGCCAGCAGCAGAATAAAAGTTGTTGGGAGAAGCCAAGTTGTCACCACTAAAAATAGCACAATGGAATTTTCCTCTAAAGGAAGAAAAAAAATAACAAGGGAAAGAAAAAAAATCCTGATCCTTGCTGACAAAGGGGCTGGGAGAAGGAAGGGTGGGAACGGCTCCATGGAGGGGACACGAGGGGACATCAGCTCCTTCCTCTCCAACGCCCCCAAACAGGCACAGAGAGCTGAGCTCATCATGGGGGCACAGAGATCCCACCTTATTTTTTTATTTTTCTCCTTCCTGGCGAAGGGGAGAGACCAGACCCCTCCAGGATGGCCACGGGCAAGCAGGCAGCTGCTCCAAAATGCCAGCAGCAGGATGGAGATGGGGGGAACTCACCCCAGAACCCACTGAGCTCCCCCAAACCCTGCCCTGACGGGGAGAAGGACGCTCCCCTCCTCCAGCCCCGAGGGGGTTAATGGGAAGCGGCTCTGACGCCACCAGATCCCATCCCCAAGCATCCCAGCTCCTCTCCCCTCTGCCGGGAACGCCAGGAATTCCTGGAGGAGGGAGCATCGCTCCAGCTGGCTCCACCAGCAGCGCCCTGAGACTCGGGCTGGGGGGAGTCAGGGGAGCCCCCCGGTCCCGAAAGATCCAGGAATCCCAGATCTGCCAGCACGGCAACTGCCCCCGCAGCAGGAACGAGAGGCATCCCAAACAGCCGGCCGGGATGGAATATCCCCCAGGCAGCAGCGTCTGGAGGCGCCTGCACTGAAACCTCCCTGTGCCACCCCTGGCTGTCCCCAGGGCTGTCCCCACAGGGTCACCCCGGAGCTGGGGGGATCCTGGACACCCAGGAGTGGCGATGGGGCTGTTGAAGCCATGCCAAGGATGTTGCCAGAGCCAGGGAACGGATCCTGGACACGTCCCGGGTGCAGGGTGGATTTATTTAGGGACAGCCTCAAGGCTCGCCCTGGTGACCCCCCAGCGGGGTCACAGGGACGGCCAGGGCCACAGCAGCTGTCCCCAACATCACTGAACACTCCTGAAGCACCGGCGTGGGGCATGGGGGCACTAATTAATGCTCATTAGCTGGGACCACCAGGCTGGGAATCCATCCCCACCCTACCCTGCACGGAAAGGAGTCGCTCCCACAGAATTTACCAGGAGCAAAAGTGCCCAAGGTCAGCTGGAATCTCCCAGCCAAGGCAGCCCTTGTATACAGTTTCCTGCAGGGGAAAATAAGCTGCTGGCAAAAGCATTTCTGTAGGGCCACAACGGACCCAAATAACGATTAATAAAGATCAAGATGAGTCCCAGCCTGATAGGACACAAAAATCCCACTGGGATCAAGGCACAGCTCCGTGGCCGTGCAGGAGTGGGGTGGATGGCTGGGGGGAGCAAGGGCAGAGCAAGAGATCTGGAGAATGAGCTGGTTTCAATCCCAGCCATGCCAGGATTACACCCCCGACCTGGGCAGGGGTCCCAGCAGAGCTCGAGGAAGGGGAAAAGGCTCCCAGCAGAGCTCAAGGTGGGCAAAACAGAAGCTGGGAGAGAACGCAGCCCACGCAGGTGCTGCAGAGTGCAAAACACAGCACTCATCACCTGTGGGAGGCTGGAAAAGCTTCTCCAGCATCATTAAAAAAAACCACTCATCTGAGCAGAGGAGGGCAGGCAGGGCACGCTGGGACCCAGCGGAGGGAAACGGGGCTCAACAGGAAATGAAAATGGAAATGCAGCCTTGTCACGCACAGGAAAACAACGAAATAAACACAATTGTGGCCTCCCAGCGCCCGGAGCGCGCTGGCTCAGAGCACTGATAAACAGCGGGTGACAAAGGGACACTCCAGGCACGGGCTCTGCAGCCAGACCTGTCCCACCTCTGCCGGGGGCTCTGGGGGGCACAGGGAGCCGCAGCCCGCCCTGCCGGGACCAGCATCCTGCTTCTCACCCGGAATCTCCCAAACAATCTCCCCCCTCCCGCTTCCCCCACTCTTCCAGGAATCCCCGGGCTTATCTGAGCCAGGAGCAGGACACACAGATCACATCCCAGGACTCATTTCACCCTGTCCACGGCCAAACACACACCAAACCTGATCACCCAGCTTCCTGCCTCACCAGAAACCCTGTCCACAGCCAAACACACACCAAACCTGATCACCCAGCCTCCCGTCCCACCACACACCCTGTCCATGGCCAAACACACACCAAACCTGATCACCCAGCCTCCCGTCCCACCACACATCCCCATGGCCAAACACACACCAAACCTGATCACCCAGCCTCCTGCCTCACCAGAAACCCTGTCCACAGGCAAACACACACCAAATCTGATCACCCAGCCTCCCATCCCACCACACACCCTGTCCACGGCCAAACACACACCAAATCTGATCACCCAGCCTCCTGCCCCACCACACACCCTGTCCATGGCCAAACACACACCAAACCTGATCACCCAGCCTCCCGTCCCACCACACACTCCGTCCATGGCCAAACACACACCAAACCTGATCACCCAGCCTCCCGTCCTACCAGAAACCCTGTCCATAGCCAAACACACACCAAACCTGATCACCCAGCCTCCCGTCCCACCACACACTCTGTCCATAGCCAAACACACACCAAACCTGATCACCCAGCCTCCCGTCCCACCACACACTCTGTCCCCAAACACACACCAAACCTGATCACCCAGCCTCCCGTCCTACCAGAAACCCTGTCCATGGCCAAACACACACCAAACCTGATCACCCAGCCTCCCGTCCCACCACACATCCCCATAGCCAAATACACACCAAATCTGACCTCCCAGCCTCCTGCCCCACCGCACATCCCCGTGGGAAGCTGAGGCTGGAGGATCCCCCTCCCCGGCCCCCCAGCCGGGTGAAATCCATCCAGACACACAAAACCCCAGGACAAGAGCTTGGAAGTGAAGCTTCCCAGCTCATTAACACAATCATCCTCCGTGCAGGGAATTTCCTTGGCAGTTTCCCTCTCCGAGCTGGAGGCTGTTTGGACCCCCCCAGACCCCCCCCAGCTGAGAGGTTAAATCTGGAGTTTTCCTGGAAGAAAGAGAGTCTGGAAGGAAAGGACAGCATCCAGCAGGGATGAGGGGTGTGCTGGGGAGATCAGCTCCCTGCCTCCACCCCTGCTCCCCCAGCACCTCCCAGCACCGGCTCTGCTGGTTCCCACCCCACCCGCAGCCTCCGCGGGATGGGATGGGATGGGATGGGATGGGATGGGATGGGATGGGATGGGATGGGATGGGATGGGATGGGACGGGATGGGACGGGATGGAAGGTGTGAGCAATCAGGGCTGCAGAGAGGAGCCGGTTTGCTGCTCCTGCCCATGGACCTGGGAGGGCTCACGGCACCGGTGACAGCCCCAGCAATCCGCTGTGTCCCCGCTCCCGGCCCCATCCCGGGTGTGCCGGCACCGCTGCACCGCCTCTCCCCAGGGCAGCGATTGCCTCACCTGCCTGGAACACTCGGCTGGCCCTCACCTGTCGGCTGACCTGCCTGGAAACACTCGGCGGCCATCGCTGAGATCCGGCCACCAGCACGGAGCTTCCAAGGCAGCGACGCCCCGGGCACAGCAGAGCCACGCAGAGGATTGGGAAGGGCTGGATTATTGGGGCTCAGGGAGTGGGGTGTAGGAATGTGCCCCCTATGGACAGAGGGACAGAACCTTCCTCTGTCCCCCAAAAAGGAAAGAGCCCAGAACTTTCTCCCGGTGATCAGGTAGAAAAGTCACTGAGAGGACCTTGGGGGCTTCACCTCAAGTTTGGGGACAGCTAATTGGCCATAAGCCAAAAGGTCCAAAAATCACTGAGAGGACCTTGGGGGCTTCACCTCAAGTTTGGGGACAGCTAATCGGCCATAAGCCAAAAGATCCCGCCTGGGCCATTGAGTAGAAAAGCACAGAACAAAGAAACCAAATCGCTTTTGTGAGGTGCCTTTACCAGGAGCACAAGCTTGTGGCACCTGGATCGCTTTGAGTTTGTTATTTTGCCTTTATTGAACCTTTTTTGCTCCTGACGCTGTCACATCAGCCTCCTGCTCCTTTCATGCCTCCCGATGAAAGCTGAGCTATTCTGGGGTGTAGCGTTGAGGGGTTGAGAGCTCATCAGATCAGCTGGAAACCCCCCGGGCAAAACGCTACAGTGGGGTCCCTTCCAGGGCTTCCCAGCTGCTCCGAGCATCCTCCTGCCACCCCACGGCTGTGCCGGCCCTCCCGCTGCAGCCGGCAGAGAAACACTGCCCCGTGCAGGAGCCAGCCACATGGTCCAGGCAGCCCCTGTGTGCAGGAGGATGGAGCTGCATCCCGACATCCCAGCTCCCTTCACGCCCAGCCCCAGCCCCAGCTCCAGCACAGCCTCTCCCTGCAGGAAGACAGGAGAAACTGGAACCTGCAGCACCCTGCTGCTCCCACAGCCCGGGTTCATCCATTTCAGACCCATGAAAAAGGCACTTATCGCCCGGGCACTCAAACAATGGTGTTAAGGCACTTGAAATTTAAATAAAACCTCTTGTTTTACTTCCCTCTGGGAGGTTCCTTGCCACTGGCATCAGCCTCGGTATGTCCAGAGCAGTCTAAACTTAGCTGACACAGGCGAGAGCAGCCTGGAGAGGAGGTTGGCTCAGACCCAGCAGACGGAGGTCAAAGACTCCGGTCTCGCCCTGGAGCATGAGCCGGGAAGGAAAAGGCTCCACGGGAAGGCAGAGCCGAGCAGAGCAGACAGAAAACAGCCCCGGCCTTTCCAAAGGCTGCTGAGAGGAGATCAAAGCCTTCCTGTGCAGCCCCGGTCACGTCCCGGTGCCAGCGAGGTACCAGCAGGTGAGGCCACCTCGCAGCCACCCCCTGTCCTCCCAGGGGATCTTCTCACCCACGTGGCAAGGAGGAGAAGCAGCCAAGAGCGGCAGGAGCTGCGAGAGCAGGGCTGAGCCACGGTTCTGGGTCATCAGAAGGGCACCAGGACAACGCCAGCCGCGGCCTCCGCTGGTCCCGGGGATGCCGCCGGGATGGGGGGAGGCACTCAGTGCCCCTCTGCCAGGCAATCCCAGCCCGGGAGGCACTGCTGGGCCTTGGCATGGGGATGGCTCCACTCAGAGAGCCAGCCAGGCCGGGTGGGATGGATCCTGTCACCTGCAACACCACCAGCCCCGTTTCCCCGCTGGCCAAAAGAAACCGAGCACAGCAGCTCCTGCAGCCAGTGCTGGGGCTCCACCTCGGACAGCCAGGGCTGCCCCAGGCTCCTGCCACCTTCCTGACCCCCCTTTTGCCTCTGGTGCCCTCCCCCCACGCCAGAGAAGCCAATGACTCCCACACAAACCCCCCCAAAATCAGGGTTATTCACCCAGTGATGGAAAATCCCTTGGCTCCCAGCCCAGCTTCCCCCCACAGCGGCTCCAGCCGGGGACTCTCCACTCCAAAAGTGGAACTTGGCCAACCCTGCTCCCGAGGGACGAAGAGGAAGAAGAGGGCTTCCTCTCCCCCTGTGAGGAGTCACCACCACGCCAGCAGCCCCAGCAGTGATCTCAGAGGCCACAGAGGCCTCGTGCAGCCCACTCAGCCCAGCCAGGAGCGAGGCTCATCCTCGTGGGATGGAGCTCCCAGCAATCCCTCGCGTCGGGAGGCGGCCGCGCGCCGGGAGAGCTGCTTGGCTCGAGGAACGAGGCACCTCCGAGTCCTCAGACACCTCCGGGTGCATTTGTTGGGGCACAACACCAGCCACAGGTGGGAAAAAAGGAGATTCTTCAGAGATGGGCACGGCCAGGAATGCCACCCACCACCAGGAAGGCTCCAGTCCCGACTGGATTCAATCCCGGTTGATTTGTACAAGGGTCCCCCACCTCTCCTGCCCACCCCAGGGTCTCCTCCAGCCCTTGGGAGGTTGTTCCCTCCCTAACTGAAGGCAGTGTACTCAACCAAGGTGACAAACCACCCTGTGCTGTCCCAGCCCAAACAAGCCAGACCACATGCTGGGCACCACGGAGCAGGCAGAGACAGCACCAGGAGCAGGGAAAAGATTCTGGAGGTGCCACAGCTCCAGGTTTTCTACCCCCCGTCCCAAAAAAAACCCCAGTTAATTATGAGAAAGAAAGGATTTCACCAGGATTGATTGGTTAATGTTTACAGCAGGGGAAGCATGACCTGAGCTTGGCAGAGCTGCCGGCACCCTTGAGCTGCCGGGGGCTGCTCAGCACGGGGCTGGCTCCTGATTCTCCAAGTCAGCACCCCAAAAACACGACGGGAGGCTGCCAGGGGAATGGAGAGTGGCCTCGGCTGCTGGGCCTCGCTCAGGGTGACAGAGTCAGCCCAGACCCCAACAGAAGGCGTCCAGAAAGCTCCACCACCGGCGTCACCCCCAGCGCCGACGCCGCCGCTCCCAGCGGGATCCGCGGCAGCAGGTCCCGGCACGATCCAGGGATGAGGCAAGAGGGACTGGAATCCCCACGGGGAACTGGCCTGCTGGCTTCCAGCTGGGCCACACAGGGGAAGGTGGTGGCACTGGGGACCTCCCAGCTGTGGGGCTCCCTCCGGATGGGACAACCCCGAGGATGCCGGTGGCTGAAGGAAGCGAGAGCAACGAGGCGCTGAGACATCCCCGGAGTCACCACCCCCAAAATGCCCGCTTTGAGCCCCATCCTCTGGCTGAAGGCACCCCCTCGGGAGCAGGGCACAGCAGGTGGGTGCCCCCGCAGCGCTGCTGGAAATGTCCTCCCCCAGGCAGGCCCTGGATCGGGAGCATCCCGGCAGCCCCGGCGCCGCAGCGCTGCGGCACGGCTCCCCGGCACCCCGCTGCCGAGGGTGGGTGTTCTTCGAAAGAAAGAAAGAAAGGAATCACGGGGATCTGCCAGCTGCTTCGCTCCTGCTCACCAGGGAGATTCAGGCCTCACAGCCTCCTCTGGGACCCTTCCCGTGCTGCTGCTCTCCTTCCCTCCAGACCTGTCCCGGCTCGCTCGACAGCAGAGGCCTGGCCGCTCAAATTGGGATTTTTTTAGGGTGTTTAGCGGCGCTGTCTAAGAGAAATGCATTTGCAATCCTGGCTCTGGCAGTGCCAAGTGTCCTCCTTGCCCTCCTTGCTGCCGGTGCCAGGTCCTGGATGCGGCAGGTCCGGGGTGGCCCCCACAGGAACAGCGCAGGTCTCCCCGCTCAGCAGGCACATTTCAGGGAAAACTCTCTGTTTTTGCAGGATTAAGAGGGGGAGGGGATGAGCCAGTGGAAAACTTGTTCTGGACAGGAAAAACCAAACGGTTTGCAGGAGCTGCAGTGGGGAATAACAGGGAAGAGACAACATATCCACCAACTCAAACCCAAACAACCCAAACTGGGGCTCCCGCTCGGCCCTTGCGGCGCTGGTGGGATGCCCCAGGAGGGGTGGGGGGCTGGGAAGGGGTCAAAAGCAAAGAAAAGCTTTCATGGAGTATAAACACTCATTTCCCCTACACCACAAACAAGCTCTGACAACACCCAGCGGGGTATTTCCAGCTTTCTACCATATCCCGGTGCAAAAAGCAAGTATTCCCCAAAAAACTCATTCCCAGGAGAGCCCAACTGCTCGTGGAAGGCACCGACAGCCAGGGCAGGGAGCGGGCAAGGGGAGCCCGGGTGCCAGGGGTGCTCCAGCTGGACCAAGTGCATTACAGGCCCTGGAATTTCCATTTTTTTTCTGGAACAAAGCAAAGCCCACGCAAACAGCAGCTCCTTCCACGCCAGCGTCTCCACGCTGAACCCAAAGGGCGGCAAGCAGCAAACATCAAAGCTGCTTTTATTAATAAAAAAGTTTGTCAAGTACTTGGACGGGCCCAAGTCACGTTCCCAGTGCCTTTCCGAGGCACCCGAGGAGGTTTTATTCCCTGCTCCCTGCGGAGGCTGCACGTCTGGGATGCTGGGGTGGCACCCCCCGAATCAGGGAGCCAGCGAATCCAATATTCCCCTTTTTTTCCGCAGGAAAAAAAAGAAGGAAAAGGAAACAGGCGCTGCGAGCGCCCGCTCCTCTGAGCCCGGCCATCCGCATTTGAAAGAGACTTGGCTGCTAAACTCATAAACCGGAGCACTGGGAGCCCTGTGGGGCTGGAATCTGGGCTCCGGGACAAGCCGAGCGCTGCAGCGGGGAGGAGGAAAAGAAAAATAATAATAACAAGCAGGAGAATGGGAAGGCGCAGACAGCTGCCGGCGACGAGCCCTGACATCAAAACTGCACACTCACTGCCGGTACCGGCACCGGCAGCACCTGGCAGCACCCCATCCTCCTCACAGACACGGTGTGGGGGGCTCTGGGGACACGGAGGGGTCCCCACGGCCCTGGTGGCACCGCGGGTGAGGGCACAGGGATGAGGGATGCCGCGCTGCCCGGGGTGCCCGGCTGGGATGCTGGGCACCCCACGGAGAGAACACGGGGACCCCAAAACTCTGCGAAAGGCACCCAGGAGAGGTGGGGCGCTCACGCAGGGCTGCCGAGCGCCCCCGGCCACCCCACGCTGGCGACAGCAGTGTCGCTCATCCCTCGGGCACCCCACGCACGGATGCTGAGCCCGCGGGCAGCCCACGCAGGAGCCGCGGCACCCGGGAACCCCACGCAGCGCCGGAGCTGCTCCCGCACGGAGCGGAGCCCACGCAGGAACGCGGGACACCCCACGCAGGGGACACCTGGGACGCTCAGACGCCGTCCCCACGCTGGGGACACCCGCACCGGGGCACCCCACGCGGGGACACCGCGCTCCCCGAGGATGCTGCCCCCGAGCATCCAGCCCGCAGCGCGCCGGGGCACCGGGAAAACACCGGGAGAACACCGAGGAAACACCGGGAGAACACCGAGAAAACACCGGGAAGGCTCCGGGACGGCGCCGGTTGAGCCCCGGCGCTGCAGGCCCGGCGGCGGGCCCGGCGGGCGCGGTACCTTTGTATCGCTCCAGCACGTCCTCGTAGGCCTGCACGAACTCCTTCTCCTGGCTGCGGTTGGCCGGGAGCAGCCCCGGCACGTAGCCGGCCATGGCGGCCTTTGTGCCCGGGCAGGGCGCAGCTGCCGGCGGCGCGGCCAGGGCCCGTCTGTGCCGGGGCCGCTTCCGCCGCGCCGCGCCCGGCACCGGCCCGCCCCGGGGAGCCGCCCCGGAGAACCGCCCCTGGCCACCGGGACCCGCCCCGGAGAACCGCCCCCGCCACCGGGACCCGCCCCGGAGAACCGCCCCTGGCCACCGGGACCCGCCCCGGAGAACCGCCCCTGGCCACCGGGACCCGCCCCCGCCACCGGGACCCGCCCATCGCCACCGGGACCCGCCCTGGGAGCCGCCCCTGGCCACCGGGACCCGCCCCCCTCGCCACCGGGACCCGCCCATCGCTACCGGGACCCGTAGGAGCCGCCCCTCGGCACGGGGACCCGTCGCCGACACGGGACACGCCCCGGGACTCGCTCACCGGGGGGACACGCCCTTGGGTCGTGCCCACCGACAGGGACACGCCCCCAGGCCCGCTCATGGCTCCCGGGACCCCGGGACCCCCCCGCACACCGGCCCGGTGACCGCCCGTGGAGTCCGAAATTATCGTGGCCACGCCCATCTGAACAGACTCCGCCCACCTGGCCGTATTTGCTCCGCCCCATTGAGGCCACACCCCTGAATAGGCCCCGCCCCTGGAGCCCGCCCCGAGCCCGCCGCGACCCCTGGCGGCCGCTCGGGGCAGCACCGGGCGGGGACAACGGGGGGTGACATCGGGGGTGACACCAGGGTGACATCGGGGATTATACTGGGGGTGACACAGGGGTGACATCGGGGATTATACTGGGGGTGACACCGGGGTGACACTGGGGTGACATCGGGGATTATACTGGGTGTGACACTGGGGTGACACAGGGGTGACATCGGGGGTGACACAGGGGTAACACTGGGGATGAAACTGGGGGTGATACAGGGGTGACACCGGGGTGACACCAGGGTGACACCAGGGATTATATTGGGGTTGACACAGGGGTGCCACCGGGAGTGACAATGGCTGTGACACCAGGAATGACATCAGGAGGTGACACTGGGAGTGACATTGGGGACAACACAGGAGGGTGACTGACACAGGCAGTGACACCAGAGGGTGACGCAGAGGGGTGACAACGGGGCTGGCACCACGGGTGACACCTTGCACTGCCTGGAGGGGCCGGGGGGAATGGGGACCCCTCAGCATCACCTGGCGAGGGATGGGCAGGAAAAAGGGGACCCTGAGAATCAGCTGGGGGACGTTGGAGGGGATGGAAAGGCCCCCCCAAGGGGAGCAGTGGGACAGAGCCAAACCCCAGCGGGTTTGGGAAATGGGGGTTCAGGGCCAAACCTGCCCGGCACCCCCATACCCACAGAAACCCCACTCAGCCCCCCCAGATCCCCGCTGAGCCGACGGAGCAAAACCTCCCGTGGAAACAGCTCTTACAGGGCACGAGAGTGGCTGTCCCCAGGCCAGGGGACACCCCAGTCCCCCCACACCCCGCTGAGGCCACAGGACACCCCCTCGCCACGACCCCGCCGGCGCCAGCCCCCCTCACTGGGGAAAATCCCAGCCCTTTTTGGGCCGTCTCGAGATGTTGCTTTTTCACCCCGATGCGCCGTTCCCATGGCAACTGGAGGGCCCGGCTGGGTAACCATGGCAACCAGAAAAGCCCCATCCCGCTCAGACAGACACCCTGTGTGTCCCCACCGTCACCCGGGGACCCCCGAGCCCCCTCAGGCTGGAGGGTCCGCGCCCCACATCCCTCCAGGGAATGAAGAGGGACCAGGGGCAGCACCTCCATCTTCCTCCTCCTCCTCCTCTTCCTCCTCCCGCATCCCCCGGCCTGGGGTGGGGTTACACAAATCACCCCCCTCACCCCGGTTTTGGAGGCATCTCCCTTTCAGCTTGGCGCCTTAATTAGGAAAAGTAATTAACGCGGCACACAGCGCGGGTGCCCGGCAGAGCCTGCGCGGGGAGGAGGCTTTCCATCGCGGCGACCTCGTGGCAGGGCCTTTGTGCCCGGCGGTGCCAGGCACGCATCCCCAGCCGAGCGTCCCCCTGGGAACGGCCGGAGAATCCCCCTGGGAACGGCCCCAGGGGCGCAGCTCCCCCGGCTCTGCCCGCGGGGCCGCCCCCGGCACGGAGCCCTGCAGAGGTGCCACATCCCTGTGACCCAAAAACGCGTTCCCAGGGAAAGGGAAATGTGTGCCGGCCAGCTGGCACTCGGCGATTCCTCCTCCAACCTGCCCCGAGCCGGCGGCTTCGCTGCTCCCGAGGCAGCGACAACGAGGGGGTTTGTTCCCGCGGCCCCGGGGATGAAGAGCAGCTCCCTCGCTCAGCCAGCGCCGGCTCTGCCAGCGGCGCGGGTGACGCGCCCGGGTGACAAAGGACTCCCAGGAACCTTTTCAAAGAGCCCTTGGAAAGCCCCAGCGACGCCTCGTCCATCAGCCCTGCCCGCTCACCCCTGGCATCCCGGAGCGCCCCGGCCCCTCCTGGCCCAGCAGCACCCCAGCACGGCCCTGGCAGCGCCAAGCGCCAGCGGGTTTAGGATAAAAGGGCCCTTTTTTCCCCCAAAAGCAGCCACCCCCCCCAACCCTCACCCTCTGCCAAGCGCCTGGAGCGAGACAGAGCAAGGCAGGGCCAAGGGTCACGCTCTGACCCTCCACGTCCTGCTCCCCCCTCCCCTCCCACCGCTGCCTTCCCAGGAGGTGCCAGAAAAGCAGGGAACGGCTCCAGAGCTGCCTGGAGACCCGGGCCAGCGTGTCCCAGCCCCCCACAGGCCCTCCCTGGGCTGTGTCCTCCTTTCCTTGGCTCTGATGGCCAGAAGGGATGCAGAGACTGCTGGGCTCCATGGATAGTGAGGAGGAAGAGCCCCCCATATCTCTGTGTCCCCTCAAAATCAAGATCCCTGCGTCCCCCAAACCCACAAAGGTGCCACTCCTTCTGTGTCATCTCTACAAGGTCCACGGTGGCACAAAGATGGGGCTCCCCAGCCACAAATGATGGCCAGGCTCCATCCCCAGGCCCTGGCGCCCCTTCCTGGGGATCCCAAAAAGCCAAGCCCCCATCGCCCTCCCCTCCCCTCACGGAGAGGTGCCAGGTGCCCCAGGGCACATTCCTCGGGCCACCATCCCTGATCCCAAGCCTGATCCCAGTGGGAAGAGGCACTGGGGCAGACATTCCCACTGAATAATGCAAGGATCTGAATCAATATTTCAGCTCATTTTCAAACTTGGTGACACAAAACTGTCTCCGAACTCTTCTTTTTTTTTTTTTTTTTTTTTTTTTCCCAGCTCAGCACTGTCTCGCTGCACCTCCCGAGTTATTTTTAATGGGCAATCTGCATGAGACTGAATTTTGTGACATCCCCCTGCCTTTCATCACGGGCTGGATCCAGCTGGGTGTCGACAAGCACTCGGCATTCCCGGCAGAAATGGAGCTGGGGAATGGCTGGGCCTTGGCAGAATCCATCCCTGAGGTGTGGGAGGATGGGAATTTTGGGGCAGAGAGGGTCCATGAGAAGCAGTGAACACGGCAGGATCCTGGTACCCATCCATCTCCCAGCTCCAGGAGTTCGGGATTTGGGATTTGGGGTTTGAGATTTGGGGCAGGGCCAGCCGCACCCTGCACATTTGCCTATCCCAGCCCCAGACGGTTCATTCTCAAGAACCATCATTTGAATCAACTGGTTCTTCCAGCCCCGAGATTCCCGGGCTGGCACGGCGGCACGGCCGGATCCCCAGGCTCCCCGTGCCACGGGGCAGGCAGGCAGAGAGAGAGGGAGCAGCGCCCCACAGCCACCCCTGAGCTGGTGGCACCTGTGCCAGCTGTGTCCCTGCTCCCCAGTGCTCCCATCTGTGTCCCCACAGGATGGGGAGCCCATCACTGGGGCTGCTTTGGTCACCGACTGGGGGCTGCCTGGGCAGAGAGGGCACCTCAAGGGTTTGTCACCCTTGTGCCCACTGCCACCAGAGAGATTGAAACACAGCCCCCGGTTTCTCTTGGAGCAACAGCCAGGAACAGCCTGGCCAGGGCTCAGCAGGGGTCCCTCAGCACGGCCCTGATTCCCAAATCCCCGTTTGCTCCGGCAGGAGCAGATCAAAGGCGCCCGGGGAGATGTGGACAGACCGCGGCAGGCGCAGATCAAAGCCCTCCATGGCCGTTCGGCCCCAGTGAAGAACCAAACCCCAGCTCTGGTGCCTGGAGCCACCACCCAGAGCGGATTCCCCCATCGTCCCTCCCCAGCCATGCTGGAGCGGGGTCCCCACGCCCCCAGAGCGGCGCTCGGACCAGGAGCCTTCGGCCCAGGTGGCTCCAGCCCCGCCTTTGTTTCTGTTTCCCAGCCCTGCTCCTTCCCCGGAGCCTTGACCGGGTCAGCAGCGCAGCAGGCACGGGGACACACGGGGCACTGTCCCCTCCACGCGGGGACATCAGCACGTCCCAGTGACCACAGCGGTGGAGCTGCTGATGGGCACCACAAAGGAGCAGCCCCAGCTCCATCAGCCGGGCGGGAATCCCAAAGCTCCCCGGGCAAATTCCTCCCCGGAGTTCAGCCGAGGGCATTGTTCCACCAAGGAGCCATTCAGTCCTTAATTAAGCATTTTAATGTCACCCAACCCGCAGTTGGAGGTGCCCAGTCATCCCTTAACCCCGGTGCTGGTGGGATGAACCACCCGGGGCGAGCCTGGAGAGGACAAAGCCACAAAACCACCACCCTGCCCCTCGGCCACCAGAGCCACATCCACCCCTCCCCTCCTCTCCCCATCCATCCCCAGGCTCCCTGAGGAGCAGCGGGGCACAGAGGTGACCCCAAGAACATCCCAGTCACGGCGGGGGAGCCCCGGGAACCCCCGGGGGGAACCAACGAGGCGCTGCCTTACCTGCGACCCTGACGACGGCCCTCTCGGCCGGGTCCAGCACCGAATCCTGACTCTTCCTCTTCCTCTGCTCATGGAGGGGTAAATTCCAGGGCAGGGTGTCCCCGGGGGGGCAGGGGGAGAGGCTGCCCGAGCGCTCGCTGCGGTAGGAGCGCTCGCTCCGGCACGACCGCTCGCTCCGGCACGAGCGCTCGCTGAGGGTCTCCTCGTCGGAGGACGACATGGCCCAGGGCACGGGCAGCAGGGCGGGCAGGACGTCCCCGCGGGCAGCAGCACCCTGGAGAAGGAGCAAACAGCGCGTGACACCGGGCCACCGGCCGCGGGGCCCTCCCCGCCGCGAGTGCTGCGGGTGGTGGAGAAGGGATCGTCCACCATGGGTGTCTCCGCCGGGTGGATCAGCCCTCCTGGAGGTTCTCAGTGCTGCCTCAGTTTCCCCCCTGCTGGGGTTGCCAGGGATGGGGACGCTGGCACGGCTGCCCCTCTACCAGCAAAGCTCACCCTGGCATCCCTGAGCTCACTCCCACAAAGCCGAGCGCAACCTTTTGGGCTCGATTTCTTTGTGCTCAGCGCAGGAAGGAGCACCAGCTCGGCTCTGCCCTTTGTACCTGCAGGTTTTCTCCCTCTGAGAACGGGGATGGATTTAAAAATCTTATTAATGGTGGCAGAGGAAGATGGTAGGGCTTTCTGGAGCACGCCGGGAGTGAGCTGTGCCGCGTACACACGCTGGGCAAATAAGCACCTTGCGTGAGACATATTTTAAATAAATCTCATTGTGTCCTCTAGCACGGCCAGGAAAAATGCCTGAGACTCCTACAAGCGATGTGCCGCGGCGCAGGAGCCGCCTCCATCGCGCCGAGCCTTTCCTTATTCCCATCATTTAATCAGCAAAACAGGAACAAAGAGACCCAAAAAAACATTGAAAGAAACGGAGAAAGGATTCCATGAGTCATTCACCCCCCATCGGAAAGCTGCAAAAAAATGAATCGCGGCCCAAAACCGCGGCTCCCCCGGTAGCCCCAAGGGGCTCAGCCCGCGCCCTGCTTTTGGGGGACCCGCGGGTGTGGGGCTGGGGGGGCTGCGGGGCCGGGCGGGGTTCGGTGCCCAGGGAGCGGCAGGGCCGGGGGCTGCGGGGGCTGGAGCCGGGTTTGCGGCACGGGCGGGGGGCAGCAGGTGCAGGAGGCAGCGGGGTGAGGGCACGGCTCTGCGGGGGCACACGGGGCCGGTGTGGCCCCCCCCGGCTGCTGCTCCCACCTGGTCCTACCCCTCCTCCCGGCACCCTCCGGTGCCCGCAGCTCCAGCCCAGCCCCGGCGGCTGCTGCCCCCTTTTCCCGGTCCTTCCCCATCCCCACCCGCCGCCCTTCCGCGCTCCATCCCCGCCGCATCCCCGTGTCCTGCCCTTCCCGCTTCATCCCCCGCTCATCTCCCGCTCTGACCCTGCGCTTCCCCGCTCCATCCCCGGCCCATCCCCGCTCCATCCGCCGCCCTTCCCCGCTCCCTCCCCGGTGCGCAGCCCCCTGCCCGCAGCCCCGGCCCCGCTCACCCCCCGCCGGCGATCCGGTACCGACTCGGCGCGGGCAGGACGCGGCGCTCCGGTGCCGGCCCGGCCCCGCCGTACGCTCCCGGTCCGGCCGCTCCCGGCCCCGCCGTGCGCTCCCGCCGCCGCGGCGCCTCCCCCGGCCCGGCCCGGCCCTGCCCACCGGGCGGCGGGGAGCGGCGGGGGGGGTCCCGGCCGCCTCCCGCCCCGCGCAGCACCGGGACCGGCCCCGCCGCCCGCCCCTGCGCCGGCACAACCGGCACCTCCACCCCGGGCACCCCCGGGCCGGCCCCGGGCAACCTCCTCGGGGCTCGCAGGCTGCGCCCTCCAACCCGCCCGCGGTCCTCAGGGCACCCCAACGCCTGCTGCCTCCCCACCCTGCACCCCCATTGCATAGGGGGTCCCCCCAAACCCCCAGCAATGTGGTGCGTTTCCCCGCACGCCGCAGAGCCCCCCCGGCATCCTCCCAGCATCCCCGCTCCATCCCCATCCCCCGGATCCCCCCAGGCCCAGGGTAATCAGAGCAGCCATCGATCGGGGATCGGGGCCAGCAGCCGCAGCGCATCGCGGGGGACACGAGCAGGGTGCGGGGCACGGGCTGGGAAGGTCCGGGGGGCCGCGCTGGGAGAGCCGTGGAGAGCCCAGGGCCTCACCTGCGGGGCAGCCGGGCATCCCAGCCGCAGCCGAACGCGTCCCAGCGCCAGCCGCGGCGCGGGCAGGGACACCAGGAGCAGCCCGAAGGGGTGGCGGAGCTGCAGGACAGCCCCGGCCGCCTGGCAGGAGCGAAGCAGGCTAAACCGCTCCGGCTGACGGCAGATCCAGCCGCCCCGCACCGACGGCGGCGTCCAACGAGCGGCGGCGGCGGCGGCGGCTCCGGGCCACGGCCCCGGGCCAGCGCGGCCGCTCCCGCGGCGCCGCACACGGCCCGGCCAAGCCCGGCGCCCCGGTCCCCCCCGGGGTCTCGGCGCACCCGAGTGCCCCGTGGGCATCTCTCCCCCGCCGGTTTTCAGATCTCATCCCAACGCTTCTGCTTCCCCGGTGTGTGTGTTTTCCTGAGTGCTTCCAGCGACGGGGTGGGACGTCGTGCAGGACACAGGGCGTGGGGTGTGGTGACACCTGCTCTCGGACGCAGCTTGGGACGTGGCTGGAGAGGAGCACGTGTTGCCCTGCAGCCCTGCCCAGGGATGGGATGCAGGGATGGGGAGGAAGCACTCGGCCAAAACCCGCCCGGGTGTGGATACACCGGTGGGGTGACCCCGCAGATGCAGGGGCAAGGCCTCGAAGACACAAACTCCAGCTGGGAGTGAGTTCGGGGACCTGGGAACCCTCACGGGCTGCAGCCAGGCCAGACCGGTGCTGGGGAGCACGGGGCAGAGTAAAGGGTGTGCTTGTGGGCTGGCACCAGTCCCACCACCCCAATGACAGGTGACAGTGACAGGGCCATCACCCCGGTGCCACCTCGACACTGCTTTCTGTGCACGCCCTTGGAATGTGCGATCAGGTCCGTACTGGACCCTGAAGGATAAACACTCGAGAGAGAGGGCTGCGGTTCTCATCATTATGGGGGACCCCAAAACCCGTGAGAGAGGAGCAGGGGAGGCTCATCCCGGCAGAGCCGGCGGCCCCAGAGGCGCTGGGAGGAGGGAAGCGCCTGGAGAGCCAGACGCTGCCGCAGCGCCGTTCCCAAAGCTCCCGGACGGGTTGGGCGGCTCAGCCGCGCGTCTGCAGCGCTGAGCGCGGCCACGGCCGGCCCGGCCCCGGGCGCACGCTGGGGACATGCTGTGACACCCTCGGTCACCCCTGCTGCCCGCCTTGGTGACCGGGCGCCGCTCGCCCCGGGGACAGCACGCAGGGTTCACGGCCCGGCCGGCGGCGGGAGGTCCGGTGCTGGCTGCGGGGTGACGCCTGCCTTTGTCACCCCGTGTGTCACCAGCCGGGCTCCAGGCTGCTCCCTCCCGGTGCTCAGCCAATTCCAGCCGTGCTGAACGCCGGAGGAGCGCGGGCGGCTGGGAGACGGCGCCGGTTCCAGCCCGCGTGGATCTCACACCCGGAACGCGCTTCCCGAAATCCCTCGCAGCGCCGGGAGCCGCCGGATCGTTCGTGCTGCGAATCTGGGTTAGGATCGTGCCTTGTTTTGCCGACGCGGAGACAGGGAATCGTTATTTCGAGAGGAAAGGGGAGGCAGGTCCTCCCTAAATCATTTCATTTCCCTGCTCCTGTGCTGCTCAGCAGGATTGAGGGGACCCCCGGGACCCCGAGTGCCGAGACCTTGGATATCCACAGGGATGCAGGGAGATGTCTCCTGGTGCAAATCAGCCAGAACCCGGCTCTGCCCCAAGAACGGTCCCCTCTCCCTCATTAAAACCTTCTGCCCGAGCCCAGGGCTGAAATCTGCCTTCTCCCTTGACTTGTGATAAATTATTCATCTCCTGAGAGTTGTTTGTTCCCCCTCTCCGAGGCAGAGAGGAGCTGCAGATGATGCACAGCACATCCAGAGCTGGGGGAGCTGCGGGATGTGGGGGCTCATCCCCATCCCAGACCCCAATTCCCACTCCGGGGGGCTTAGGGTTGTAGGAAAACGGGGATGAGGGGCTGGGGGGAGGGATGGTGCTCTGCCCTCACCAGCTCCTGCCCAGCCAAGGCCGTGTCCACGGCAGAAGCAGCTCCCCATGGAGATCTCCCACCCCATCCCAGCCCCGGTGCCTCCCACCCAGCTGGGACGTGGCACCACGCCGTGCCAGAAACGCGACAAAAAAGGCAAAGAGCAAAAATATAAATTTGGAACTGCTACGGGCTGCATATGGATCCTGTTCAGGCTTCGTGGTGAGCCACACTGTGGAGCTGAGGATGCTCCAAATCCCTTTGCCCAGGGGAACTCGGTCAGGAGCATCGGATCCATTTTCGATCCCTACTGCTCAGCCAGAGCCTCGGCCTCGGTCTCCTCCCAGCAGAGCCGGGAGGTGTTTTTATTTTAATCTCTCCATAAATTTGATTGTTTTCATCGGGTCTTTGATTATTCCCTTTATTGGTGAAATTCCTGGCAGAGCTTTTAGCTCAAGCAAACGGGTCCTGCCGGCCGTGGCTGCGCGCCGATCGCCGCAGCAATTGGATTTGGAAGGGATCTAAAGAGCCCCTGGGGAGCCAGGAGCGTTCCCAATGGATGCATCCCAATATTTCCTCTGACATCTGCATGGGATGAGTCACTCTCCACACCGGCGTGGAGCTGTCAGGCTTTTTGCTGAGCCTGTTTTATTTTTTCCTTCCTCTCCCTGGAAATGCAAGACTTGTAATCAAAACGGGGTTTTTTTATTCCCCCCAAAATTCCTGGGAGCGTTGGCCCCGTGCTGCTGCGTGGCTCCGGGTGCCACCAGCCCTCACATCCAGCTCGGGAGGAAGTTGTGATGGCCCCGGCAAAGCCTCCACTGGAAAAGTCATCCTCAAAGTCTTCTCTGCACTCCTCCAGCAGTGCACATCTCGTTGGGAAAGATAATTGATAATAATTAATCATCATCCATAATGAGCGACTGCAAGTGCGGAGGCTCATGAGGGTTTGAGCTCCTGGCTGGCTCCATTTCCCAAATTTCCCAAATTTCCATGGCTGAAAGCAGGGACTGGGGAGCTGCAGGTGCTTCGGAGAGGGATCAGCTCCTGAACAGCTCAGCCCTGCTCAGACCTTCTGGGTGTTCCGTGTGGGACAGTCCCATCCCCTCCCTCAGTCCTCCCCAAACCCCCCTGGGACAGCTCCCTGAGGATGAACAACTCCAGTGGACAATTCCCTGAGGATGAACAACTCCAGTGGACAATCCACTGAGGACGAACAACTCCAGTGGACAATTCCCTGAGGATAAACAACTCCAGTGGACAATTCCCTGAGGATGAATAACTCCAGTGGCTCTGTGGCACTGCTCAGTTTCCATCCCCAGCACCATTCCCCCTCTTTATCCACCCTTTTCTGTTCCGGCAGCTCTGCAGCCTCCCCAGTCCCTTTCCACCTGAAGCCATTCCCTTTCCCGTATTTTCCCGGGTTTCCCTCCTCAGAGCTGCTCTTTGCCCACTGTTCCAGCTGCAGTGCTGAGATCCACGGAGCACTGATATCCTGGTGTTGGTTTTCCTCTGCTCAAACTCATCACCAACAGAGTTTTCACATTTAAAGCAGCAACCAGAATCCCTGAGGATTATCGTTCTCCCAGGAATTAGCCAGGATCCAGCCAGGATCATGGGATCTTGGGTCATTTATTCCTGCTTTGGGCAAGAAACAGGAGGAAAATGTCAAAATTGATGAGAAAAAAAATGTAAAAGGACATTATTTTCAGAGTTAAATTCGAAGGAACACAAATGGCAGAGTGGGATCAGCAGTGCCAAACAAGGAAGAGCCAGTCCCGGGACAGGGATGTGCCCCTGGCTCACAGGATCTGAACCCAGCCTGGGAATTGTGAGCTCTCCAGGGCCAGCCTCCCCCAGCCTCAGGCAGAGCACAGGGAATCCACCCGGGCTGAGCACAGGGAATCCACCCGGGCTGAGCACGGGATCCATCCCGGCTGAGCACGGGGAATGCATCCAGGCTGAGCACAGGGAATCCACCCGGGCTGAGCACGGGATCCATCCCGGCTGAGCACGGGGAATGCATCCAGGCTGAGCACGGGGAATCCACCCGGGCTGAGCACAGGGAATCCACCCGGGCTGAGCACGGGGAATCCACCCGGGCTGAGCACAGGGAATCCACCCGGGCTGAGCACAGGGAATCCATCCGGGCTGAGCACGGGGAATCCACCCGGGCTGAGCACAGGGAATCCATCCAGGCTGAGCACAGGGGATCCATCCGGGCTGAGCACGAGGAATCCACCCGGGCTGAGCACGGGATCCATCCGGGCTGAGCACAGGGAATCCACCCGGGCTGAGCACAGGGAATGCATCCGGGCTGAGCACAGGGAATGCATCCGGGCTGAGCACAGGGAATCCACCCGGGCTGAGCACGGGGAATCCATCCGGGCTGAGCACGGGGAATGCATCCGGGCTGAGCACGGGGAATCCACCCGGGCTGAGCACGGGGAATCCATCCGGGCTGAGCACGGGGAATCCACCCGGGCTGAGCACGGGGAATCCACCCGGGCTGAGCACAGGGAATCCACCCGGGCTGAGCACGGGATCCATCCCGGCTGAGCACGGGGAATGCATCCAGGCTGAGCACGGGGAATCCACCCGGGCTGAGCACAGGGAATCCACCCGGGCTGAGCACAGGGAATCCACCCGGGCTGAGCACGGGGAATCCACCCGGGCTGAGCACAGGGAATGCATCCGGGCTGAGCACAGGGAATCCACCCGGGCTGAGCACAGGGAATCCATCCGGGCTGAGCACGGGGAATCCACCCGGGCTGAGCACGGGATCCATCCCGGCTGAGCACGGGGAATGCATCCAGGCTGAGCACGGGGAATCCACCCGGGCTGAGCACAGGGAATCCATCCGGGCTGAGCACGGGGAATCCACCCGGGCTGAGCACGGGGAATCCATCCGGGCTGAGCACGGGGAATCCATCCGGGCTGAGCACGGGATCCATCCAGGCTGAGCACGGGGAATCCATCCAGGCTGAGCACAGGGAATGCATCCGGGCTGAGCACAGGGAATCCACCCGGGCTGAGCACAGGGAATCCACCCGGGCTGAGCACGGGGAATCCATCCAGGCTGAGCACAGGGGATCCATCCGGGCTGAGCACGAGGAATCCACCCGGGCTGAGCACGGGATCCATCCGGGCTGAGCACAGGGAATCCACCCGGGCTGAGCACAGGGAATGCATCCGGGCTGAGCATGGGATCCATCCCGGCTGAGCACAGGGAATCCACCCGGGCTGAGCACAGGGAATGCATCCGGGCTGAGCACAGGGAATGCATCCGGGCTGAGCACAGGGAATGCATCCGGGCTGAGCACGGGGAATCCACCCGGGCTGAGCACGGGGAATCCATCCGGGCTGAGCACGGGGAATGCATCCGGGCTGAGCACGGGGAATCCATCCCGGCTGAGCACAGGGAATCCATCCGGGCTGAGCACAGGGAATGCATCCGGGCTGAGCACGGGATCCATCCGGGGCTGGGGGAAGGGACAAAGCTCAAGCAGGGCTGGTTTGGGGGGAATGAGGGACAGGGGCTTGTGAGGAGCAGCAGAAATGCCAGGAAAAGCTCCAACCCTGCTGGGATGGCTCCTGGGAAATCCAGGGAAGGGCTTTCTGCAGGGCACTTTGTTCCAAGGGGAAATAACAGAGCTCTCCCGGCTCAGATCCCTGCCCTGGACACCCTGAGGGGGCTCAGAGCCCCCCAAAACCAGCACCCAGCTGTGAGCCCTCACATCCCAGGGCCTGGAGTCAGGGAGCCACGTGGGATTCACGCTCCAGGAAGCAGGGGTCTGGAATGTCCCTCCTGGAACGTCCCTTGTGTCACATCCCTGCCCCCAGAGGTCGCGCCGGGCTCAGCCTTTGCCATCCCAGCAGGGGGATTTGGGATCAGGAATGTCCCAGCGAGGATCCAGCACTAACTCCACCAGCAGCAGCTTTAAAAATGTGGATTGAAGCACAGAGCTGGCCCCTCTCCCCTTCCAGGGATTCTCCTGCGGCTCCAAAAGTGAGGGAATGGAAGGAAAAACTCTCCTGGGGAGGGACAGACCCCCCGGGCTGTGCCAGGGCCCCACGGATCCTGCTGGAATATGGGATTTCACCCCCCCAGGGAGGATATCTGCCTCCCACACACTGAAAAGCCAGGAGAGATCCCAAATCCAGCCTCCACTCTGAATCCGTGTGGAACCGAGGTGTTTCACCCCCCAAATAAAAGAGAAGACAGAGGCAAGGAGACATTCCAAAGGGATATTTACTGCCCCAGCAACGCCCAACCCGAGGCTGCTCCCCTCCAGCCACAGCAGGGCCCCTGCCCCGCGCTCCGGGAGCTTTCTTCCGAGAGGAATTCCCGAGGGAATCACGGCCTGGGCTCCTCCTTGCCCATGTGGTGCTCGGGGGGTGTGTACTTCCCCTGCTTGATCATCTTGTCCCGCTGCTCCAGGATCATCCGGAGCCGCTGAGTCTGCCAGGGACACAGGGGAGGGTCTCAGGGGGTCCCCAAGGGGTCCCCAGGGCAGGTCCTGGCAGCCCCACAGACGTGGAGCCCTCACTACCCCCGCCCTGGGGCTCCTCGCTCCACCTTGAGGCTCTTCTCAAAGATTTTGGGGCTTTCAGGACTGATGAGATTTGGGTTTCCAGCCCCGTTTTCCGAGCAGGATTTTGTCCTGGATGTGGCAGCTGCTGGAGGAGCAGGGGCAGGGACAAAGGTCTGCTCCACGCTGCCCCGAAGCATGGAATGGTTTGGTTGGGAGGGAACTAAAACCCCATCCGGCCCCACCCCCGTGGGCAGGGACACCTTCCACTGACCAGACCGCTCCAAGCTGGCCTGGAACCCTCCCAGGAACGGGGCAGCCGCGGCTTCCCCGCGCTCCTGCAGCCAGCACAGCCCGGGGGAAGGGGCTGCTGCGGGGCCAGCCCCCCCTCAGGCTGGGAACGACCAGGCAGCGCTCCCCCCCTAGAGCTGGAGCCCCCAAACCTCCCCCAGAGCACGGCCAGGCCCCTCTGCACCCCTCCCCAGCCTGACCCTGCACCTCGAGTGCCCCCAGCCCGCGGCTGGTGCCCCCCCAGTTTGTCAGGACCCCCAGATCCCTACGCCCCCCGTGTCCCCCCAAGGCCCCGCGCTGTCCCCCCGCTCACCCACCAGCTTGGTGCGCTTCATGCACTCCATGAAATCCTCGTACTCGAGCTGACACTCGCGCCGGGCGCGGGTCTGGCCCAGCCCGTGCCCGCACTCCACCCACTCGCGCTCGAAGGCGTGGCAGACCGCGGCCTGGCCGTGCGGCTGCGGCATGCTCTGCCGCAGCAGGAAGCTGTCCACATCGATGCCCAGCTGCTTCTGCAGGCCCCAGAACGGCATGGCTGCGCTGCTGTCGCGACACGGCCGCTGTCGCGCCGCCGACACCGCCGCCCCCCCTCACGGGCCCGCCGCCGTCCTTCACGGGCCTTTCGCGACGCCCCCGCCGTCAAGCGCGACCGACGGCGCGGCACCGTGTCGCGCTCTACGGCTGGGCGGAGTCAGAGAGAAGAGCGGCAGCAGCGCCCCGCCCTGTGCTCTAGCGCCCCTGGCGGCTCGGAGGACTGCGGCGCGCCGCGCCCCAGCGCCCCCTGGCGGCCACGGAGCTCAAGGCTCTCCCAGGGCTCCCAGTGCCTTCCCAGTGCCCCCCAGTTCTCCCAGTGCCCCCCAGTGCTCCCAGTGCCCCCCCAAGTGCCCTCCCAGTGTCCTCCCAATGCTCCCAGTGTCCTCCCAGTCTCGTTCTCCCAGTGCCCTCTCTGAGTCCCCAAACCTGGAGATCAAGGGTGATCTGACCAATGCACCCCCCCAGTGCTCCCAGTGCCTCCACCTCGGTGTCACCCGGTGTCCCATTACCCTGAGTGCATCCCATTCCCATGATCCAAGGTCCTCCCAGTGGCCCCAGCTCTCCCAGTGCCCCCCAGTTCTCCCAGTGCCCCTCAGCTCTCCCAGTGCCCCCCAGTTCTCCCAGTGCTCCCAGCGCCCCCCAGCACTCCCAGTTCCTGGCACAGGGAGGGGAGGAAGTGCCAGGGGCTTCCTCACCCGACCCCTCAAGCCTCGCTGGGCTACCAATGACCACCACCCCCCTAAAAACAGAGCCCAGACCCCCCGAACCCCTTTGGAAGGCACACACAGCACAGGAGCTGGAGGAGCGGGATTTATGGGACAGGATTTACTTCCAAGGCCATGAGAGCAGAGCGGGGTGATGCCAGAGGCAGGATGGCATCTTCCTCCTCCCTGGCACTGCCATGGGATCCTTTCCCCCTCCGGTACCACCGCAGGACCTCTCCCTTCTGGTACTGCCAGGGGACTTTTCCCACTGTGGATTTGCAGGATGTGAAAATCCCGCTTTTCCCGCTGTAGGATTTTTATCCCTCCAGCACCACTGTGGGACTTTTCCCCTGGGGCTGCCATGGGATTTTTCCCACCCCAACACCATGATGGGACATTTCCCCTGGTGCTGCCATGGGATTTTTCCCACCCCAACACCATGATGGGACATTTCCCCTGGTGCTGCCATGGGATTTTTCCCACCCCAACACCATGATGGGACATTTCCCCTGGTGCTGCCATGGGATTTTTCCCACCCAACACCATGATGGGACATTTCCCCTGCCAGTACCACCACAGGACCTTTCCCACCGTGGCTCCTTCCCCAGAGCTGCTCAGATGATGCCAGCTGGAGCGAAGACAGGGGTGACACAAAGTGTCTCTGCCATCTCCCAGCCACAGGACAAGGGCGTGCAGAGGCTCTCACGGTCATCTTCTGTCTGGGGTGGCTTTCCCTGGAAGAGCTGGACAGCTTTCCTGCAAGGGGAGACACCCAAGGGGGAGCCAGGGGAAGGAGCAGCCCCTTGAGGATGGGATGGGGACACACCAGGGCTCTCCTGTCCCCCAGAATGACAGCCAGAGGTGAGCTGGCTCTCTTTCCTCCAGTGAAAAACTGCCTCAACCATGATAACATTAAAAAATATTTTTAAATATTTCATATTTTTAATATTAAAAACATTTTTAAAATCCTATTTTAAAAATAGGACTTTTGCCTCTCGAGGCCATGATTTCACCCTGAAATTCCCAGGTTCAGGGACTCAGCTTTCCCCCTTTTCCTTGGGCCAAGAGCCCAGCTGGAAGAGAAGCCAGCACCTCGCACGGGAGCCAGCCCTGCCCTCCCACCCTGCCCATCTCTTACCAGGCCACAGGGACATGGCGTGGGTGACCCCAGCCCTGCCCATCTCTTACCAGGCCACAGGGACATGGTGTGGGTGACCCCAGCCCTGCCCTCCCACCCTGCCCATCTCTTACCAGGCCACAGGGACATGGCGTGGGTGACCCCAGCCCTGCCCATCTCTTGCCAGGCCACAGGGACATGGCGTGGGTGACCCCAGCCCTGCCCATCTCTTACCAGGCCACAGGGACATGGCGTGGGTGACCCCAGCCCTGCCCATCTCTTACCAGGCCACACGGGACATGGCGTAGGTGACGCGTGCCCGGGGAGCAGCTGTGAGCAGGGACGCTGTCGGCGTGCTGTAGGCTCCCATGTTCCCAAAAAGCAGCCAGTCCCCCACGTGCAGCCGGGGCAGCTGCAGCCCGTCGGCGATGCGATCCTCGCCGTGCCCCGGCGGGCCCCGCAGGCTGCTGCTGTGCCAGGGCTGCTCTGGGCACGGCCTCTGTGGGATCAGCACGTCCCCAGTGGCACCCCGAGCCCCGAATTCGGCCCCACGGAGTGGGTGCGGCTTCCCCCCGTGGCTGACCCAACGTGAGGGACATCCTGAGCCCCTCGCCCCTCACCTTGTGCAGCCGAGGCCGGGGGCAGGGGCTGTCGAACAGGAGGCAGCTGAAGGCACCGTAGATGCCATCGCTGAGGTGATAGACCAGGCTCTTCCTGCTGCCACACTCCTCCTCTGCGAGGGAGGGGACAGAGGGCTCAGGGACACAGGGGACACATCAGGGAACAGGGAGGCTCAGGGGACACGTCAGGGGGCAGGGAGAGGGCTCAGGGGGGCTCAGGGACACAGGGGACACATCAGGGAGCAGGGAGAGGGTTCAGGGACACAGGGGACACATCAGGGAGTGGGGAGAGGGCTTGGGGACACATCAGGGAACAGGGAGAGGGTTCAGGGACACAAGGAACACATCAGGGAGAGGGCTCGGGGACACATCAGGGAACAGGGAGAGGGTTCAGGGGGGCTCAGGGACACAGGGGACACATCAGGGAACAGGGAAGGGGCTCAGGGATACAGGGAACACATCAGGGAGTGGGGAGAGGGCTCAGGGATACAGGGAACACATCAGGGATTGGGGAGAGGGCTCAGGGACACAGGGGACCCATTGGGGAGTGGGGAGAGGGCTCAGGAAGGCTCAGGGACACAGGGAACACGCCCTGCTGTCACACCTACCATCAGAGCCAGCCTGCTCCACGGGGATCTCCTCCAAGGCAGTGATGCTGACAGCCAGGGTGAAGGCAGAGGTGACATAGTAACGCCCAGGCCTGGCAATAACGTCCACCCCGCCGCCCTCAGGGAAGTACAAATCCAAGGCAGAGTTTATCCCGGCAGCAATCTGGGAGGGAAGAAAAAGAACCTTCCTCGCAGGGAGCCAAACCCAGGGAGAGCTTCCAAGCTCATTCTCTGCCTGCTGAGGGCAGCTGTTGGAGGTTTGTACCTCTTCCAGCGGGGCTCTGGTGTCCTCAGTGGCAGGGAATCCCCCCCCGATGTCCAGGAGGTGCATGTGGTGTCCCAGCTCTGTGCCCATGTCAAACACCAGCTGTGCTGTGGCCACAGCCTGGGCCCAGGCCTGGGGCTCCAGCCCACGGCTCCCCAGGTGGAAGCTGAGGGCACAGACCCCATCTCAGCAAGGTCTGATCACCCCCAGGGCAGAGGGGACAAGGCACTGGGGCTGTCACTCACTCAGCTCCCCACAGGCCACGGCAAGCCAGCCCTGCAGAAGCCTGTCTGAGGGTCAAACCTGCCCCAAATTGGCCCCAACGAGGCCAAATCCCTGCCTTCACCTCACTCCCAGCAGAGCAGCCGGAGCACTGCGTTGTTCCAGCAGGGCAGAGCTCCCCAGATCCCAATCCAGAAGGGAAGAAGGCCCAGGGCTGTACCTGATGCCAGCAACCTCCACAGCCTGGTCCTTCGCTGCCTGCAGCAGGCGCCGGCAGGACTTCAGCGTGGTCCCAAAGGTCATGCTCGGGTGGGCAGCAGGGATGGAGTCAGCAGTGATCCCCAACAACATCCTGCACAGCAAAGGCACGCCGCGTTGAGGGGTCTCGGAATAACAGGATGATGAAAGGAAGAGCCTTTGAGGGCTGGAAAAGCCCCCAAAGATCACTGAGTTCCAAATATTAACCCCAACTGTTAAGTCCAGCACTAAGCCACGTCCCTGAGCACCACATCTACAAGTTTTTTGAATGTTTCCAGAGATGCTGATTGCACCCCTTCCCCGAGCAGACTGTTCCACTGCCTGGTCACCCCTTCAGTGATCAAATTTTTCCCCATATCCAATCCAAACTTCCCCTGGCACGGCTTGAGGCTGCTCCTCTTGTGCTACCGTGTTGTGATGCACTAGATCCACGGGTTCCATCACTACCGCTTGGGGGAAGAGACTGACACCCACCTTGTACAACCTCCTCTTGCCCCCCACGGCCCCCTGCCCATCCTTTCCTGCAGCACCCGCTCCAGTGGCACTGCCAGACACTCACCTGGCACGGGGGTGGCTCCTGGCCACCTTGCTCAGCTCCACCTCGTTGTCAAAGGCCATCAGCCTGACCCCGTGCGTGGCCGCGTACCTGATGTGGGCGACCTGCTTGCAGGGGCTGCTGTAGAAGATCCTGTCTGCTGGGACCCCAATGCCTTGAACCTGGGTGATCTCTGCCTGCAGGGACAAGGGGACACGTGCAGCAGGTGCCCAGGAGCTGGGTGAGGACCAGCCACCAGCTCTGGGTCTCGGCCAGCTCGCAGCGCTGAGGAGGGCGAAGCGCCAGCATGCAGCCTGGGCTTTTCCAGGGAAAAGCTACCAGAGCTCAAAGGGATCACAGTGGACTTTGTCCTGGCAGGGACAGGTTTAAAAACACCAGAGAATGGGAGAGGAGACAAGAGGGGCTAGCAGGCCTGGGGCTGACTCCTGGTCTGAGCTGTGACAACTCTTGCCCTTTCTTGTCCTGTTTAATTACATTAAAGTAAGTGATTTCATTTTGCCTCCTCCCTGGAAGTCTGGCTGTTAAAAATGAGAAGCAGGAGGGAGCAAAAAGCTTTAGGCTTAGTCCTGAGGACACCGAGAGTTGGACAGCCGTGGCAGTGACACCCCAGGGATGTGCTGTGCCACCAGCTCCAAGGACAGGGATGTCAGCCAAAGGGGACAACACAGACGGGACAAGGATTTCTGGGCTGTGACAGCAGAGGGACACTCCTGCCCCTGAAAATGTCACCTAGAGCAGAGTCTTAGGAAAGGAGGGTGAGCTCTGCCACTCCCCCACAAACATTTCCCCCAGAGCTGCCCTCCCACAGCCCTACCTTGTTGGCACAGGCAAATCCTGCCCCCAGCTCTGCCAGCAGCCGGATCACCCCTTCGCTGCCGTTGCATTTCACTGGGAAATAGGGCTTCACTCGGGGCAGGGCCTTCAGGAAACGCAGGTGTTTCTTCACGATGTCCCCAAGGTCCGCCACGAAGAAGGCCTGCTGGTTGCTCTAGGAGACAGCTGGAGTGAGCAGCAGCTCCAGGAGTGCCTTTTCCGAAGGCAGCAGCAGAGCATCCCTCACCTCTTGGCACAGCTCGCCCAGGAGGTTCTCCAGGAGGTCTCTGGTGGTGAAGCCCTCCTCCACCATCAGGAAGTTGGATTCGTTCAAGTACCCGCTCATGGTGGGATGTTCTGGGTGTGGGGATGCTCCTTTAGAGCCTCCTGGAGCAGGGGATGGATTCTAAGGGTGAGACACGCTGTAAAAAGGAAGGGAATATTCAGAGGAAGGGTCCAGAAGCTCCATCAGCATGGAGCACCCATCCCACAGCCCGGGGTGCCCCAGGGTAGAGCTGTGTGCTGCTCTGCTCCAAACCAGCAGCTCAGCAGAGCCCTGCTGTGGGTTAGAGCATCTTCCCTGGGGGAGGAGACACATTTCTCTGCAGTTCAGAGCTCTGTTTTGGCACACAGCAGCCTCATCTCCATCAGCAGGCACCAGCACAGTCAACAACAAAGCCAAGGAGCAGAGATGCCTTTCTAGGCCAGCACAGGCCCCTCCACGCTCTGGAATGCAGCTGGATCTGCTGAGCGCTCAGTGGGGCGAACATCCCGGATGGATCCCAAACAGCTGGAGGCTCCTGGAGCCCAGGACAAGGGAGACACAGCACAGGCCACTCACTGACACCACCCAGCCTCAGGACAGCCTGGATCCCTGCTGTGGATGCAGTTCCACGGCTGTCCCGTGACACAGGGGGTGGAACAAGGGGACAATTAAGCAGCGCGGAGTTTTCTGGCTCATCCTAGCAGAGCTTTAGCTTTGAGCTCACACCCTGAGCTTTAACAATCTCCTGCTCTGGATCCAGCCTGGCACATAACCCAGGGAGCTGATGAGCTAGCAAGGGAACATTTCCACTCCAATAATCCGGGTCTAGCCCCAGGGCTCTTCCAGGAGCACGGTCTCTCTGATTTGAAGGGAGCAGGAGGCAGAGGTTTCATTTCCCAGAGCTGCACACCCGCTCCTCCCCACAGAGACCTCCTGACAGCATTCCAGGGGGCACTGGGAGAAAGACCACGCTGACCCCGGAGCAGCAGGATGTTGTAATGCGTTGAGCAAGCACCACCAGCCAATTCCAGAGACAGGAATAGGATGAAAAAAAACATGTTTTGAAGCTCTCAGGGCTTCACAAGCAGGAAAGGAGAGCAACTCCTCCAGCTTTACCCTTCAGCCCCCACCACCAAACAGCACCCAGCCCACCCTGGTCAGGCACAGAAGGGATGAAATGGGTCACTCCTGTCAGAACTCGTGCCCCAGCCTCAGACATCCCCTCCTTACCACGGTCCAGTTGTCCCTCCAGGTGTCCTGGTGTGCTGTCGGGGGGCTCCCCAAGGAACACTGAGCTCCTGCAGCAGCCTGAGGTGTAGCTGTGCCTCGGGGTCCAGCGTCTCTGGGGAGAAGCAGTGCAGGGGCTTAGAGAGGGAGAGGGGCACCGACAGCACAATGCCCTTCACCCCCATCCCTGAATTAGCAACACAGGCACTTTACAGCTCCCTTCTCACTGTGCCAGGCAAAGCAGCTCCCCCACAGCCCCCCACAGCCCCCTTACCTCAGACAGCATTTAAACAGACTCTGCCATGGGTATCCCAAGAGAATGACCCGGCCCCAGGGCCGGCTGTCTGTCCTGCCCCAGCTCCCTGCCTGCCCCGAGCCCCTGCGGAGGATGGGGGGGCTCTGCACCCCTTCCCTCCCAGCACTGCCTCCCTGCTCTGCCTCCCAACCGTAGCCATGACAACCAAATCCAGCCGCCCCATTGGCCGAGCCGCCTCCGAGCATCCTTCATCCCTTTTGGAGGACGCTCGCCCACCCTCTCGCAAGGCTGGGGCTGTCCCCTGCAGTCACCCCGGGCTCTCACCGCGTCCCCGCAGCTCATCCCCAGCCCCGCAGCCCTGCCCTGCCTCCCGCGGCTGCGCATCCCGAGCGCGGGGACCCTCGGCGGGGAAGAGAGCCCGGAATACCTGGGAAATGCTGCCAGGGGAACCAGGCTTCCTGCAGATGAAAGGCTGGGCGGTGTTTGGCTGGCACTCCGCAGAGGGGGAGGCAGTTGGGAAGATGTCAGGGGCCGGTCCTGCCCTTGCTGAGCTGCGGCTGGTTCTGGTGGGTGCCCCAGTGGCAGATGCAGCTCTGCCATCAGGGCAGGCGCTCTGTGTGATCTGTGAGACCTGGATCTTGGACACGGTGCCACCGCTCCAGCCCACGGATGGGCTCAGCAGGGATTTTTTAACTCTTCTTGTTAAATGTGCAGCTCTCTCTGGTGCTGCTGAGGAGCCAATGTTCTGTCTGTGGAGGGGTGGCTGTCTCCACTGAGGGGGGAGTGGAAGCACCGACTTATCCTGGGTTTCTGTATCCAACACTGTGGTCTTGGCTTTGCCACAGGCTCTCCTGGCAACCAGGGCCAAGGAAGCTCTTGTCTGCTGTGAGATCCTGGCTGCTTTTGCCTGTGCTCTGGCCCATCACCAGCACTGGACTGTGCTCTGTGGGATGTGGGGACCATGCAGAGAGGCTGGGAGAACAGAGAGGTGCAGAGCCCTGCGGTGCCAGTCCCTCCTGGATGTGCTGGGCAGTGTTGCGATGGACAGCCCACGCAGAGCAGGGCACTGAGCCCATCCCACGCGACGCCAGGGCGAGCACAGCTCAGAATCACGGGATCAATTAGGCTGGAAAAGATCTCTGAGATCACAAAGTCCAACTGTGACCGGACACCACCGTGTTAACATGCCCACAGCACCAAGTGCCACGTCCAGTCTTTCCTTTAATACTTCCAAGGGTGGTGACTCCACCATTTCCCTGGGCAGCCCAATCCAATGTCTAATCTTCCTGTGAAGAAATTCTTCCTAACATCCAACCTTGTCCCTTTGCCTTGTCACCAGCTGCCTGGGAGGCAGGCCCTACCCCCACCTGGCTCCAAACTCCTTTCAGGGAGATGCAGAGAGATAAGGCCACCCCTGAACCTCCTTTTCCCCCGGCCCAGCTCCTTCAGCCGCTCCTCATCAGACTCGTGCTCCAGCCTCTGCTGGACACCTTCCAGCAGCTCAATGTCCTCCTTGAACCGAGTGACCCAGAGCTGGACGCAGCACCCCAGGGCTTGGGGACAGCTGGGGGCGAACGCGGGGACACCGAGCGATCCACGTGGCGCGCAGAGCCCCGCCCACCTCCGTTTAACCCCGCCTCCTTCATTCATAACCCCGCCTCCTTCATTCATAACCCCGCCCGCTTCATTCATAACCCCGCCCGCTTCACTCATAACCCCGCCCACTCATTCATAACCCCGCCCACACTATGTAAAACGCGTTGTAGTTTGCATGTCACCGCCCCTCATTTGCATGGCCCCGCCCGGCGGCGCTGGCCCCGCCCACGAGGCGCGGCGCGGGCGCGCAGTCGGCGGCGGCCATGGCTCCGAGCGCGCAGGCCGGGGGCGGCGGCGGGCAGGCCCCGGCCGCGGGGATTCGCCACGGCATCCGCGCCGTGCTGCTGGGCCCCCCCGGCGCCGGCAAGGGCACGCAGGTGAGTGAGAGCGATGCCGGCGGGAGTGAGAGCGATCCCGGCTTTCCCCACTCCCGGCACTCAGCGTGTGACCCCCCGCGTGGAGGGACGCGGGTGTCCGGCCTTCGCCTGCCCGCCGAGGGATGCCGGTGTGCGGTGGGTTCGTGTGGCCCCGGCTCTCCCTTCCGCGGGGGCTCGGTCCTATCCCGCCTCCAGGGGCCCGCTGGCCGGGGCTCTTTGTCCCCGATCCCTTTGTCCCGGATTAGGGACGCGGTGTCGCTGAGCTCCGGGGCTCCGTGCCGGGCTCTGCCACGTGCTGGCCGGGCAGCGACTGTCCCGCTGTCGCGACAGGGGGACGAGGCCCCGCCGGGCCGGGGATCCTCAGCCTCCGAGGTCCTGTCTCACCTCTGTCCTCTTCCGCAGGCCCCGAAGCTGGCCGAGACCTACTGCGTGTGCCACCTGGCTACCGGCGACATGCTGCGGGCCATGGTGGCCTCGGGCTCCGAGCTGGGCAAGCGGCTCAAGGAGACGATGGATTCGGGGAAGCTGGTGGGTCGCGGGGAATGTGCTGGGAGGGGACATGGGCTGGCAGCATCTGGAATGAGAGCAGACGAAATGCATCTTCTCATTAGGATTCTCTAATTAGTGTAGGAATGCAGATTGCAGGGTGAAGGTAGGGATGGGCTGGGGGCTTTCCTTCTATCACCCTGCAGGAGAAGCGTCCTATACAAACATCCTTCCCCTTCAAAATTACTGTTTGCTTACCAGCAGCCTGTGGCCCTGTGCTGTTTTTCTCTTTCAGGGGGTGCAGGCTGGCTGGTAATTTTCTGGCTCCTGGAATCTGTGGTCACAGTGTATCCTTGGAGCTGCAGGATGTTACAGCCGTGCTTTGTGGCTCCTGTGTCTCTTCACTTGATACCTGAGCTCCAGGTGTCACTTCAGAGGGTTCATCTGCATCCCAGCTCCTGCATAAGCTCGGTTCACCTGTAACTGTGAGGTGAAAATAGACCTAAAGGTGTTGCTGTTGTAGTTACAGCAGCTGCTGTGTGAGAGAGACACTTTGGATTCTCAAGGGACATGAGTTAGAATCTCTGACATTCATTTTTTTGAGGGTCTCATTATCTCATCCTAACGACTGAAATATCTCGGGGAAACTCGAGGGACCACAAATTGCAGTGACTTGCCCCAGTGTGGGGCAGATCTCGAGCATCCCTGCGGCTGCCACAGGCTCCTGACACCCCAGGGAGAATCTGCAGGCCCCAGATGGGGAGAGCAGCCTTATCTCGCTTCTGCTCTGAGCTCATTGCAACACCGAGCCTGCAATCCCCAGCTGGTTATGAAAGATAGGGACGTTATCTGGCCAGGCTGGTGGTATCTGCCACGTGTGTTTTGTGTGTGGCAGGCAGCTCCAGGCTGCTCCGCGGGCACATCCCGCAGCTCTGTGATAACTCAGCTGGGAGCACCCCAGCGTTGCAGGATGGGCTTTATGCTCAGCATCTTTTTTTTCTCCAAAGGGTGTAATCAGGAAGGCACAGAAGTGACTTGTTGCTTACTTCCCCTGCCTGCAGGGCTGTTGTTTGTGTGTTGTGACAGCCTGGTCCCCAATCCTGCTGGGTCCCAGCCGTGTGTGCTGGAGAAAACAGCGCTGCTGAGGAGAGCTGCTCCCAAATAAACAGCTGTTGTTGGGGCTGCAGCATCTGTGGAAAAGGCACTAATCCCAGTGGTGTGCTGAGATTGTTAGATGGGGAAAAAACTGTCCACTGAAGCCAGAGCTTGTCAGCAGCTACCGGGCTTTCACCTTCGTTTGAGGTTTATAGGAGTCAATGAGCAACTCGCCTGCTCTGCCCTTCCTGCCCAGGCCTGCCTCCCGAGGTGGATGTGTAGGTGAAGGTACAAAGTAACAGGAAATCAAGGTTGTGTTGATACTTTGTATTGTGAATTGGTTAAAAAAAATAATAATCTAAGGAGTTTGAGCTGACCGCGTTCCTTGCAACGCAGCAACCTTTGTAACAGTGAGGTTACAGTGCTGGTCCAAGTCCCTGTGTGGGCTGGAGTGTCCCTGGAGGGAAATGTGGCATTGCCTCTGTCCTAGTGTTGCAGGGAGTGCTGCCCTGATGTGGGCAGGCCTGAACAGGCAGCCTGAGCATTGACATGAACTATGGAATCACACAATATCCTGACAGACAAGGATCGGAAGGGACACACAAGAATTATTGAGCCCAACCCTTGGCCCTGCACAAAAATCCCACCCTGTCCGCACGGGCAGCAGCTGTGTGTAAATTCAGGGTGCCCTTCCTGACAGCGTACCTGTCTCATCTCCGCAGGTGAGTGATGAGATGGTGGTGGAGCTGATTGAGAACAACCTGGACTCCCCTCCCTGCAAGAACGGCTTCCTCCTGGACGGCTTCCCACGCACAGTGAAACAGGCAGAGATGGTATGGGAGCCCCTGCTCGGGGGCTGCTCCGGCACCCCCTTCCCTCAAACCCAGGGGTCCCTGCTCCCTCAGCCCCTCTGAGGTGGGTGTTTGCTCTTGCAGCTGGATGAGCTCCTGGAGAAAAGGAGAGAGAAGCTCGACTCTGTCATTGAGTTCAGCATCCCCGACTCCTTGCTGATCCGGAGGATCACGGGACGGTAATCCTCCTCTCCCAGTGCTCGGTGCTCAGCTTGGGATTTCCTAGTCTGTGGAAGAGCACCCTCATTTCAGATCCCAGGCTGTCCTCATGGTGCTTAAGGCTGGCTGTGCTGCTGGTCTCTATTTCTGCCCCGTGCCCAGGCCAGCCTTGAGCAGAGCCCCTTCCTTGCCCTATAAATCAGGGATTTCTATAGAAATCTCACTCCAAGTTCTTCCTTCTCCAAAGCTATTATTGCTCCCTTACCCAGGACACTGAATACATTTGAGATCCAGTAAACTTCCTCCAGGGTCAGGAGTGTGTTCTCGTGCACTGTTTTCCAGACCCCTTTCCCAGCAGAGCAGGATGTAAAACTCCCCTTCTCCATCTCCCAGCGCAGCTGCTTTTCCAAACTGAAGAGGCCCTCGGTACAGAAATAACTGGAGAGAATCTTCTTACAAGTGAAAGGCTCATGGTGTTGCTGTGGCAGATGTTTCTGTGCTGATGAGTGGCAGGTTCAGGAGATCTTGTCCTGACCAGCTGCTTTGCTGACACTTCTTTTCTGCCTCAGGCTGATTCACCCAGCGAGTGGCCGCTCGTATCACGAGGAGTTCAGACCCCCGAAAGAGCACATGAAGGACGATGTATGTGAGCTCCCAAGGCTGCAGCCTGCCTTGCTTTGGGTTTAGCTGATGCTTTGCAGTGTCTCCCTGGAAAAAACTCATTTCTTTCCTTCTCTTGTGCCTTCCTGTCCTGGCTTTCTGGGGAGCATGGGGAGCTGCTGGGGCAGCCTGAGGCAACGGCACTGGAGGGATGGAGGGATGGATGGATGGATGGATGGATGGATGGATGGATGGATGGATGGATGGATGGATGGATGGATGGATGGATGGATGGATGGAGGAAGGGCATGGCCAGCCTGCAGAGCTGGCCCAGGCTCTGCCAGCCTCTGAACTTGTTGGACTCTGTCCACAACTCTGGTTGTGACTGGTTTCCATCCTGGCGAGCAGCTGTAGCTGGTGCCTGGTCTCAAGGCTCCTTTTAGCAAGCAGAGTGGTGTGTGGGGGAAAAAGACCACGGTGCTGAGCCCTTCTCTCTTCAGTGACTGCTCTGGGTCTTGTTCTGGCTGCCCCGGGTTCCCTCCATCCCCGCTGCACACCTGGGGTCTCCTCTGCAGCACCGCCCTGGAGGAGGAGGGGAGCAGGGAGAGAAGGGGGGAGCATCCCAGGCTGCAGCTGGCTGGAGATTGTCCCCTTGCTTCTCCCAGGTCACTGGAGAGCCCCTGATCCGCCGCTCGGACGATAACGAGACGGCCCTGAAAACCCGGCTGAAGGCCTATCACACCCAGACCTCCCCCCTGGTGTCCTACTACAGCAAGAGAGGGATCCATACGGCCGTGGATGCCTCCCAGTCCCCCGACGTGGTGTTTGCCAGCATCCTGGCAGCCTTCACGAAAGCAACATGTAAAGACCTGGTTATGTTCATTTAAAGCTCCGTCCCACGATGGGGTTCTCCTTTTTTTTTCCTCTCTCTTTCTCTGTCTCTGTCTCTCTGGGGCCAAGGACTGAGCAGAGTAGAAGGGGAAGGGATGAGGTGATGCAGCCCAAGGCAGGGCTGTGCTAATTCTCTAATTAAACGAGCTGTTAACGGTCTCGATGTGGCTATATGTGAACGTCAGTCTGCGTGTAGATATTGGGATTTTGGCCTCTAGAGGCCGCAGCGAGCCCAGGCTCCAGCTGCCCGAAATGGGCTCTGCACTCCTTTGGGTCAAAAAGCCTTTGTTTCATCCTAGAAATGCTCCTCTCTGGAAGGAACTGTACTTCTGGCTCCTCCCAGCTACCCCACAGGGACCTTGGAGAAGGTTGGGGATGTGGGGGAAGGATTTCCCAGGAGAGGTGAAGCTGCAGGATTGAAACCTGGGGTTGCTCTGTGTGTATTGCTGTGGGAGCAGCCTGAGGGCCAGCCTGGCTGCTGCTCAGGGCTGGGTGATGAAATATGTTCTCCTTGTATGTGTTTTATTCCCTGTGGGGTAGCAGGTTCCTGTTCTGATGGCACTTGTGGGGGCAGAAAGAGGGTGGGGGGGGTTTCAACCTTTATTTATTTGTGGGATTGATAGCAAATTAGTGAAATGCTTCTTTTTAATGTGAAATCTGTGGTCAGAGTCTGGCAGTTACTGTGTGGCAGATTGGGATGTCCTGAGGATAAGAAAAGGACTTGGGTTTTAACTCTTCACTCTCACCTTGGTTTTGACCAAGGAGAGGAAGATGCAATGAGCTTCTCCTGATCCCAAAGTCTAAATATAATAAAGCCTTATTGCAAAACAAATGATTTCTCAAGGCTCGAGAGACAGCGTTATTAACCACTGGCTCCACGTGCCCTTGAGCTAACGACCTTCACTGTGAGCTCATGGAAATGTTCCTGTTTCTTGAGCAAATCCAGCAGCTCCATGGGCTGTGTTTGAGGACACTGTGTGTGCTCAGAGCCTTTCCAGGGCATTGTGCTGCTGTGTGGTGACACTGCAGGGCTGGCACTGACCTTTAGCCATGAGGGATTCCAGCCCTTCCTAGAGGACCCCGCTGTAAATATGGATTGGCCCAGATGAAACTTTGTCCTTTGGCATTCCATGTGTGTTTACTGATTGCTATTGAGTATCCTCCTCTCTCTCTCTCTCTGGGGATGGCCCACTCCATCCTGTGCACTGAGCTGCTGTGAGCTCCGTGGCCAGAGCAGATGTTTAATCCTCAGGAATCCCTTGCTCTTTTCCTTTATAACTTCTCTTTTGCCTGACAATCCCCTCTCTGTCCTCACACATCCTTTCCAGGGACAGAACCTCTTCCCTTCCAGCAAACTGGGAACCAAAAGCAGTGGACTTGTTGCTCTAGAAAGCATGTGACTGAGGAGAAAGGCTCTGACAGTAAACAGGGCTGGTTTTGCCAGCAGCCTGTTGTCCCCTGTGACTCCCAGACAGCCCTTGCTCTGTCTCTGGGTTTCCTGTGGAAGGATAACCTGGAGTTGGTGTGCTGGGAGGTTGGGATAGCATTTAGGATAGGACTGCTGTGCCCCAGGGAGCGGGAAAGTGTGTGGGTTACAGCTGCCCTGGCATCTTGGTGACTAAAGAAGTTGTGTGGAAACAGCTTTTATTTTGAGAGCCAAAGGGAGAGCTGCAGCTCCCCACACTCTGGGAAGGGTTCCCAGCCTGTTGGCATTCCTGGATTTGGTCAAGGTTTTACTCTACAGCAAGAGCAAGATGTTCCCCCACTCTTCATTCCTTTCCTCCCTCTCTCTTCACATCCAGCTCACCAGCCTCTTTTTTTTTTTTAATTTTTTTTTTACCATAAACCATGCTTAATTTTGTTTGTTTGTTTTTCCCTAAATATTTTTTTTTTCTCTCTCTGTTCCCATTTATTCCAGCTGAGTGACTCCATCAAGCAGATGAGACACCACCAAACGCTGCACACTCTGCTACATCACCCCTTGCAGCCCTTGCCTGGCTGCAGGGAGGGCAGCTGGGAGGGGGGTATGATTGATGGGAGGGGGGGAAGGAGGTGGTAAACAAGGGGTTGGGGGGCTGATTTGGTTGGGTTTTGGTTGGATTTCTTATTTGGCAGAATCATTGTGAAGAGGAGACGGCCTTCTCCTTAGAAATCATGTTTGTGGAGAGGGAAACATCTCTCAGTGATCAGCTGCAGGTCCTTGACCTGTTGGAGGGCAGGGCTAGATGTTACTCCAGGCTTCTCCAGGACTTTCAGGGCTTGTCTCGTGGGCTCTTGGTACTCTGAGGCCACTGAAAGGTTTGCTGTGATTTTTTTCCTAAAGTTGCTTCCTATCAGCTGAGGACCAAAAGAACAAATGATTCATCATGTGTGAAATGGAAAGGAAAAAGAGATGCCGTGGTCTTTTCCTGGAAGTTCTGTTTTTCTTGTTCTGCTGCATTCCTAAACCCTGGCATAAAGACTTCTCAAGGATTCTCTGCTGCTGAACAGAGGGGCTGTGGCTCTAGTCCAAACCTGCCTTACTTGGGAATGGGGTGGCTTTTCTGTGATCATGACCAAGCTGGAATTCACACAATGCTGGAGAAATGCAAAAGAGACTTTTCTTAATTGCCTGCAAAAATAACACTTAATTGGGGTGGTTTTTTTTGCATTTCTTTTTAGATCAAATGGTGCCTTGTCTAACCTCTGAATCAATAATAAAATAACCCCTTTACATTTGTATCTGGTGCTGTGTCCTCTTTGACCTGCAGACAGCGTGGAGGATGAGGAGGCAGATGACAGCATCAACTAACAATTGAGCTGGGTGGATCCTGGGGCCTGATCCTATCTCAAGGATGTTCTGTGCAGCTGGAAATGTGGCTTGTAATTCCTTTTATCTCTTCTCCTTGCTGAGTGTGTCCAATGCTTTAGATCACCATAGCAATGGTGGTTTTTTGCTGGTTCTCTCTCCTGTTTCTTCCTGTGTGAGCCTGAAAGCACCGAGCCCCTGTGTATCCTCTCTGTCCAGAGCTCCCTGCAGCATTTTAACTGATGTAATCCCTTTTTTCCTCCTCCCTTTGAATCTCCAGTGTATGGAGGAGCTGATGTTATTTCCTTCTCTCTTCCTGCAGCAACTGGAAGCCACATTATTGTGTCTTCTGTTTCTGCCTTTCATACTTTGCTGCATCCCTCCCTCTCTAAATTCACAGGGAAAATTCTGCCCTAATGCAGGGAATGAGAGCATTTCCTGGCCTCCCTTTCTCCTGCCTCCACAGGGGCTCTGACCCTCTGTGGTATCCCAGAGGAGGCTGTTCCTGGACCGATGGAGGTTTGTTTTTTATCCACGGTTCTTGCAGCCCTGCATGTGTTCAGGCACCAGAAAGGACTGGGCTGCATGTACCCATGTCCTGCAGAAATTATTGGTTTTCCAGCATAATTGGGCTCTCCTGCTCCTCTGCCATTCTGTCTCTGTGCTCAGGTGTTTTCATTCCCTCTCTGTACCTCCCATTACCATTCTTGTGCCTCTCTGTGGCCTTTGTGCCTTCCCTTGTTCCTTTTGATGGTGGATGTTAAGCTGGGCTCTTCCTCCTTGTCTGGGATTGTGTCCTCTGCTCCTTGCCTGCTGTTGTTTTTAAAACCTGTTCTGCCTGCTGCTCCTGGCTTTCTGGTCTGTGGGATGGAGGACTCTTGGCTCCTCTGAGCTGGGCTGCCTCCGTTTGATCCTTACCCGAGTGTGGAGCATGAAATGGATTGTTGGGGCGCTGTGGGGAGGCTGCAGTGGGGAGTCTGTGAGCTCAAGCCTGGCTCCTCTGGAGCTGGATCTGTGCTGTGACCTGCCTCTCTCAGGCTGACCTTGAATGTTTTCCACAGCACACGATGCTCTGCAGGTGCTGTAAATTCCTTCTGCTCAACCATTTCGTTCCAGCAAGCTGCTTATCAGGCACTCTTTTGAAAACTGTGTTCATATTTCATACACACAATTATTCAGCAACTATAAAAGGGGAAAATTCCTATTTATAGCACAAGGACCAGCATCAAATAGGACACTGAATTCTCACTGATAGAGGAAGTGACCTGTTCTCTAATGCAGCAATATTTCTGCTGAAAAGAAACAGCATCTTGAATGGGGGGAGGGATGAAAGCCCTGGGCCATCTCTTTCCATTAAAAATGTGCTGCAGTCCTAAAAATGTATCTGCCCTTCTCCCTTCCCAATGAAGCCATTGGTGACAGGGATTGCAGGAAAACCTTTCACTGTGGGTTTGTGGTTAGTGGTGATGAGCCCGCCGACTCCTGATGGCCTGGTTTGGAGCTGGGCTTAAGTTCCTGATCGATAACCTGATCTCTGACCTTGATGTGGGGCGAGGAGAAGCCACTGCAGAGGTGTCTGTGGGGACTCGGTGCCATCACGGTGCTCATGTGCACAGCCCCGAGGGAGCGAGCACGTGGGGCTGAGGAACAAAGAACTGCCTGGGAGTGAGAAATGGAGGCAGTGGGAAGGTGGGAAGAGCTCAGGGGCCAGGGGCGGCACCGCTGCGGGTAAGGTGAGCCCGTTTGCTCTGAGCCTGCTCCCCCCGGCTCCCTCTGCTCTCTCTCCCTTCCCTTGCAGGTATGTTGAGGCACAAGGCCATGGCTGGCCGCTCCCTGCTGCTGTCCCCTGCTGTCGCCCTGTCCTTCCCGCTGTCTCTTTGGGAAGAGCTGCAGTGGGTGATACCAAGCGAGGCCCTGGGAGGTGGAGGAGCAGAGGATGGGATTCCCCTGCTGTCGCTGTGGCAACGCTGGGCAGGGAAGCAGCAGCAGCAGCGGGATGCGATGGGCGGCTGCGTGGCGTGGAGGGTGCGCTGGGGAGGCTGCGGGGGCCGGGCTGCGCTGACATCACGCGGGGAGGTGGCGCAGAGGGAAGGGGAGTGGGAAAGGGAGAGCGGGGAGACTGCGGAGGGGACAGAGCGGCACCGGCAGTGGGCTCCGGGGACAGGTAAGGGATGCCCGGGGGCAGCGGGGCAGGGGGGGCTCCGCGGGCTGCCGTGGGATCAGCGCCCGCCTCGGCATCTCTCGGGGTGATGTGGAGCTGGGGGACGGCTCCTGGGCAGCGGGAATATTATACAATGCCTGAAGAGCCTGGCACAGCAGGGCTTGGCGGTGGGACAGCGAGAGCAGGTCAGAGCCCAGCTGGCTGGTGCAGGAACTGGTGTGTGACAGCAGTGTGTGTGGCACTGGTGCTGTACTGGGAAGAGCCGGGAGTACCTGCACTTCCAGAACAGGATAAAGGGACTGGAGAGCAGCCCTGGTCCCTGGCTGGAGAAGGGCAGCAGAGTTCTCCCTAGGGATTGCAGCACGGGTCATTGGTGAAATTAATCAGAAGTTTGAGACTCCATGCCCTGAGCTGCATCTGTCTTAGAGGAGGCTGTGAGCAGAGCTGGTGCACTGGGACGGAGCCCAGCAGCGCGTTTGTGGTGGGAATCCTAAACTGCACATCCCCAGCAGCCTCAGCACTTCCCCTGCCTGTGCAATAGTTCTGGGGAAGGCAGCCAGGTGCATGGGTACTGCCAGGAGCTCTCTGCATGTGGATCCTGGGGATTGCAGACCTGGGAGGCAAAACAACGAAGTCCTTGAAGCCTCTCTGGGTGTCGTGTTGCCTTTTAGCACAAGGGTTGCATAACGGGATCTGTTTTGTTAGCAGAGGGAGTAAGGGTGACGGTCACCTCTGCCCAGCAGTACCTGTGTGCTGTGCTGGCCCGTGGTCCTGGGGGGAATTTCATCTTTTTCTTGATCCAAGAGTTGGGCTGGTTCCTTGCTGCTTGTGGGTTCCCAGCTCTGATCCCACAGCAGCAGGGTGTAGGGACTCTACACCTACACTCAGAATACGCAGCCTCAGCAAACTAGAAAATGAGTTTTTGAGCACCCCACACAGCTGTGCTGACCTGACGCTGGCCTGTCAGGATTCTCAGGGTGTTACCTGACTGAGGAACACACATCTGGGCTCAAAAGCTCTGTGCTGGTGACCCCTGTGGGTGTCAGAAACCAGTGTGGGAGTGGAGATGAAAGAGGCACAAAGTAGAAACCTTGCTTGAAATCCAAGAACAGGGAGAGGCCAATGCTCCTGTCACGACCATTTCGTTGAACCAGCACGTTTCCTGAGGCATTCAAAGGGCTGGGGGCTGTGACCCAGTGGGACCATGAGGAAATGCAGCCAGGAGTGCCTGAGAGTGTAATCGCAACGAGAAGCAGAAATATGCTTTAATTAGGGAAGCAATTGCTGTGTGATGCACAATCCCTGCCCACCAAGGCACACATGCTGGGTCTACTGGGACCCCTTGGGAGTGGCCCAGGTGGCCACAGTGCTGCTTATGGCATGGAAACTGCCAACAGCAACAGCTTGTGCTGCTCTGTGGGGCTTCTCTGGGAGCAAGGGGTGGGAGCCCCACGCCGGGAGGGTGACAGGCAGTGCTGTCACCCAGGTGGCTGCAGGGCCAGCTGCATTCCGAGCCTCTGGCATGGGAAGGCAGGGAGGGGAGGGCCCCTCAGCTGCTCCGTGCCAGCCCTCAGCTCTGCCCAGGGCAGCTGTGCTGGGAGGGAGCCAGCTCGGGATGGGCCCCTGTGCCCCAAGGGGGACCTCACTGGGCACAGCCTGAGCTGGGCTCCCAGGGCCACTTAGGGAAGGGTGCAGGGAAGAGTTAACACTGCTGTTCTTCAGTTTCATTCCCCAGGTTGTGGTTCTGCATGACCAGCAGCAGGACTGCTTCAAAGTCATGTTCCAACTTGAGTTTTTTCAAGGTTATTCAAAATTCAGTGCGGGAATGGCACCAGGACCTCTCACAAACAGAAAGGCCAAGTCACCCCCTCCTAGTCCTTGACCTTCTCCAGGCTCAGCTGGCTCTCTTTGCTTTCCCCCATACTTGCCTACACTGCAAAAGGGATGATCATGTGAATATTACAAAGCCTGGCATCTGCACATCAGCTGCAGCAGCTGAGGCTCTGACATATTCCCGGTGCCTTGGTGTGACCCTGTCCCCACAGCCATGCTCTGTCACCTGAGTGTTCAGCCCCCACCACAGGCTGTCACTGCCAGGCACACAATAATACAGAAATGCATTATCTGGGAACTCGTGCTCCCTCCTGGGAAAAGTGCTATGGATCTGCGAGGCTCTGCAGAGACCTGGAGCATCAGGAGGCGCTGCCTTTGTGCCAGTGTCCAGAGAAGACCCTGGGAGCCGAGCCAGGTCCTGTGAGACATTTTAATCCTGCCTATTTCACAGGCTATCTCGGCCACGACTCCACTGCAGTGAACATTTCCCCCTTCCTTTGTTAGGGGCACTCACAGGCACCTACTTGGTGTTTGTTTTCACTCCTTATCTGGTGCCACCGGGAGCGGGCAGGGCAGCAAGGAGAGTCAAGGAGACTGGGAATACACATTCCCACTGTTGCCTGGCCACCCTGGAGACCCCTCAATCCTCTCCCTAAAACCAGGCTGAAATTTCTTTCTGCTGAGGTGGCTGTTTGTTAAATAGTTGAGGTTACTTGAGTAATCAATAGTTCTCTGGGTCCCAACAGAAATATTATCCCTTTGGCCAAATCAGCTTTTCCATCTTTGCTGTAAACCTGCTCCTGACTCTCAGCTGTTGAAGGATTGAGGCGCATTCCCGATTTACCTGCACAGAACTCCACTCCTCTTCTTTCCTCCTGCCAGCACCACTTCTTCTCTCTGAGGCTGAGCTGTAAGGGCTGGAAGCACATGGAGAAATCACTGGAGTCATTCAGTCTCAGCCCTTCTCTTGGCCCTGCCCCAACAGCTCCTTCTCTCTGCTTGCTCCTCCAAGGAGAGAGGTGAGAGTCAGTGGGATCCTCATGGCCAAGGGCACTGCTGACATAACTCCCAGTCCATGGACTCCAAAACAACTTGGCTCAGCTGCTGCCAGCTGAAAAAAAATTGTTCCCATCCCACAGCAGGAGCTGTATCCCAGAGAACCAGGGCTGGAAGACAAGGCACACAGTGAGGTTCCGTGGCTGCACATAAATTTTCCTTGCAAACAGGCAAAGGCACCAACTCCCAGGAGCTGGACTTCTGGTTCCACCCCAGCAGCCAAAGGCTGGGCTGTGGCTCTGGGCTCCAATTTCTTGTGACTGAAGGAGGCCACGAGGTTTCTTCTGCTGCTGGGGCAGTGGAAACAGCCTTGCTGTGCATTGTGAGCATCTCTGCACATCTCTGTTCTTTCCAAACCAGAAAAGGTCACAGAGACCCAAGAGAAACCCACTTCCCTCCTTCACTGAACTCCTTCTGCCTCGCACATGCTTTTGTTGCCATGCCTTGCTTGCCAAAGGCAGGAACAAACACTGGGGTTTGGCAGGGCTCAGAGCCTTGGCGTGTTGGATGGGAAAGAGGCATTCTTGGTCCCCAGCCCGGGGACAGGGCTCTGCTCCACGTCCACTGCCAGATTTTCCAGCTGCGATTTCGCTGCTCATCCCATGCTGAGGGCACCGTTCTGGGCATGGGGAGCACCCCTGGGTGCTGGGCTGTGAATCCTGCAGGAGATCCATGGAAGGGGGGAGGGAATAGCTGGAGCAGCACCCAGAGCTACGTGGAGCCCTGCATGCTGCTGTGGCTGAGCTTCACATCCAGGGAGAAGCACAGGAGCTGGTGCTGCCCTGAGAGGCTTTTCCCAAAGAATGCCTGATTCCAGGGGAGCTGGGAAAGGCAGAGGGAGGCCGTGTAAAGCCAGGCTGTCTCTGCTTTGGTTAAATAGGGCTGGTTTTGCTGACAGCTCCTCCTGAGAGACTGCAGGGAGGGATTCTGTAACTCAGGGGCAGCTGAGAGGCTCTTGGCAGCTACTGCTGCTTCAGTGTCAGGCACTGGACTTTTCCTGGTGCTCAGGGGAAAAGGGATGGCAGCCCGGATCAGAGATGGCAGGGCTGGGCAGATGAGAGGCTGCTGCCTCCCTGTTAGAAGGATGCTCTGGAGCAACAGCAGGGCCTGATTTCAGAGAAGCATTTGAGGTCTCAGTGCACACGGATCGCCCCAGAAACCTCCTACTCAATTTTCTGCTGTGCACAGCCCAGCCTGAGGCAGCACAGGGGACAGTTTGCTCCAACACTGGTTAAGACAGCCCTCAGACGACAAGCCCCAGAGAGGAGCGAGTGTTTCTCATGGTGGTGAAGGGCTGAGGGAGAGGAGGGAGAGAGAAGAGGAATTTCCTGGTTGTGGTAAAGGTGGGTTGTGCTTGAAGTTAGAGAGAATAGGCTTGTGGCCACTGCATCAGGCTGCGGGAAGGAAGGCGTGGGTCAGCAGCAGAACCCAGCAGAACAAACCCCATTTGCCTTTCCACGCCAGCCCGGGAATGAAGGACAAACTACAGCCCCCCTCTCCCTTTGCCCACCTTGTTGTGCTGCAGAGAACAGAGCACAGGGGGAACAGCCGTGGACTGAGCTGGGGCCTGGCAGCCAAGGGTCAGACTGGGGAAAGATCTCAGCTGAGACAAGGGAACCCTGAGCAAGCACGTGTTCAGGGTGAGAGGCTCGCACATTCCCCACCTGGTTAATGCTGGCTCGGCCCTCTGGAAAATGACACACGTTTTCCTTGCTGTGGGGCCAGAGGGCTGTGCTGGGAGCTCTCGCTGCTCCCCCAGCCTGGCTGCAGGCAAGAGGTGCTGCTGGCAGGGTCCAGAATCACTGTTCTTTCCCCTTTTCACAGCTGTTGCTGGTTATGAAAATGGGACTGTTCCCCAGGCAGTTCTCAGCAGGAACTGCCCTTTCCAGGGCTGACCACATGGGCTCTTTCTTCCTCTTCCCACCTCCTGACAGCAGTCACAGTTTTGGGTACGTTCTAGTCTTGGCAAAGCACTGCCCTTCCCTGCTCCTCTTCCTCACATGACACACAGGAGAGAGAGGCTGTGGCCTGTGGAAGGGGAATGTTTGTTCCTGGACTGAGATCAATACAATTCTTGAGCCAATCCTCCTCGCAAAGCTCAAAGAGAGAAAGAAGAGAAGTTGGGGTCAGTCTCACGCAGTGGGGATTTCCACCCCAAACCGTCAGTCAGAGACCCTGACACCAGCTCTCCTTTTCCCAGCGCAGGCTGGGGGGCACAGCTTGCAGGAACGCCAGGGCACGTTGTGGAACATTGTTTCTTGTCACATCTGATGCCGTGTCAACAGCACAAAAGAACACTGAGAAAAGCTTTGGGAGGGCAGGAAGGAGACAGCAGGGCTTGCTGCTGCTGGAAGCTGAGTTCTTGGTCCCCAGAGACTGAGTTCTTCCCCCCCCAGAGCTCAGCAGAGCGGTCAAACACCTCTGCAGGCAGTGAGGCTGTGCAGGAGTTACCACAGATTTCAGGGTGGGAAACGCCAGGGTTCAGAGCTTTAGCCAGTTTCTAAGAGAAAAGAGCTGGACTAGCAGGAAAGGGGAATGACTCCAGGCCAGCTTTCTGGCAGTGCTGGATACTCAGAGGACACTGATGGCACAGAAGGGGGTGGGTTTGGGCCACGTTAGGAGCTCAGGAGTCCTTTGGAAAACCCAAATAATGCAACTGAGGTAAGGCAGAGAGGGGTGGTCTGGCTGAGGCCAAGCTCAGTCTGAATAATTCCTTCCACTCTCTCTTCCACTTTTGTGCAGTCAGGCAGGAAGCTGAACATTCTCTGGCTGATTTTGGGAGTGCAGAGGTCAGTGACCATTGATCATCCTGGCTCTGAGGAACAGATGAGTGTGTTAGCAGCCAGCCCTGCACTCAGCTCCCTCCTGACTCCTTAGCACACATCCACAGAATTTCCTGGCTTTTTGTTTCAGAACTCAGGGAAAATTCCTGCCACCAGCGCTGAGTTAAATTGAAAGTTGGTAAATTCAGGAGGCTTCTTTCGACAAGGCACTAACCTTTGGAATTGCCTCAAGAGCTGCTAAAGTCAAATAATAACTGGCTTGGAAAATCCTGATGGTTTTATGACCTTTCACAATGTCTGTACTTCTGTACCCAGACAAGGGTCACCACACTCCTCCAAGACATGACCAGAGGGATAAAGGAAGAGTTCTCTTCCTGTCTTTCCCTATCCTGGTGTGATTGCCATTGCTCAGCTCTGTACAGCACAGAAATTACCCCAGGCCAGAGCAGTGTGGCTGGAGTGCTGAGCCTGTTCCCATAAACCCCACTTTGGGATGACAATTCAGCTCCCTCCACGACCTCCTGACGAGTGAGGGAATGTGGCTGTCGCCATTGCTGAAGGGGCTTCAGAAGACCCTGCTGAGGGCAGTCGTGCTGTTCGTTCTGGGAAGTTCTGCTGAGACCTTTCCCTTCCCAGGTGCTTTGTGGGATTGAAGCCCAAACCTCCTTGGAGGCCAGGCAGCCACTGGGACAGGCTCCATCCACCACCTGCCCCTGGCAGCAGGTCCCAGTGGTGCTCAGTTCACTGGAGCTTTCTCCCACTAGCAGGTCCCTGCGAGCAGTGGATTACGCCCTGGCAACAGGGACACTGCAACATGCAAGCCCCAAAACTGCAGTGCCTGCTCCACTACACAGCAAAATAGGTCGTGCATCAGCAAATGAAAAAGGACAGATGGTGTCTGCTAATACAGCTTAGTTTATGGCCTGCAGGATTAACTCACTAGTTGTCATGTCTGCAGAAAATAGGAAACGGGTGGGTCAGCTGGAGGAAACGTGTGGTGTGCCCAGCCCCACCTTGCTGTGGGATGCACCAGCTGGAGAGGATGTCAGAGATCCTGTGAGGTTTTGAGATGTTGCTGAAGGGCTGCCAGTGTTTTTTTGGGGGCTCTGGGCACTTGGCTTGTGCCAAGCCTTCCTGCCCACCTCGGACTCCCACAGTCCCACTGCAAAGGTCAGCGCTGCAGGGATTGATGCGAGCTGAGCAGGGATCTCCAGCAGAGACGGGGACACCCTCTGTGGTCTCTGCTCCAGCAGCTCTGCAGGAGGAGCCCACAGCTTGCTGTGCTGTGCCAGCTGCAGGACAGCCTCCAGTTCAGCCTTTTGAACTCCCAAGCACCCACGTGTCTGCAGGAGTAAGACCGAAAGCTGAGGCAGAAGCCTCAGGTCTTTTCAATGCCTTCTCTGTGACACACTGTTCTCCTTTCCTGGAAACCAGGCCAGTGCCTCACTCTGTTCTCCTTGCAGAAATCCAAGCCCGTGCCAGAGCTCTGCCTTGTGCATCTGCTCTCTGAAGGGCAGGACAAACTCTTCCTCAGCTCTCCATGGGTGCTCCTCCTGAAGATTTCACTTTGATCTTGCTGCTTCTGCTATGGCCACGTTTGCTCGTGTCCTGCAGGATGCTGAGCATCCCAAAAACCAGCTGGCATCAGGGAGATACTCCAGAGCCAGGAGCATGCCATGCCATGCCATGCCATGCCATGCCATGCCATGCCATGCCATGCCATGCCATGCCATCTCCATGCCTCTTGGCTTTCTGCTGTCACAGGTGTTTGTCACCACCACCTTCTAACCACAGCCAGCCATCACAGGCACTGAGGTTTTCTCCAGTGACTAATTTGCCTGTGTTTACGCCAACACCAAACATTTAATTGTCTATTTAATGACTCAGGTGAGGAGGGCGTCTGGCTCCTTCCTCCTGCCATAGGGATCTGGCCAGCCCTATCCTGATGGCAGCACCATACAGTGCTAAACCTTCTCAGCTATAAATCCCCCATCATTAAGGGTAGCAGGTCAGTGGTGAGAGTGACTTGAGAGCAGGGATCATTGTCACTTCTATCCCCAAAGCTGTTCAGCGAGCGTGGAGGTGAATAAAGAACACAGAACAGCCTGTGCTTTTATTACAAAAGGAAATGCTGCTTTTTGTAGAGGGGAAAAGCATGTCAGATTACTATTATAAGTAATTGCTTAATGGTCCCTACCTTTGCGTCACTGCTGAAGTACATCCGAGTCCCTTTTTGGGGTCTCTCCTCGCTGCACGTGTGTCACCAACGGGGCCAAGCCCGTGGCCACCCCAGCTGTGGGAGCCCTGCAGGAGACGGGATGGGGGAGCTAGGTGGGCACGAGAGCCTCCACATTCCTCCCCCTCGAAATCTCCCCACCTCCCACCTCATTTATCAGCTGCTGACAAGCCTTGCCATGTGTGTAGGCGGCTCCCAAGCTTCCAAGACGATTCCCCGCTCCCCCCACCTCCCATCCATGAGAGGATTTCGGGGAGGGGGAGCTCAGCGTTCCCCCGGCTGCCGGCCTGTTCTGCAAGGGCTGTTCTGATGCTTTCAGAGAGCTCCATGTGGTAACTCTCTCCCAGGATTTCACATGACAGCCTCTTCCCCAGAAAGTCACAGCAGGGAGTGGAAGATTGCCTTGCGTGTGGGTGTTAGGAGGGAGCAGAGTGGGATGGGGAGATGGAGGGGAGAGGAGGTGTAACCACAGACTAAACCAGAACAAATCCTCTCGGAAGAGCCTTGCATTTCTGATCCCAAGGCTCTCATCCCCTGCCTCTTCCTCTTCATTTAAAAGAATGTCAATCCTCGTTAAGTCCAGCAGAGAAAAGAGGAGTCAAGCACAATCATCTCCTTCCTTCCCTGAACACATCTCAGGGGACCAGGAGAGGCAAACAGAACACGAACTAACTGGATAGAGGCAGAGATGTGCACACTGGGGAGAGCCCTCCCCAGCCACGGGTGTCTTCCCTGGAGAGACATGAGCTGCCGTTAATGACATCTCCATCTGACAAACGATCACAGTGTATGTCATTACCACCCAGTGCTTCCCCGGGGCCCTGGCAGAAAATGACCCCAATGAGGTTCAGTTCCTGCACTCACAGCTGCTCCCCGTGAACGTTCAGCGTCCCTCGCCGCAGAGCTCCAGGCTCTCGGGGTTAAGCCCCGCCGAATGCCTCGGGCAAGCCGAGATTGACATCCCTGCCCTGGAGCTGGGACCCCTAAAAGAGGAGTAGGGAAGCCCACGTGGCCCTGGCACAACTCTCCAGGGCAGGGAGCTGGGGGGACACCTCGCACTGCACTTCTGAGAGGTTTAAAACGACCTCTGTGCTACTTCAATCTGTGTGTCCCTCTCATCTTCCTCCAGATGCTGTGTGTCCCTCTCATCTGTGTGTCCCTCTCATCTTCCTCCAGATGCTGTGAGTGCAGCACATCCCAGGTGAGACCCGTGGTGGGTCCTCAGAAGAGAGACCCCCTGAAACTGCCATCTGCATTTTGGCATCCTGATGCACCTGGATCACTTTAACAGCCCCGGCTGTCCCACCTTAATAGGGCCAAAGGTCTCAGCCTGCCCAGCAAAACCAGAGCTGAGTCATTCCTGAGTCTCCCTGTGCAAAAACGAGGAAGAATTCCTGGTGTAAAGCTGCTCCCCTCCTTCCTGCATTTCATCAGCAAGCAGCGACACGAGCTGGGTTTTCTCTAAACTCCATTTGCTCTGCAATGCAGCCTGTCCCCCTTGAATAACCCCCCCATCCCTGCCTGGGAAAAGTGGGAGAAACCCTGAGGAGACCCACGGGCTTCCAGAGAAAAGAGGCAGTGCTGAGGAGAGGTTCACACCTCGGTGCCTGCATTCCAGAGGTTTAAGGCAGACTGGATCTTTGAGTGTCCTGAAATAGCTGTTTCAACACCCCCTGTGTCCTGCATGCCAGGGAGGAGAGCATCAGGCAGGTATTTCCCATACCTGTGATATTTGGGTCACCAGGAAGGGGGGAAAGGTGGGCAAAAGGGATGTGGTAAGAGCTAGAATTTCAATTTTGTCGGCTGCAAACCCAAACCGACGTGCCTCCTGCCACGGCGATATTCCCGGCCAGGCACACCCCGCTTCCTCCATGCAGTCTGACTTTCACAATCCCTTCCCAGCAGCTCAGCCTCTGCTTTCACTCTCTGAATTACCAAGGGGAATTTTCATTACATCACCAGAGGCGCTTCCTCCTCGACAGTGACAGAGCCGTCACTCTGCTTTGCAGGGTTTTTTTGGGGGTGTGGGTGACCACGATATTTCTCTGGAAAGAGAAATACCTCCCAAAAGCAGGTCCAGCCCGGCTCAGCCTCCCCCAGTGGCTCCATCCAGGCTGGGAACGGCACTGGGCAGTGTGGGGTGGCTCCAACCGGTGTCTGGACAAAGCCTTCTCCCTGGAAGCCTTCCTGGGGGATACAGCGCTTTCAGGCAGCTTTAAAAGTCGCCTGTGCCAAATCCAGCGGGGTCGGAAGTCAGCAATCTTCCAGCTTTCTGCCAGCGTAAGCAAAAGCAAATTTGCCTATTGGAGCTGGGATTTGCAGAATGATTCGCCGCAGCGTTTGAATCCCCCCTCGTCACGCCCCCGCCTTCTGTATCTTTTTTTGTTTGTTTGGTTTGGGTTTATCTTTTCAAATATCCCCCAGTTTAACGGTCAGGCTGGTGGCAGCTTCCCCGCAGCTCCGGGGAGGGGCTGATCTGATCTCACTCCCAATCCGGTGACATCCCAATCAGCCTCTTTTCCTCCCTGGCAGCTTGCTTTCCTGCCCTCTGCATCCAGTTCCTGGCTGTTTGTCTTGGGGTGTTTGTGGTTGGTTTTTTTTTTTTGAATCAAAACAAACTACCGGGTTCAAACTGCTAGTCAGGAACACGCTGAGCAGGAGCCTTTGCTCCTGGCAAGGGCTGTGGAAACTCGCCGTGGAGAAACACCTCTGCCATGGAGAACTTGTTTTTAAGTAGCTGGGAAGTCTGGAGCACAGCAGGGTCCGGACAGTTGGAAATCTGTATCTCAGAGCTCCATAAAAGCACTGAATTCCCTCAAATATATAACCACTGGCTAGAGCTCTGCACAGCTTGAGAGGAGGGAAGATGGCTCTGAAGTCACTCGGATTTACCCTGGCCTCCCCCAGCCTTGCTGGTATCGTGATTCCTCATATAAGGCAGCGAAGAGTCATTTCTGCCCCATCAGCCCATCCTTTCCCAGGAGCTCCAGATGGTTTTGCTCTCTGTCTCTCTGTGTCTGCATTACTGGTAATTCAGGCCTGTCTCACATTAGCTTTTGAGCTGAAACCTTCCCACAATTAGTTAGAGTCTGTTCTACGCTGCAGAGGACGCAGGGCTGAGCTGGCAGAGCGCTGTCTGGGAGATCCGTCCCACACAAGTCCTGTTCAGGTTTCTCTATTTCAGTCAAGAGTGTGATTTTTCTAGTGAAATCATCAAAGCAAGACAGTCTCTGCTACAGATGGGCAGCGACAGCCATTTGAAAATGCCTCATACCCAGCTTGTCTCAAGACAGGAGTAGGTAATTTCAATATAATCTCGATTTACACCAATATAACATCTCTCCCTTCTTCATCTGGCCCTCCTTTCCCAAGGAAAAGGGTCCTTTTCCTCTGGGAGCTCCACACCACAAAGTGTCAGGGAAATCTTCATGCCTGCCCAAGGACCACAGCTCAGCAGCTCACTGCTCAGGGAAAATGTGCTCCACAGACACCCTGGAAGCATCCCTGCTTCTCTTGGAGCAGAGCTGTTTGGCCCTTGCCAAATTAACTTGCTAATTAACAGGGTTTTTTGATCCCAGGCAGGAATTTACCACTCTGGGGCCAAACCTAAGTGTGGTCCAAAACTCCCAGCTGGTCCAAAGCCCCGTGTGCTGGGGCAGGAATGTGAAGAGCTGACAAATGTCTGGGGAATGCAATCTCTGGGGAAGGACTGGGGTGTAGCAGACATCTTGGGATAAGCAGTGAGGGAGGGTGCATGGCAGGCACAGAATTAATGGAGAAGGAACAGGGAAAAGCAGGATTGCTGCAGGGCGTTTAGGAGAGGAGGAAGCTTCATTTGTGCAGGTGATTTACTCCTTCTGTGCCTTCATTCACCCATCAGACAGGGAAGTGTCATCATTATCCTCGACGTGACAGATCTGGGGTCTTTGCCTGCAGCAATCCAGCAGCACCAGCACCGAAATCCTGGTTCCTTGTTCCCATCCCAGCTCTTGAAGGATTCTGGTAATAATAACCATGCAAACAGGCTTTGCTGAGGGAGATGATTTCAGGAACAGTGATAGCTGGGAGACAGTGATGGAGCCACACTTGTCACATGAATAACCACAGTCTGTCCAGTCAGAGCTGACAGTCTAAGGCAAGGCAGCTCCTTCTGTGCTGATTTAAGAGGCTCTTCGTAGACGCAGCAGATCTTTCTGCTTCACCTCCCCTGCATAATAAGAAGCAGCATCCTTCCTGTTAGTTTATCTGCCTTTGGATGGGATGTGAGGCTGGCAGACCCCTCTGGGCACAGGGGAACCCTGGAAGGAAGCTGAGGCTTTTAACTTTCTGCATGAGTGCAGTGAGAATGTGGGTTGTAGTTTCAGTGCCTCTAAACCTGGCACTCGGGGAGGAGTTCCCAGCTGAGTAAATTTTTATTTGATCTTCAAAAACATTATCAAGGAGGGACACACAGCGAAGGACGAGGTGCTCCACTGGGATGGATGGATTTAGAGGGGGCTCCTGAGGTTACAGACACCCCTCAACAACGAGAGATGTTAAAAAGCAAACTGCCCCAGGGTTTTTGGTTTTTTTTAATAGAAACCTTTTTTGTCTGCACAATCCAGCCAGAAGATTCCCCCCATTCCAGGCCCTGGGTGAGGCAGCCATGGCAGTGCTGAGTGAGGGATGTTGAGAAGATGTAAATCTGAAGGGAGAATCATAGAATAAGCTGAGATAGAAGGGATCCATCAGGAACATCGAGTCCAACTCTTAGCCTTATGCAGGACACCCCATGAATGCCACCATGTGCCTGAGAGTGTCACCCAAACATTGAGGGAATCAGGGCGCTGAGGGGAAAATGGGGAGCTGAAGGGAGACAGGGGTGTTTAGGGGACATGGGGGCACTGAGGGGAGCAGGGGGTGCCGATGGGACCAGGAAGATGATGCTGAGGGGAGCCAGGGGCTGAGAGGAGCAATGGCGCTGAGGGGAGATGGAGGTGCTGAGGGGAGCAGGGGCTGAGGGGAGCGATGGCGCTGAGGGGAGATGGAAGTGCTGAGGGGAGCAGAGGCTGAGGGGAGCGATGGCACTGAGGGGAGATGGAGGTGCTGAGGGGAGCAGAGGCTGAGGGGAGCGATGGCGCTGAGGGGAGATGGAGGTGCTAAGGGGAAATGGAGATGCTGAGGGGAGATGGAAGTGCTGAGGGGAGCAGGGACTGAGGGGAGCGATGGCACTTGAGGGGAGATGGAGGTGCTGAGGGGAAATGGAGATGCTGAGGAGAGATGGAAGTGCTGAGGGGAGCAGGGACTGAGGGGAGCAATGGCGCTGAGGGGAGATGGAAGTGCTGAGGGGAGCAGGGACTGAGGGGAGCAATGGTGCTGAGGGGAGATGGAAGTGCTGAGGGGAGCAGGGACTGAGGGGAGCAATGGCGCTTGAGGGGAGATGGAGGCGCTGAGGGGCGGGGGGCACCAAGGGAAGCCCAGAAGCAGAGCGGAGGCTCAGCTCTGCCTCACCGAGATGCTTTAGAACCACTTCCAGGCGCCCCAGCCGCGGGACGGGGACGGGCACACGGACGGGCACCGCAGGCTCCGGGACTGCCCGGGGGCGGTGCCCACAACCGAAATGGCGGCGGCGGCGGCCGCGCCCGGTGCGGGGCGGGACGAGGCGGAGCCGCGCTCACCCGGCCCCGGCGCCGCTTTCGTTACAGCGCGGCCGAGGCAGGGACGCGGCGCTCGGAGCCCCCGGACTGATCCGCCGCCACCACCTCGGACCCCGCCGCCGGTGACACCGCCGGGCTAACCTCGCCGCCATGGGCTCCGAGCGGGACTCCGAGTCGCCGCGCTCCTCATCCATCCACTCGGCCGCCGCCAAGTGCCCCAAGCCCGGCCGCCGCCGCCGCCTCTCCTTCCAGAGCGTCTTCTCCGCCGCCGCCGCCTCCGCCGCGGGCGGCCGCCGCCGCGCCAAGGCCGAGCCGCCCCCGGCCGCCCCGCCGCCGCCCCCCGCCGCCCCGCCGGCCCCGCCGCCGCCGCCGCCGCCGCCGCCGCCCCCCGAGGAGGCTCCGGTGGTCCCGGAGGGCGAGGAGGAGCTGGAGTGCCCGCTGTGCCTGGTGCGGCAGCCGGCGGAGAACGCGCCGCGGCTGCTGTCGTGCCGCACCGGTCGTGCGGGGCCTGCCTGCGGCAGTACCTGCGCATCGAGATCACCGAGTCCCCGCGTCAACATCTGCTGCCCCGAGTGCAGCGAGCGCCTCAACCCCGCCGACATCCGCCGCCTGCTCCGCGACTCCCCGCACCTCGTCGCCAAGTACGAGGAGTTCATGCTGCGCCGCTGCCTCGCCGCCGACCCCGACTGCCGCTGGTGTCCGGCCCCCGACTGCGGGTGAGTGATGCGGTGGCGGTGGGATGATGCCGCTCCGTGCTGGGACAGCCCGGGCAGCGGGGGACCAGCTCGTCTCTCCGTCCTAGGACACCTTGGGGAGTGGGGAACCGCTGTCCACGTAGGGTGCTGTCCTCTCCATGCTGGGACAGCGCGTGGAGGGGGACACCCCCGTCCCTTCCGTCTGGGACAGCTTGGCAGGGAAGCCTGCTGTCTCCTTAGGGTGCTGCCCCATCTCTCTGTCCCGGGGCGTCTTGGGGAAGGTAGAACCCACCCTGGAGGGATGCTGCCTGTCCCCAACACGTGCTGGGATAGCTGGGTGAAGTGGAACGCGCTGTGGTTGCTGCCTATCCCCAGCAGGTCCTGCGGATGGCATCCCCATCCCGGCTGGGGTGGCCCGGGACTCACTGAGCTGCCCGTGCCCACGTGCGTCCCAGGACAGCACAGGGAGGGGTGGCTCACCCTCAGTAGGGCGCTGCTGTGTCCCAGGAAGAGCCCTCGCTGCAGGGGTTCTTTGCTTATCTGCAGTCTGTTCAGGACAGCTGATAGGCCTTGGGTACCGAAATTCCATCTATCCCCATTATCTCTCAGGAGCTCCAGGATCTGACCTTGGGGATTGTGAAAACACAGACAGATTGGGTAGGAGTGATATGACTTGAAGGGGGGTTTTAGCAAAGCCATCGCTTCCCTAATGTAACAGAAACCTTTTTTTTTTGTGCACAAATGGTAAGTGTGGACTTTCCCAGCTATGCATTCCTCTGCCAGTCCTGGGGACAGTGCATGGGGACAACGCTGCAGCCTCCAGTGGTGGGGAAGAAGGAACCCGTCACTTTTTCCCAGTGAGGACAGGAATACACAGCAGAGAGGAGTGATGTTGACTCACTGTCCATTGCCCAAGTGAGGAAACGTCTGTCTGTCCAGAAGTCAGCCCAGCCAAGCCTGATGACTGTGTAGTTATGAACGTGTTGCTTTCATTTTCTCTTCCCTTTTCTTTTAAACGAACTCTGTTAGGTTTCTGTTTTGGGCGTGAGCCGAAGCTGCCTGGAAAAGGGCTTGGTCGGGGAACTTAAGAGAAGTGCTGTGAAGTTGAGCTACAACTCAGCTTGGATGGCAATTCTGGGTAGCAGGAACATGAAAGGAAAGTCTGACCTAGTAGTCGGAATGGAAAAGTTGGTGGGAGGATTGTGAAGATTTAATCAGAGCCTTGTAATAGGCATCCTATGCAAATCAGTGAACCTGGCTCAGGTTACCCATTTCACGGCCTCTCGAGCATCCTGCATAATGGCTTGTTCCTTCAGAGGGTGAAGTTGACAGCAAACAACACCTTTGCTCCTTTCTGAAGCCAAATCAAGTGCGAGATCTCGATATTTCAGCAGCGCTGGGGATAAGATCAGGGAGATAGAGCAGCCACGGAGGGAATGCCTCTGCTGGTAACCGGCTGGGGAAAATCCGGTTCCTGCTCGCCGAATCTCAGCTCCTTGACTGTTGTGATGTTATCTGTGCCCAGGATAAGGTGTACAAACAGCGGCGTCACCCGGGCTGGCTGCTTGGAAGGAGCCAGCTCCAGCGCGGCCCGGAGGGCGTTGCCTCTGTGACAGCCTGAGCCTGATCCCTTCCTCTGGGGGGGTTTGGTGCCACACGCGGCTCTTTCTCTGAGCTAAAGCCTCCTCCCTGGCTAGTCAGGGAGCAGGATGAGCCAGGTGACATGCTGGCATCCTCCTCCCAGCTGCCCAGAAGAGCAAGAAGCGACCCGGGGGCTGTTGGAGATGTTGGAGACAGCTCGAGTGGACCAGCGCTGCTGGCGTGTCTGTAGCGCTCGAACAAAGGCTGTTGGAATCAGCCCTCCGGCAGGGAGAGGAATTAATCACCCTATTCATTCTTCCCAGCAGAGCTTGTGTGGCTGTGCTTATGTAAAATCAGGGTATGAATTATTTACAGCGGGCTTTCCCCGCTGTAGTAGTGCTGGAGTAGTACAGAGTGTAGGGCTGGGGGCACGGCAGAGTGATGTTTGGCACTGGATGTCACCCACCGCTGTCACCCGAACTGAAACTGGCCAGCAGCGTCATTTCAGTGTCAGAGAATCAAGGCATTCCTTTATTCTGGCCAGGATGTGCAGCAGAAATCATTCCATCCACACGTGCCTGGCTTGTGCAGTGAAAATCCTTCCATCCCACCTGGTTCTTTACCAGACTTTTCACACATTTATACATTAAAAACCCCCAAGAAATTCACGTTTGTTGGTCCTAAATTCCACAATGATTCCATCTCCTGTTGGTTACTGATCCCTTCGGTGCTGATTCAGTCCTCATTCTTTGGTTCTCTTACCGATCTTTCCCCAGACCAGGTGTCTCCAGCCTCGCCAGGGGGTGATGTTTGTTGATGTCCCTTTATTTCCTCTGTTTCTTCTGGCTCCTCCCAATCTGTTGATGTTCAGAGCTCAGGAGGCCTCACCCGGGCTTTTGAAACTTCAATTCCCCTCCCCCTGGGCAAAACCCCCGAGTGAAGTTACAACAAAAATGCTAAAGGTTCTATCATTACCGACCCCACAAGGGCTGGGGTGGCATTCTCCGGTCACCTCACCGAGGTGGCAGCATCAAGGACCCTAAAAACACCCTGTGCCTTCCTCACATCCCGCAGCATTTCCTAAATGAAAGAGCCTGGCTGTGCTGCCCGGGAGGAAGAGGAGGAGGAGAACACAACACCGGTGCGTGTTGCCATGGAGACCCTGGTCAATTGATGCGCCATCCATCGCAAAACAAATCATTTTCTGTGTTTGCAGCTCCGTTTTTTAGTGTTTTTTTTTTTTTTTCTTCCCTTGCTACAGTCAGGTGGTATCGCTGTCTAGTGTTTGTCACACTGCAGCCTTCCCAAAATCTTGGGAGAAAAACAGAACCTTGAAAGCAAACGGAGGTGTGTGGGCTGAGATCCGTGAATGGGCAAGGGGAGGGACAGAGGAAACTCGTGGCCATCCAAGGAGGGGGCTGGAAGTGGAGCTGTGCCGGTCCTGGGGTCTCAGGAAATGCTCACATTGCTTTGTGGGGGAAAACTCAGGGTGGAGAACTCAGTTTCTCTTCTTATCTAAAGGGATTGAGCCTGAAAATGGCCATGTAAGCCAGCAATATGTCAGAGGTCAGTGGAAGAGGAGAACCACTGTCCATCCAGGTCCTGCCATGTCTATTCCTCAGCATTTTGCTTCAAAACCCATTTTCTAGGTGACCTTGACATGGAGATGTGTTATTTCTTTCCCCACTAGACACTCCTGGAGCTTCTTTCCCCACAGCTGGGGGCTTGGGCCTGATATTTGTCATTTCAGCTCCAGCAATAAAATATAAGTGCTGATGATTTTAATTTCTTGAGTGTTAAAAAAAAAAAACCAACAACATTTTGAGTGAGGAGATAATTTATTTAGAGCGTGCTTAATATATTACACTGAGCTCTCCTAGGCTGCTGTTGTGGTTTGAAATAGCAGTGTCACAACACAGCTGGGCAGATGAAGCTTTTCCTTTCTGTTTTGCCAAGGGCAGGCTGGTTGAGGGGGGGTTAGTGGCAGGGTGAGGAAATTTAGTGGGATATTCCTTAGACAAGGTGCACGGGAATCGAATTCATCCCTCCCAACCCCCTGGGTCATTTCCATCACAGAATTATCACGTAGGAACAGAGCGGGTTGGGTTGGAATGGATTTTAAAGTTCATCCAGCCATGGGGCCCTTCCAGGGATGGAGTTTTCCCGTCTCTCCTCCTGCTGGGCTCAGGTGCAGGTGTGAGGATGCACAGGTAGGGCTGCAGTCGTGCCTGCCAGCCCTCAGACGTTGTTTCTCTGGCGATGCTGTCGTAGCCTGGCAGGATGAAGTTGCTCCAACTCCCACGGGATGTGAATCATTGTGGTATGACACATTCAGTGGTTCTCACGCCGCTGCCTCGGAGAAGAAGAGGCAAATACAACTCGAGCCACACAAGCTCTAAATATGAAACCTCAAACAGGAGTTATTCTCCTCTGACCACTAACAAAAATACCCTTTTTGCCATATGGGTGTTGCAGGACTGGGTAGGCACTTCTGGAACTGCTCGTGTCAGCCCCTGCCAGGGGAAACAGCCTCATCCTCAGTGACTGTCACTCAGATTTCTGCAGCACTGCTTGGTGATGCTGCTTAGGCTTCTGTGTACACAGGACACTTCCTTCTGGGCGTGTCACGCTACTGTCACACTGAGCTGGTTGAGCTTGGCCTCTCTCTCTTGCACAGTTGATTATTTCACTCCAATTCTGTCTTGTTCCAAAGGCAGGGCATTGTTCTTCACCACTCTTTGGAAAAGGAAGTTCTGAGGAGATCCTCAGGAGCTCGCTTGTTGACTTTGCTGCGTGTGGAACTGTTATTCTGGAGCTGTTATTCCACTTTTTTAGAATCATTCAGTTGATGGAAGTGCCCAGGACAGGCTCAGCTTTCCTAGGCTCCCCTGGACCATCCATAGATCTGTCCTAAGGAGATGAGGGATGTGTGTGCCTGGAAAGAGCAGCCAGAGCCCGTCCTGGGAGGAAACAGCAAGGAGTTAGCTGGGCACACTGGGCCAGACAAATCTGCCCTGTGTGAGCTGCCAGTGAGAACTGCCAGCAGTTACTGAGGAGAGAACAACTCAGCATCTCAAGCTGCCTGCAGGAAAGGTCCCTGCCCTGAGTAACCCAATTAGCAGTGCTTAATTTCAGGCCCTGCAGAGCTCAGGAATGTGTCTGGTGTGGAGGCTGCTGTGGCAGTGAGCAGGAGGGAGATGGGGGAGGTGGGCCGGTGGCTCTGGGGCGTGTGAACGAAAGCAAGTCTCCCTCGGTGACTTTGTGTGTGAATTCCTGCCCGCAGGTACGCGGTGATCGCCTACGGCTGTGCCAGCTGCCCCAAGCTGACCTGTGAGAGGGATGGCTGCCAGACAGAGTTCTGCTACCACTGCAAGCAGATATGGCACCCCAACCAAACCTGTGACATGGCCCGGCAGCAGCGGGCGCAGACCCTGCGCGTACGGACCAAGCACACCTCGGGCCTCAGCTACGGACAGGAGTCAGGGCCAGGTATGGATTTACCCATTTTTCATAGAACATCCCAACTTCAGAGACACCCACGAGGCTCCAGCTCGTTGCCCTGCAAGAGTCACACCCTGATTTTTTGGCTGCTTGGCTCTGTGTGTGTGTGTGATGAGGAAGCGGCACGTCTGTGCAAACCTCCTCCCCTCCAAGTGTCTCCAGCAGCTGTGAAACTCAGAGTCATTTCCCCTCCTCCTGTGTGTTGAACACATCTGATCTCTTCCAGCAGCACCAAATAGATCAGTAGGTGATGATGTGCTTTGGGGCCTTTTGTGTCACGGCAACTCCCCTCATCCGCCCCGGCTCTGCTTGTGGCTCTTTTGATCTTGGATGTTCTTGCTTTTTTTTGCTGAGCTAAACCCTGAACAAGCAGTCACTTTTTTACTGTTGCAGCTTCAAAGTTGCCCGGTGGTGAAGAGCAGCACTTGCAGCCAGCTGAGTGTGGGGAGCTCTGCTCCGTGCACTCTTAGTTCTTGGTAATGGCAGGTACCAAAAAAATGCCAACCCACAGAACTCCTCCATGCCTGGTAGGAGCTGCTGTGTCTGCTGTGTTTGTGTTCCTTAAAAATAACTGTATTGACTCTGGAAGTGGGCAGTGAGGCCATTTGTTGAAGCCCTGCCCTACCCCCAAACAAAATACCCTATTTTTCCTCCCGTGTGAGGAGTTCAAACATTAATTCGCTCAGCGTGGAGCTGTCGTGGGTGGTTCTGAGGTGGCTTAGTGGTGTGCCGAGGTCCAACATGCCCCAGTTTAGAGAACCCTAAGAATGGACAGCGTAGATACTGCCCCAGCCAGCAGAAAAACCCAGTTTTTCTATCCTGTTAGAGAGATCCCTGCCAGGAAGGGCACTTAGCCACGGGAAGGGAGGTTTTTGAGACAGTGGTTTCTCCCCACCCCGCCGTGCTGGATCCAGCCTGGTGATTAATAAGGTGTGAGCTGGGCTCACAGCTGGATTTCATCTTGCTGAGCTTTGCAGGGGCCAGCAGAGCCCTGAACCACGGCACAGCCATTGCATAACCACGATCAGATGATGCCTGAATTAAGGAAGGGATGAAAACCCCTTATCCTGCTCTGCCAGCAGCAGGCTGGGGCCTGGGCAGCCTCTGCAGCTGTGTGTGGCTGCAGCCCCTGGTCCCCTAAAGGCCAGGTTTGGGCTTTCTCCAGTGCCTGTTCTCCCAGTTGTTGTGTTGTTCTTGGCCCATGAATCACCTCCGTGGAGCAACTCAGTAATGGCTCCTCGTGCTGGGCAGGTATGACTTGTTCCCTGTGTTTAAGCCTGAATTCTGGAATACATCCCATTCGAGATTAGAACGAGCTTTTTCAAGTGGCTGTTGTTCCCAGTCCCTGCTGTTGGTAGGGTCTGTCCCACCAAAATTATCTTCTCTGAGATAAATTAAAGACACACCGCCCCCCGTGAGCAGCAAAGGTGTTCTGCCGCAGAGAAAATAAAGATGTCAGTCCTTGATGAGAATCCCCTGGTTGGTTGTTGACTCTCGGGGCAGGGATCCCCCCTGAACCCCCTGTTTCCCCCCCTCAGCCGATGACATCAAGCCGTGCCCACGCTGCAGTGCTTACATCATCAAGATGAACGATGGCAGCTGCAACCACATGACGTGCGCCGTGTGCGGCTGCGAGTTCTGCTGGCTCTGCATGAAGGAGATCTCAGATCTGCATTACCTCAGGTGAGCAGGGCAGCAGCACGTGCCTCTCTCGGGCTCTGTGGAGGAGTTCACTGCCCCCGCTGGACTTTCACCCTCCTGCTTCAGCGAGATTTTATTGTTTCTGACCCAAAGAGATGAACTCTGGTCCCACTTTACAGCATTCAGGTGCTCTTCCCACACCAAACAAAGCTCCTGATACAATTACCTTTGAGACCTCTCGGTGTACTGACCATTAAACATAGACCCAATAGTGTGACATTCACCTTTGGGGAAAAAAAAAGACAGAAAACTTATTTGCCTACCCGTATCCTAAATTTTGGGTTTTTATTCATGTGCAAGTTGAAGTTGGGATTCTCAGGAGCTTATAGAAATTGCTGGAGTGCTAATGTCATTTTTTTCCCCTTCCATGAAGCCCCTCTGGCTGTACATTCTGGGGCAAAAAGCCATGGAGTCGGAAAAAGAAGATTCTCTGGCAGCTGGGCACGTTGATTGGAGCTCCTGTGGGCATTTCCCTCATTGCTGGCATTGCCATTCCTGCCATGGTCATTGGCATCCCTGTGTACGTTGGGAGGAAGGTGAGTGTGGGGGGCAGAAGGCTTTGGGGTGTTCTCTGCGCTGACCAGAAATTTAGAGCTGATAGGAAGGGTGGATCTTGTCACAGAACCCAAACTCAGTTTTCTCTTCTGAAGCTTCTCTTATCTCCTGGGCTTTGTGTGGGCAGGGAGAAGGTGGTGGCCGATAGCCCTGGTAACCCTTCAGGCTCGAGGCCTCCCAAATGCATTTTGCATCTCTCTTGTGCCTCTGCCTTGACCCGGGAGCACCCAGGGGGTCCCTTTTGAGCCCGTCAGCCCTGTGCTTGTTGCTTCTTTTTCTTCAACACAGACCCTCCTGCTAGGTCTGCTCTGTGAGGAGACCTGTGCTCCAAATGAGGTTCTCCAAGGGCTCATGCAGCTGGCAAAGCTGTGAAATCACTTTTTAATGTCCCCTGGGTGTCTGCTGTTCTCACCTGGGGCATTTTCTTCCGCCAGATCCACAGCAGGTATGAGGGGAAGAAAACCTCCAAGCACAAGAGGAACTTGGCCATCACTGGTGGGGTCACCTTGTCTGTCATCGCCTCTCCAGTCATTGCTGCTGTCAGTGTGGGTAAGTGGGCTCTGCCCCGTCCCTTGTAGCCACTGAGACGAGTGGGTAGCCCAGCCCAGTGCCACGGGGGTGGCTGTAGGATGATTTGCAGAGTGCAGCTGTCTGTGGGTTTGGGTACGACGCTGTCTCACATCCTGGTGTGCTCGAGCTGGCCCGCAGCCAGCACAGGGCTTGTCTGCAGCTCCAGCTGGCTGTGCCACAGCCCATCCTGGAGTCCCCTGTCACACAGAGCTGCCTCCTGTCATGGTTTGGTGGCTGACGCCTTGGGGGTTCAATGCTCTTGGGGTTCACTCAGCCCACAGGGCTCCTCCACTGTCTGTCTGCATAACTGTGAATTGGAACCTTTAAAAGCAACAAAAGCATGACTCAGAGAGTCCCTAAAAAATCTTTTCTGTCTACCCAACACATCTTTAAGCTCCTCTTAACCCAGCTCCTCCTCCTCTCCAGGAATTGGGGTCCCCATCATGCTGGCCTACGTCTATGGGGTCGTGCCCATCTCGCTGTGCCGGGGCGGTGGCTGTGGGGTCAGCACAGCCAACGGAAAGGGCGTGAAAATCGAGTTTGATGAAGATGATGGACCCATCACAGGTAGTAACTGGGGATGGGAAGGGGGTGAAGCAAAAATGCTCTTGTTGCTGCCTCTCGTAATGAAATGCTTTATGGTCCTGATGTCTCCCAAACCTGAGATGAGCCATCGCAGCCGAGCGCTCCCACTGCCAATCCAACCCCTGTGCTCTCCTTCCCCGCAGTGGCCGATGCCTGGAGAGCCCTGAAGAACCCCAGCATCGGAGAGAGCAGCATTGAGGGGCTGACCAGTGTGCTGAGCACCAGTGGCAGCCCCACAGACGGGCTCAGCGTCATCCAGGGCAACTACAGCGAGACCGCCAGCTTCGCCGCCCTGTCCGGGGGCACCCTGAGCGGGGGGGTCCTCTCGGGGAGCAAGGGGAAGTACAGCAGGTAACTGGGCCGTGGGGAAAGCAGAGGGGTTCCCAAGGCCTCTGTGGGTTGAGTGGGTTTGATTTGGGGAGCTTTCCAGCAGTGTGAGTGAAGCTGCTTTGATCCAGGGGTTGTGTCGTGCTGGTTTTGTTGGTCTGCCGTAGAATAACCAGGTCTAGGAGATCACCTAGGATGATCTGGAGCCCAGAGCCACCCAAGGTGGGGAGACACAGATTGCTCACAGAGATTGTGGAGTCCCCATCCTTGGAGATGTTCCAGGGCCAGGTTTGATGGGGCTCTGAGCAGCCTGGTCTAGGGGAAAGTGTTCCTGCCCGTGGCACAGGGTTGGAACTGGATGATGTTTAAGGTCCTTTCCAAACCCAAACCATTCTGTGATTCTGTTTCTGGAGTCAGTGCCAGTCTAGTTCTTGCAAGGAGGACAGATCCCTACTGAGCTCCTTGAGACCACAGAGCTGATGCTTCAGCTTAATTTGGAGCAGCACAGAGCTCCTGCCTGCCCTGCTTAAAGCTATTCCAGCCCTGTTATCCCAGCCTGGAGGCTTCAATGCTTCCTGTTCTGCAAGCAGGGTCATGGCTCTCCAAGTCAGGAGGTTGCACCACAGTTTTCCTCCTAACTTGCCTGTGAGTCAGTTTGCTGGGTAATTAGAGCCACGTGTTGATGTGGCAGCCGGGATGTAATCACAGCTCTGTGCGAGATCCATGGAAATCAGCTCTTCGCAGGAATCGTGTGAGTCATGGATGTAAACACGGCTTTGCCTTCGTCATGGAAAACGGAATGGATTTGCCTAAATGGAGGCAAAAATGAGACTAAATCAGAGCAGCCACTGGGGTTAAACTCCTGTCACACTGAGCTGGGCCAGCTCACAGGGATTCTTGCCTTCCCGTGGGGAGCAGGGATGGGTTGGTGCTCCTGAAGCATTTCTGAGGAACCCTCTTCTTTCCTGCAGGCTGGAAGTCCAGGCAGATGTCCAGAAGGAGATTTTCCCCAAAGACTCGGTCAGTTTGGGGGCCATCAGCGACAACGCCAGCACCCGAGCCATGGCTGGTTCCATCATCAGCTCCTACAACCCCCAGGACAGGTGGGAGGACGTGGAGTGCCGAGCAGAGCGTTGGTGGAGGCCGTCCTGGAGAAATGCAGGCTCTGTGAGCGCTGCTGTGGGTGGTGGGATGGCCGTGTTTGCACCAGGCATCCATCCTTCTAGCACGGGAGGAGGGCTGGGGACAGTTTGGGAGCAGCCTCCGTGTGTGGTGGGGAGGCTGGGGAGGGGATCTGCAGCCCAGCACCCTCAGGGGCTGTTCTGGCGGTTTGAGGGGACTCTGGAGCTTTCCCAGCTCAGCCTGGGGGTGATCTTGGCTCTGTTGGAGAGCAGCGAGTCGTGGGGTGATGAGCAGCATCTTGCTCGTGTTTGGGGGGGGTGTGATCCTCCCAGTAGAGCCCAGTCAAACCCAGTAAGGTGAGGGTGGTTGTTCCTGCAGGGAGTGCAATAACATGGAGATCCAGGTGGACATCGAAGCCAAACCCAGTCACTACCAGCTGACCAGTGGCAGCAGCACCGAGGACTCCCTGCACGTCCACACCCAGATGGCAGAGAACGAGGAAGAGGAGGAGGAGGAGGAGGAGGAGGAAGACGAGGAGGACGACAACAAGCGGGAGCAGACGTGCGAACACCAAAGCTGTGAGCAAAAGGACTGCGTTGCCAGCCAGACGTGGGACATCACCCTGGCCCAGCCCGAGAGCATCCGCAGCGACCTGGAGAGCTCGGACAGCCAGTCGGACGACGTGCCGGACATTACCTCGGACGAGTGCGAGTCCCCCCTGTGCCAGACTGCCGCAGGCTGCCCCCACACCCCCAGAGCAAGAGGTGCCCAGAGCCCAAGTGCCCACCTGAGCCACTGTGCCCAAGCCGAGGGCTGCCGGCTGGATGAGATGGTCCAGCTGGAGTGCATCGAAGCCAGAGTGTGACCTGAGCACGCTCCCTGTCACTGCGGCTTCTGGGCCGGGGTCGTGTCCCCGTTGGCTTCTGTTTGCCATCCTGCAGCTGGTTCCCCCAGCCTCGCCTCGGGGAGTTGCTGTTTCTTACGTGACAGAAAAACGACAAAAAAAAAAAAGGAAAGGAAAAAAAAATTCCCCCTCGTCCTCTTTTTGTTTTAATTTATTGGTTCAAACTCTGTGAGGTGTGTAAGAGTGTAAATATGTGTGTGTCTGTATGTCTGCAACCATCCTAAGGGACTCTTGGAATAAAGACTCTGGTTGTCATTCGACCTGAATCCAGCTCATCCTTTCCAAAGCTGCAGGGAGATCTTCCAGCTGCCTTTGCCCACGTGAATGCTGTTCCCAAAGGCTTGGGAAGAGGAGAGGTCCCTCTTCTCCCTCTCCCTGTGCAGCAGGGCTGGGTACAGGTGAAAGGAGGGGAAGAATGGGGAAAAAAAGGCGAATTTCCAGCACTTGTGGGTGTGTGGGAGCTGAGGATGCTGAGAGCAGTGGCTCAGGTGGGACACTGGGGACGGTGCCTTTCCCCAGAGCACTCCCAGGAACCAGAGTTGTCCCTGGAATTGAATTGTTGGGCCCCACAGCCCCTCGGTGTGAGCTGAGCTGGGTGTGAGCCACCCCAGTAAGGCCCTGTCCCCATCCCAGTCCCTGGAATTTCCCTGGAAGCTTCCTGAGGACAATGGCCACCAAACCAGCTCCTCTGAGTCACCAATCAGCCAAGTCACCACCTGCCCTGACCCCTCAGCTGTGCCCTGTCCCTGCAGGGCAGTCCCTGGCAGCGCTGCCCTGTGGCCTGGCAGTGTCCCACCCCAGGGCTCTCCCTTCCCAGCCCCTCAGCCTGTGGTTGGCACCTGCCTGGCCGGATCCCAGCCTGCTGCCCCGGCTTTGGGGTGTGCTGGGGGGGTGGGGATGGACGGGGAGGGGGATGAGGAAGCGTGGAATGGTGAATTGGCACGGCACGGCACGGCATGTCACGGCACGGCTGCTGGCTTGGCAGGGGTGGGACACGCAGGAGAAGGTGGAGTTATCCCTTTGTCCCGGGGAGCTGGTCTGACAGGAACTGGAGCAGCAGGCGGTGGCTCCGGGTGGCCCCGGTGTCCTGGTCCTGCCCCGGTGTCCTGGTCCTGCCCCGGTGTCCTGGTCCTGCCCCGTCCCAGCCCCGCTCCCGCCCAGAGCCGATGGATCCGGGGGCTGAGGGCAGGGCAGGCCCCCGGGGCACCGCGGGGCTCTGATGGGCTGATCGCGGCCCGCTGAAGATGTGCCGAGCGGGTGAGTCCAGCTCTGGGCGGGGATCACAACAGGAGGGCTCCATCTCTGCCCTCTGCGGGGGAAACTGAGGCAGGGGGGGAGGCGGAGGAGCTGAGGGACTCGGGTGGGGTCAGGGAGGAGCTGGGCCGAGCGCTGGTGGTGATGGCTGTGTCAGGGTGGGTTCCAGAGGGGGAACAGCCCCCCGGTCACTCCTCGAAGTGCTGGCTGCCCGAACCCAGCCCCGGAGCTGCCGTTTGGGCACAGCTGCTCTCCCAGAGCTGCTTTGTCACTCTGAGGAGCCCCAGCTCTTCCCAGCCCCACAAGGACCCTGTCCCCATGGCCACTGGTCCCACACCTTTGCTCCAGTCCCAAGAGAGCCGGCTGGACCAGTGGTCTGCATATCTGGGCTACCGGTGGCTTCCACATCACCTCCTGCCAGCACGGGCCACGTCCTCTGGGGCTGTCCCCAAATTCCTGTGGCAGGCAGGGACAGCTCGGTGCTGGCCACCCCACACCCTCCTCTCCCCTCGTCTCAGGCCGCCTGGATCGCAGCGGCCACCGAAAGGTGCTGATGAAAACGGGGCTCATCCTCCTCATCGTCGGGCACCTCAACTTCATCACCGGGGCCCTGGTGCACGGCTCCGTCCTGCGCTTCGTGGTCACCGCCCGCGACGCCACCTCCCTGCACTACGGTGTCACCAACAGCGCCGCTGTCATCGCCGCGCTGCTGGTACCGCCGGGAACGGGGCTGGGGACACGGCGGGGGCGTGGGGAGGGCTTGGGATGAGGGAGGGATGTAGGGAGGGATGTAGGGTGGGGAGGAGATGGGATGCAGGATGGATGCTGCTCTGCCTCCCCTTCCCCGCCCTAAAGAAGCCTTTCCTGGGGAATTCCACACTCCGGGGCTCCTCACTGGGTGAGGCTGAGGGAGGTGAACGCTGGCCCTGGACGAGCTCCCAGGGACAGCCCCAGCAGGGAAAGGGGCCCGGTGTGCCTGGGCCAGGGGCTGCTCCTCGCCGACCCCCCTGTGCTTCCCCGCAGACCGTCTCCTGTGGAGTCTCTGCCCTGCTGCTCTCCCGTTACCTCGGCCCTGCTGCCCTCGTAAGCGCCCCCAGCCCCTCTCCCAGCACCCGGGGTGGGTGCAGCCCTCCCAGAGAGCCTGCACAGCCCCCGCAGCCCCTCTCTGGGTCCATCCCGGGGAGGGGACATCCCTGTGTCCCTGCTCTTCCTCTCCCTCCTGCAGAAATGGGCGCTGCTGGCCCTGAGCGCCTGCAGCAGCCTGTGCTGCCTGTGCTGCCTGCTGGCGCTGCTCGTGGCCATCGGCCTCACCCTGGGCAACCAGGGCCGGGTGCTGCTGGCCCCCTGCTCCGCCGCCAGCACCGCCCCGGTGTCCCGCGAGTGCCCCTTCGACCCCACCCGCGTCTACGTGAGTGCCCCGCGGGGTGGGGACGGGGATGTGCCGGGCGTGGGGAGGACGCGCAGGGGGCTGATGCTCCCGCTGTGTCCCAGAGCTCCACGCTGTCCCTCTGGTTCATCTCCCTCCTGCTGGAGGCCGTGGGGATCTTCTTCAGCATCCGCTGCCTCCTGCTCGCCCTCGAGCTCCTCCGCCTCAGCTGCTGCCGCGGGATGCTCCGGATGAAGGTGATTTTTGGCTCACCGGGCTCAGCTCCAACCCCTCCCCTCCCTGCAGGGCTGGGGCAGACCTGGCTGGGCCCAGGGGTGACTTGTGGCCCCGAGGCTTCCACCCCTCTGCTCCCACTCTCATCCTTCCCTCCGGCTTCCAGGTCTCTCTGCAGGCGGCCCCTGTGGAGAGCCCCGGCCCCGGGCAGTGCCTGGCCTTGCTGAGACTGGACAGTGGAGAAACCGCCCGGCTCTGAGGGATAAATGTCCCTGTGGATGTGTCCTGGCCACTCCTGCCCCGTTCCAGCACCAGCACAGCCCCACGGCAGGACTCAGCTGCCTCCCAGGAAGTGTGGACGCATCCCCAGGAACACGAGCCCATCCTGTGGCCTTGGGCTGCCTGGAGCTGCAGTGAGGGATGAAACCAGCCTGGATCCACACCTGGAGCTGTCCCCAGGGGTTCCGTGTCCCCTTTCCCGGCACGGACTGCACTGACACAAACTTTATTCTGCAGGTATTAAAGCCCAGAAGCACGGCCCCACGCCGTGGGGAAGGGGCTGACCCAGCCCTGCCCGTGTGGGGCTGGGTGCTGGGGACCCCCCAGCCACGGGGGCTTTGTCCCCTAGGCTGTGTCCCCACGCCTGCAGCAGTGGCTTGGCCACAGCCTGTCCCACCCTGCTCCAAGCCCTGGTGCTGGGGGGACTGTCCTCGCTCAGGGCACAGCCTGCCTCCACCCTCCCACCAGTGAAGCCAGTGCAGGAGCCCCCCGGGGATGGGGACTGTCCCCTGGGGTTTGGGACTGTCCCTCGGGGCTTGGGACTGTCCCCCGGGGTTTGGGACTGTCCCCCGGGGATGGGGACTGTCCCCCAGACCCCCCTCACCCCGATACCAGCCGGGCTCCAGCTCTCATCCCCCGAGGGGCTGTGGGGGCACAGCGGGGACTGCAGGGGCTGGGCAAGGGACAGTGACCATCTGCGGGGTCGGGGGTGGCAGGGGGGGCTCGGGGGGATCCGTGGGGCTCAGAACTGCATGGCCCCGCTGGGGTCACACTGCAGCAGGCGCACGATGGACGGGTCACTCTTGGCCCCTCTGATGAACTCCTCCAGCGAGAGCTTCCCTGCGGGGAAGGGGACACGGCTCAGCCATCCCCCAGCACCAGAGACCACCCGGAGCACCCACGGACCCCTCCCCACCCGTGAGGGGCACCCTGGGGTGCCCAGCACCCTGAGCCCCTCGGACATGAGCCATTTAATCAGCTCCTCCTGCGAGCCCTGGATTTAGCCATGAGACCTTGCCCTAATCCCCTGCAGCTCCTCTCATTTACCGTCGTTATTAGTATCCATCTGTCGGAAGATTTTGTCCGTCCTTTTCTCCGGCGTGGATTCGTCTTCAGGCATGTTCATGACAGAGGAGACCATTTTGTAGATGGCCTGGGGGAAGGACAGGGGGTGAGGGTGGGTGAGGGGGGCATTGCCCACCTGGGACGGGGACAGAGCTCTGGGCTTTGCTCCCTGGGAATGGGGCTGCTGTTTGTCACCCTTCCCATGGGATCGGGCTGTGGCTCCCTCGGCTCCCAGCACAGCCGGGGCTGGAGCTGCTCCTGCCGGGAGGCTTTGGCCGCTGGGATGCTGCTGCAGTGCCCGTGAGAATCACCGGGGTGGGGTTTGGGCGAGGAAAGCGTCTCCTACCCATTTGCCAACCCCACCAGGCATGCAGGGGGACAACTGCCCGCCCTGGAAGCGCGGGAGAGTCCCGGGATGAGGCGACAAAGGGACATCCCCAGGCAGGGAAGGACTCGGGATGCTCCAGAATAAAATAACCCCCGCAGCCACAGCTGCAAGGCAGCAACAGCTTCATCCCTGCTGCAGCCAAACCCTGTCCCGGGGGTCTCGCAGCGTGAAACCCTCAACCCAGCCACACCCCGGGAGGCGACAGTCGCGGCGGCACCGCGGTGACACCCGAGAGAGCTCCGCAGGAGCCGCGGCGGGGCAGCCCGGTACCTGCACGATCTCCAGCATCTCCTCCCGGCTGATGTAGCCGTTGCCATCCAGGTCGTACATGCTGAAGGCCCACATGAGCTTCTGCTCGAGCTTGCCGCGGGAGGTGACGCTCAGGGCGATGATGAACTCCCTGAAGTCGATGGTGCCGTCGCCGTTGGTGTCGAAGGTGCGGAAAACGTGCTCGGCGAACTTGGAGGCGTCGCCGTAGGGGAAGAAGTTGGCGTAGATCTTCTTGAACTCCTCCACGTCCAGCATGCCCGAGGGACAGTCCTTCAGGAAGCCCTTGTACCAGCCCTGCAGCTCCAGGTCGGAGAACTCGGTGTTTTCCCGCAGGTCCTGCAGCATCTCCGGCCGCAGTTTGCTGTTCTGCTTCCCCATCGCGCTGGGACGCGCCCCGGCTGGGGGGGACGAGGGCCCGGCCGGGCTCGGGGGGGTCCCTGTGCGCTACAGGAGGGGACAGGGACGGGGCAGCGCTGGCTGGCAGCCCCCGGACAGCCGGCAGGACGCCGAGGCTGCTCCCTCCATCCCCGCCGGCCGCTCTGAGCCGTCGGGGCCAGCCCCGGGGAGCAGCCAGCGCCAGGCAGCGCCAGCCCCCTCCTGTTTGCGTAATCAGCCCCTAGAGCTCATTTGCATAATAAATAGGGGATATTTAGGTGGGATCAGCCGGGCACAGCGGCCCCGAGGAGGGGAGGGGGCCCCGGCAGAGCCGCGCCTGCGGTTCTGGGTCCGGCCCAGCTTGGGGCCGGCCGGATCCGGGTCAGGTCCCTCGCAGGAGGGTTATCTTCAGCTCCTCCGCTCTCCCCGTTAATGTTTGATGCCTCCGGCGGGCACTGGAGCCCCAGGAAGGGCTGGGGGTGCCAGGGACCTGCTCGGGGCTCTGTCCCTGCCCCAGGGTGCCCCCAGCCCGGGGGGACCCAGCGCAGCCCAGCCCAGCAAGGAGGAGCTCACCAGGGAGGGTGCCCAGAACCCAGCCTGGGGACCCTGTGGTGACCTTGACCCGGTCCCACCGTCCTGGGGGGCACGGGGTGCAGTGGGGGCTTCAGAGGCTGCCTGGAGCTGCTTCATCCAGAGCAGGGAGAGGCCCCAGCACCCCCAAACCCCCAAAGTTTCCTTTGGATCTCAGGGCAAACGGGACTCCCCAGGAGGAGCAGCCAGGTAGGGCTGGACCCCGACCCCCCCCCCCAGTTTCGGGGGGCTGGGACCCCACAGGGTCTCTCCATCACCCCTCACTCCATCCAGCCCCGCCCCAGCAGCCCGAGGAAGGATCTGCGTGTCCCCACCCCACTCAGGGGTCCCCAGTTTTGTCCCCTCGGGGCTGGCACGACCCCCACCCCCAATGCCCGGGGTCTGTGACCCCTCCCCACTGCCCGGGGCAGCTCCCGCCGCTGAGGAGGGCACCCGCGGGGGCCTCAGCACCCCGAGAGGGCTCTGCCAGGACCCCCCCAAAGCGGAGACCTCCGGAGGGGCGGCTGGGCCCCCCCGGGAATCCTCTCCGGTGGGGAGGGGGGGGCTCCGGGGGATTCCCCCCAAACCGGGCACCGTCCGATTGCCGGGACACCCCCACGGGAGGGTCCCTCCCGCGGAGAGGCATCACCGGGCACCCCGAAAGGAGCGTCGGGGACCGCGGGGGACCCCGAGCACCCCCGAAAGCTGCGGCGGGGCGGGGGCGGCTCTGCGGCCGCACGGACGTGCCCGGGGCTGGCTCCGTGCCGGTGCCCCGGGCTCTGCGGTTCCTCGGTGCCCCCCGCTCGTGTGTGTGCGTGTCCCCCCCGGGCCCCCTGTCCCCGCCACCTCCTACCTGCCCGGAGACGGCCGCTGTCGCCGCCGCCACCGCAGCCCGGGAGCGCCCGCCGGGAGCGCCCGCAGCAGCGCGGGAGGCGGGGGGGCACCGGCACCCGGGGGCACCGGCACCGGGGGCACCGGCACCGGGGGGCACCGGCACCGGGGGCACCGGCACCGGGGTGGCACCGGCACCGGGGGCACCGGCACCGGGGGGGCACCAGGAGCATCGGCACCGGAGGGGCACCGGCACCGGGGGCAGCACCGGCAGCATCCCCCGGGACCCCCCCGGGACACAACGCACCCCCCCGGGACTTCGCCCCACGGAGGAGAGCTCGGGGTGCAGCCCCTGAACCCCCGGAGGAGGGGCTGGGGGTCTCTGGGAGCACGGGGAATGGGAACTGGGAACACTGGGAACACTGGGAGGTTTTTCAGGCACTGGGAACACTGGGAAGGAGCACTGGGTGGACTGGAAAGTCTTTGGGCACTGGGAACACTCGGAACACTGAGAAGTCTTGGGGGACTGAGAGCTCTGGGGATACTGGGAGCACTGGGAGGGCACTGGGAGCACTGGGAGGGCACTGGGAACGCTGGCACATGCTGTCCCCACTGGCCCCAGAAGGTGCCAAGCCAGGCTTTTTGGGACCAGAAAGGGACATTTTGGGCTGGGTGTCCCCAGGACTCGGGCGAGGGCAGCAAAGCTCCCCCAGTGAGTCCGGCGAGGAGCAAAGTGGCTTTCGGAGCCCTGGGAAAGGCTCCAGTGGGGACAGATGCTCCCCATGAGGAGGTGCCATTCCCAGCAGGGTCCCTGGGCTCCCTCCTCGGCGCAGCCCGGGGTGGCCGCGGGCAGCAGATGGCAGGGGCAGATGGGAGCAAGAGCCACTCTCCTTGGAATTACACAAACAAAAAAGCATCGAGGGATTAAATCCAGCGCCCCACCGCTGGCCTGGGGGAGCAGGGGTGTGCTGTGGTGGCTGCTCCACAATGGGGAGATGGGGGGAAGGAGCCAGCATGGGGTTAATTCACCCCAAAATCTCCTGGGCATTAAAAAACTGTGGCTGACCCTCCCTGGAAGCATCCAAGGTTGGGGTGGACGGGGTTTGGAGCAGCCTGGGAGAGCAGAAGGTGGCCCTGCCGTGGCAGGGGTGGCACTGGGTGAGTTTCCAACCCACTGAGGCCGAGGGGCGTTGGGCACCCCCCCAGGGAGACCTGGCACCTCCTGGCCTCAAAGCCAGGCTGAAGCGGGGCAGAGACAGGGAGCAGTGCTGGCACAGCACCCAAACCCCAGAGGTGTGGTTTGGAACACGGGTGAGCAGCTCTGGACCAAACAGAGGTGGAGAACTGGAGCAGCCCAGGCCCCGAGGAGCACAGGGACTTGACACTCCACAGCAAGGAGCAAAATTCCCACTCGTGAGCCTGGGAACCCTCCCTGAGCTCCAGGCAGGGCTTTGTGCACGGGGCTCCAGCCCAGCGCAGCGTTTTGGGAATGGGGTTGGGCTGGAAACACGGGGGCTGGGGAGGGGAGATGCTGCAGGGGTGTTTTCTCCTCTCCTGTTGTAGAAAGAGATTTGGGAAGAGGCTGGGATGGGGTGGGAGCAGAAAGGTTGTAGAAAGAGATTTGTTGTAGAAAGAGATTTGTTGTAGAAAGAGATTTGAGAAGGGGGTGGGAGCAGAAAGCTGAGGGAAAGGGAGATGTTTGTGCCTTTGGGATGACATCCCGGGGGGCTGGAGCTGAGCACCCCACAGGGCTGGCGGAGAGTGGAGGCCCCAAGGTGGGGGATGCCACCTCCCCTCTGATAATCTTCATATCTATTTTAATCCCCCTGGGCATGAGTGACAGAGGCACAACTGACGCAGGCTGATTTGAAAGCATCCCATTTCCGACTCCAACCCGACCCTAAACCCACCTAATCCCCGAGCTGGAAGGGATTGCAGGAGGGACAGGGAGGATAATGCCCAGGAGGGGGGCACGGGCAGGGACATCAAACCCCCAGGGATCCACAGGGTCCCTGGCACGGGGGGCAAACCCCCCCCGGCTCACCCTGCCTGGCTCCCACCCCCTCCACCCCAAAATATTTGGGTTTATGGCCGGAGCCCCCTCCGGCAGCCCTTGCCACGGGTTCGGGCTGCACAGCTCGGGATGCCCCGGGGGTGCCAGGGCGGGCAGGGCTGCTCCGGGCCGGGTGGTGCTGCCAGGAGAGGCTGGAACAGCCCCAAGTGCCACCGTGGCATCGTCCCAACGCTGCTGGGGACACACTGGGGTGCTGCTGAGCCTGCCTGGGAGCTCCCCTTCGTTTTCCTCCCGGTTTTCCTCCTCCTCCTCCTCCTCCTCCCTGCAGGGATTTCGGTGGGAATTTCCTGCGTTGCCATGGCAGCCGTGAAGCCCCCGAGGATCCGCTGCGGCAGAGCTGGGTGGGGTGGGGCTGCCGGGGACACCCCGGGAAGGGACACCCCGAGAGGAGACACCCCTGCAGGGGACACCTGGGGAAGGGACACCCCGGGAGGGGACACCTGGGGAAGGGACACCCCGGGAAGGGACACGGAGGGAGGGGACACGGCGGGAGGGGACACCCCGAGAGGGGACACGGCGGGAGGACACACGCCGGGAGGGGACATGGTAGGAGGGGACACCCCGGGAAGGGACACCCCGGGAGGGCACCCCGCGGTGTCCCTGTGCCCCAGAATGGGGGTTCAGGGCTCCCACACACCTCTGTGTGTCCCGGGCAGTGTGTGGTGGCCTCGGCCAGGCCCTGCCTGTGGTCCCCGAGCTGACGGGACTCGGTGATGCTCAGGGTGCCCAGAGCTCGGTGATTTGGGGTCCAGCATCAGCCTCACCGCCCTCATCACCCCCCCAGTGCCCACGGGAGCATCCTCGTGGGTGCCCACACGGCCAGGGTGGCACGGAAGGAGTGCAGGTGCAGCCAGGATGGCTGTGGGTGTGCCCGGGGAGGTTTGGGTGCTCAGCACACAACAGACACCACCCCTGAAACCTTCTGGGGTACTGGGACAGACTGGGACAGGGCAAAGCAGGAGGGGCTCAGCCACTCGTTGTACCGGTGAGCACAACCAGGGTGTCCCAAATACCCCACAGACCCCTCCCCACTGGCCCACACTGTCCCCAGAGCGTGTCATTGTCCCTGTCCCCAGAGCGTGTCCCTGTCCCCAGAGTGTGTCCCTGTCCCTGTCCCCAGAGCATGTCCCTGTCCCCAGAGCGTGTCCCTCTCCCTGTCCCCAGTGCATGTCCCTGTCCCCAGTGCATGTCCCTGTCCCCAGAGTGTGTCCCTGTCCCCAGAGTGTGTCCCTGTCCCTGTGCCCAGAGTGTGTCCCTGTCCCCAGAGCGTGTCCCTGTCCCTGTCCCCGCGTCCTGGCCCTGCGGAGGACACGGGGAAGGTAAGCGGGGCAGGGTGGGGCAGGGGAATAGCCGGGGATTAAAAGCGAATGCGCAGATAATGAGGATCTTTGGTAAAAAGCCCATTTGTATAATTTAAGCTCTAATAGGCTTCCTGGAACACAAAGCCCTTTGTGATGCCCCATCTCATCTGGATCAGGAGCCGCTCTCCGCTAAACCTTGACTTAGCAGCGCGGGATGCGGGGACGTTTCGTAACATTTCATAACGGAGCGGCTCCACCCCGTGTCCCCTGTGTCCTCTTGTCCCCCGTGTCCCCATGTCCCTCGTGTCCCCATGTCCCCCATATCCCCATGTCCCCCATATCCCCGTGTCCCCTGTGTCCTCTTGTCCCCCATATCCCCGTGTCCCCGTATCCCGTGTCCCCCGTGACCCCCGTGTCCCTGTATCCCCCGTGACCCCGTGTCCCCATATTGCCATGTCCTCCATGTCCCCGTGTTTCCCGTGTCCCTGTGTCCCCATATTCCCATGTCCCCGTACCCCTGTGTCCCCGTGTCCCCTTGTCCCCATGTCTCTGTGTCCCTGTGTCCCCATGTCCCTGTGTCTCCATGTCCCCGTATTGCCATGTCCTCTGTGTCTCCCGTGTCCCCATGTTCCCCGTGTCCCCATGTCCCCCATATCCCCATGTCCCCATATCCCTGTGTCTCCTTGTCCCCTGTATCCCCATGTCCCCTTGTCCCTGTATCCCTGTGTCCCCATGTCCCCATGTCCCTGTATCCCCTTGTCCCCGTGTCCCTGTGTCCCCATGTCCCTGTGTCCCTGTATCCCTGTGTCCCCGTGTCCCCAGTTGCAGTGCCCGCGGTGCCGCCCTGCAGCACGTCGCCCTCACCTCGCCCTGCCAGCCAAGGTCGGGGCTCCTGGGGACACCGTGCCAGTCCCCGTGGGGTGCTGGCACCCGGACACGTGCCCTCAGCAGCGCCGTGACGCCGCCTGGGCCGTGCTTTGGGGCACTTCGGGCACAGGGGTGTCCCTGAGCCGGGCCAGGCTCTGCTCCAGCTGCCCCGGTTCGGGCTCTGCTGGGGGACCAGGACGTGCCAGGGCTGGCCCGGGGCTGCAGCTTGTCCCTGTCGTGTCCCCAGCCCGGGCACTGAGGGCTGCGGAGGTGGCACTGCCATCCCGGGAAGGGCACGGCCCCGTTGGGACAGGAATGGGTGGCACTGGGGGGGCTGCCCAGGGGCGTCTGCACCCGGACTTGTGCCTTGTCCCCCTGCCCTCCTCAAGGAACGCAGGGGTTAAACGCCACCACCAGTGCCACCAGTGCCACCACTGTCCCCAGGGCAGCGGCCACGCGCGGGCCCCGGGCTCCCTCTCGTGGCTTCTCGCCCCTTCCCATGGGGTGACCGAGGGACCCTCGGGGACGCGGCGGGGCAGCAGCGGCCGGGACAGCGGGGCCGGGGGTCTCCGAGCCGGGGGGCTCCGAGCGGGGACACCCCGGTCCCCTCCTGGCCAAGCCCGGCTGTCCCCAGCCCCCTGCGGCAGAACCCGCGGGACGCAGCGGGGCCGGGCGCGGGTCCTGTGCCGGGGGTGCCGGGAGGATGTTGGGGGGTCCCGGCTGTGCCCCCCGTCCTCTCCCGGCGCTCCGCGGGGCCGGAGCGGGCGCGGTGTCGGCAGATGGCAGCAGCGGCTTTCGGCAGCGCCGGGATGCGGGGGCTCCTCGCAATCCCCGCACCTCCTGCACCCCCTGAACCCCCCGAACCCCCTGTATCCCTCACCTCCTGCACCCCCTGAACCCCCGAACCCCTTGAACCCCCTGTATCCCTCACCTCCTGCACCCCCTGAACCCCCTGAATCCCGCACCTCCTGCACCCCCCGAACCCCCTGTACCTCCTGCACCCCCTGAACCCCCTGAATCCCGCACCTCCTGCACCCCCCGAACCCCCTGCATCTCCTGAATCCCGCACCCCCTGAACCCCCTGTAACCCCTGTACCCCCTGTACCTCCTGCACCCCCTGAACCCCCTGAATCCCGCACCTCCTGCACCCCCCGAACCCCCTGCATCTCCTGAATCCCGCACCCCCTGAATCCCGCACCCCCTGAACCCCCTGTAACCCCTGTAACCCCTGTACCTCCTGTACCTCCTGAACCCCCTGTATCCCGCACGTCCTGCACCTCCTGAACCCCCTGAACCCCTTGAACCCTCTGCACCCCCTGAACCCCCTGTACCTCCTGAGCCCCCTGTATCCCGCACTATCTGCACCTCCTGAACCCCAGGAACCCCCTGTACCCCGCACTCCCCACACCCCTGTACCCTCTGTACCCCCTGAGCTCCCTGTACCCCGCACCCCCTGCACCTCCTGAACCCCCTGCACCCCCTCAGTACCCCCCTCTGTGCCACCACACCCCCCCAGGGCTGGGACTGTCACTCCTGGGGGACATCCAGACCCATTTCCCTCGTGGGCTGCACACACAGCAATCCCCTCACCACGGCCCCACACCCCAACGCCGATTTAGGGACAATTTTTTGGTGTCTCGGCCCCTGGCAGAGCCCAGCCCGGGGAGGAGGGCTGGCTGCGAGGGGTGGGACAGCTGGTGGCCTCCCAGGTGTCCGTCTGGTGCCGGGAGAGGGAAGAGGAGCGTCTGCGGAGCCCGAGTGCGTAATTAGAGCTGTGACTTAATTGGCAGACGGGGGACGCGTGACGGGCGTCGTGTGACTTGAATAGCGATGGGCTGGGGAGGTGGAGGAGGCTCCGCGCTGCGCGGGGAGCCCAGGGCGACCAGGACACCCCAAAAAGCTTTGGCCAGCGGTGGGGAAGGAGAGGGGACAGGGAAAGGACAAGCAGAGTGTGGGCTGTCCCATGGAACCCGGGAGAGCCCTCAGAGGGGACCTCAGAGGGGTGGTGACATCCCAGGGCACCTGCTGGGCGTGGCAGATGTCGTGGGGCTGGAAAAGAGCAACGTTCCTCCTTTATTTGGAAAGGGGGAGAGGAAAAAGACAAGGAATTGTGGTGTTAGCTGTGTTCAGCCTCTGGAAAAATACCAGGACACATCCAGAAGCCTCCTGTGGGAGCCTGGGAGGCAGTGGGATGACAGAGACCAGCCTTGTCACATCTGCCAGGAGCCACTGGGGCAAAACACTGCCCGTCCCATGTGCTGGGGCTCAGCCTTGGCCCAGGATGGGGTCCAGGCAGGCAGGGAATCCTCGGTTTTGTGTGTCAATCCCTCCATCTCACTGCTGGGGGACTCGGAATTCCCTCTGCGGAGACAGGGAAGCTGCTGCTGCTGCTGCTGCTGCTGGCACGGAGGCACATCCTGCTGGGACCTCAGCTTTGCCTTCCTGGAGCTGTTCTGGCGTCACTGGTAGCAGAACTCAGGGTTTGTGGTGCTGCTCCAGGTGTGCAGGCCATGGAGGAGGCACCACCAGGAGCCTGAGCCCGGCAGTGTCTCCTGCCCAGCCTCGTGTTCTGGTGAAGGAAGCCCCAGGGGAAGCAGCAGCCTGGCCTGGAGCCACCCCTGCATGGCAGTGCCCAAATCCTGCTCCTTCCAGCTCACTTATCCCTGCATGGCAGTGCCCAAATCCTGCTCCTTCCAGCCCACTTATCCCTGCATGGCAGTGCCCAAATCCTGCTCCTTCCATCCCAGTTATTCCTGCAGGGCAGTGCCCAAATCCTGCTCCTTCCAGCCCACTTATCCCTGCATGGCAGTGCCCAAATCCTGCTCCTTCCATCCCAGTTATCCCTGCAGGGCAGTGCCCAAATCCTGCTCCTTCCATTCCAGCCACCCCTGCATGGCAGTGCCCAAATCCTGCTCCTTCCATTCCAGCCATTTGTGTCTGGATTTGGGGACCCCGAGCCCAGGGCAGGCAGCTCCAGCGAGGGGCTGAACCCCGCTGTCCATCCCGGGGCTCCTGCTCCTCCCCTGCACCTTCTCCGGAGCTGAAGTGATGAAATTTTAATCTGCTGCCAGGCAGGAGATGAAAGGGAGGCACCACAGGCATTTCCCTGGGATGCAGCAGGAGCGTGGCACAGACGCCGTGCTGGCAATTGTCATCACCCACGCTGGGGAAAGAGGTGGAGTGGCACAGGTGTGGCAGGACAGGGCTGTCCCCTGGCTGTCCCCTGGCTTTTCTGCTCTCCCTTGGGTGCCTGTCACTTGTCCAGGAAGGATTTTGGGGACTCCCCAGCTGGCGGGGGGTCTGTCACTGTGTCCCCCAAGCAGAACTGTGCCCATGCCTGGCCGGAGGGTGGCAAGGGGAGGGTGGCAGGGGCTGCCAGAGCCCCTCACACCTGATTCAGCCCCCTCTGCATCCATCTGCAGGGGTGAGCAGGGAGAAACCATCAGGCCGTACACCAAACCATAGAGACCAGGATTGCCATAAACGTGGGGACCCCAGTGATGCTCCTGGGAGTCCCCAGCACACCTGGGCAGGTGGCAGATGGACACCTGGGACACAAGGACAGTGAGGGACACACAGCCAGCACCCGCCACCCTCAGCACGGCCGGGTGCCCCAGGCAGGGCTGTCCCTGGGGGCTGGAAGGTGCCACCCGTGCCCAGAGCCACCCAGCCCCCATGTGCAGCCCCTGCCAGGGCCAGGACGCCCCAGCGCTGGTGGGGAGCAGCAGCGGGGTCACAGCAGGGTCCCCCTCCAGTGTCGCAGGATTTGGCAGCTGAGCCGGGGACCTGGATTCTGTTCCCATCGCCAGCGAGCATCAATCAGAGGGTGCCGGTTAATTAACCTGGAGGCACGGCTAATTCCAGAGGCTCCTCGGATCCGCTTCCCTCGGAATTCAGCGTCTGCTGACCCGCAGGGGCTGTGTGACACCCCGGCGGTGGCACGTCCCCGCTGCTGTCCCCCAGGGCTGCTCCCGGCCGGGATGGGACCCCCGGTGTCCGAGCACCCCCGGGACGGCTGTGCCGGGACCCCTGCGGGGGCGGGACGGGGAAACTGAGGCAGCGAGCGGGGCCGTGCTGGGCGGGGGGCCCGAGCCGCCACCGTCCCGCCGCCCCCGGGGCCGGGGGAGGGACCGGAGCGGGGCTGCCCGGCGCTGCAGCGGGCGGAGCCGGGGCTCGGCGGGGCCGCCTCCCGGTCGAGCCCAGCCGTACCGTACCGTGCCGTGCCGTGCCGTGCCGAACCGAGCCGAGGCGAGCCGGGCGCTGCCGGGCGGAGCGGAGCCCCGCCGAGCCGCGCCGCACCGGGCGGCACCGGGCGGCACCGGCGGTACCGGCGGCAGCGGCCCCGGCGCTCTCCGCGGTGCTGAACGGCTCCGCCGCGCCCGCAGGACGCGCCGCCGGCGGGGCCCGGCCCGGCCCGGCCCGGAGCGGCTCGGCCCGGCCCCGAGCGGCCGCGGGGGATGGAGCCTTTCCTCGGCTGCACCGGCGCCGCGCTCCTGCTCTGCTTCAGCTACGCCGGTCTGCGCCCGGTGGAGGCAGGTACGGGCGGCCGGGCCCCGGGAGCGGCTGCCGGGCTGTGGGGAGGGGGTTCGGGGCCAGGAGAGACCCCCGGAGGGGAGCACAGTGAGCGGACAGGGCTGCGCCGAGGGGACGGAGTTTGGGGGGACTTTGCCGGGAATTGGGTGCGGGAGAGGCGGCGATTTGGGACGCGCAGCCCCGCGGCACCGGGCACGGGCAGCGCCGGGCGCTCGCAGCCCGGCATCCCCGGGGAGGGAGCTGTGGAAACGGGGAGAGGGAGCGGAGCCCCTCGCCCTGCGCTGGGCAGGAGCAGGGGGAGGTTTTGGGCACCTGAGCAGCGGCCCCGGTTCGTGTCACAGGGCTGAACCGGAGTGGAGGGGGCAAAGCCAGCTCTGCTCTGCCTGTGCCCCTGCCCGGCTGTCCAGGGCCCAGCAGGGCTCTGCTGGGAGCTCTGTGAACGCTGGCGAAGCACCGTGGCCCCAGAGGAACCCCGGTGGCCCCAGAGGAACCCCAGCAGCCCCAGAGGAACCCCCTCTCCAGGGGCACTGCACATCCCGGCCACAAAAGCCAGGCCCCTCCGAGCTGAGCAGCTCCCCTGGAGTGGGGGATCTTTGGGAAGGCAGTAGTCCCTTGAGCTGGAGCTCATTTTGGAGCTACCAGGATGGACCCAAGTCCACTCTTGCCTTCACCGGCCCCAGCAGTCACCGTGTGGGTGTAAAGTGGGCAGTGCTGGTGGAGCTCCCCAGCCCAAACCAGCCGAGGGCTGTCTCCTTGGCTGGCTGCAGGATGTTGGTGGAACAGCTGCTTTGATTTGCAGCCTGCTGATTGCCAGGATATCTTGCATTCCAGGAGCCTGGGGGTGATTATTAGGGATGCAGAGCTCCAGGGAGTGGAAATTCCTTCTCTCCAGCCATCCCTGGGAGTTGCTGGAGTTACATTTTGGGCTGCAGCAAGCCCCAGATGCCTTCAGCTCTGCCACCCATCCTTGGCCAGGCATCGGCTCCTGAAGTTGCTGTTTCACAAGTGCCAGACCCGGGGAGATCAATGAAATATTCCCAAAGGGAACGAGGGAGCCATGAGGAAAACACCACGGCACAATGGAGGCGTCTGCAGTTGTGACAGCACTCGGGGTTTCTGTAAACTGGGCCACTTCCCTGCTCTTCCTTATCCTTGGATCACCTCGCTTGGCATCCCAGAGTAAACAGGGAGTTGTGTCCCTGCCCATACCCACCTCCTGCTCCTGCCTGGGCCGGGAGGTGCCTGTGCCACCTTCCCAGGAGCTCACGGTGAGCTCTGTGACTTTGGGGTGGTGCCACGCACGCCCCACTGCCTCCTCCTCCTGTGCCACCCGTGCCAAGGGTCCTGACAGGCTCTCCCTGCACCCAGGAGAGGCAGAGGGTTTGTGCTGGCCCTGTTTTCCAGAGCAGGAACACAGGGATGAGGGCACAGAGTGATTTTCCCAAGGTCACACAGAGGCAGCAGCAGCGTCACCACCAGCTCCGTGTCCCCAGCCCTGCCGAGGATGTGGCCACAAGGCCACCAAGGCACGCAAGCCTTGGCACTCCTGGCAGCGTTTCCAGCACGTTTGGGCAGCTGCTCCCCGGGGAATCAGCACAGAGCCAAGCCATGGCAGGAGGGGGCTGGTCTATTAATATCCCACTTTTATAGGGAAGTGAGAGTCATTGGAAAAGCCCACGGGGAGGAAATCATTCCCAGGCAGGGATGGAGGCTCCAGGGTCTGCCCCCTTTGGACCCAGAGCTTGTGTGAGTGGGTTTAAAATCATTCCTGTCATGAGAGATTAAAGCTGTCATTCCCAGGAGGGACTGGTGCAAATTCCCCCCTGGCAATGCCAGGGCAAGGGCTGGTGAGTGGCACGGAGCACAGGCCCTGCTCTGAATTCAGGGATTTTGGCCAGGCAGGACCATTTTTTGCCAAGGTGATGCCAAGGTGAGTGAGGAGGGCAAGTGGGAGCAGGAGGACGAGGTGGTTGAGAAATAATCTTCACACCAATGCTCCTTGGCAACCCCAAATCCCACCTGGGTGGGTGATGCCCTCCCATCACTCCCACTGCTCCAGAAGGTCCCTGAGGAAACACTCAGGGTGGTTGGCAAGTCAGGAATAGGATTTCATTTTGCCCCTGCTCTGCCAGCAGTCCTCTCCTCGTTAGGCTGAGCTAATGAAGAGAGGGGAGCTGGGCTGGGCTCGGGGCACTGCTGAGGCTCAAAGAGCAGTGGGGTGATGGTGGAAGACCCCAAAATAGGCCACAAGAGCCTTTGTGACTTGCAAACAGCCTCACCGTGAGGTGCCAGCCCGTAGAGCAGCTCAGGTCAGGTTTATTTTTGTGAGATGGAGAGCAGAGGTGACACAGCTCAGGTAAAACGTCCCCTGCCAGCACAGCTCTGGGCCAGCCCTCGGGAGCTGGACAAGCTCCAGTTTGAGGAGCCCCTTCACAGCTCCCCCACCTCAGCTGCCCAAAAAGGTGCCAAACCCCCCTGGCTGGATTCTGAAGCGTGTCCTCACCCCCTGAGCTGCTTCAAACCAGCCTCACCCCCTCCCTAGGCAGCCCCCCGGCCTCGTGGGGAGAAGGAGAGCAAAGCAAAGGCACCAATGTGAGTCCAGGTGCCGATCCCCAGCTTGTCCGAGCTGGATGAGCTCCCCCGAGCCCGGGGAGCTGGGATCACCCGTGGATCAGGGTGAGCAGCAAGCTCAGCAGGCTCATGAGAGCAGCAAAAGGTCTCTCAGCAATTTGGAAACAACAAACCAGCCCATTGCAGGCCTCTCCCTCCATCCCAGAGGCCGGGGAGATTCCTGCCTGGCGAAGCACTTTATTGATTCCTGGCTCGGCGTGGGAGGGATTTAATTGGGATGTGGAGGTTCCTCACCCCGGTGTCAGGCTCTCAGCAGGGATGGTGCTGTGAGAGGCAGCCAAGGTTGAGCCATCCTCTTCCAAACACTGCGTCCTGCTGGCAATCTGCTTGTGGGAAAGGGAGATTCCTCCCAGAGAGATGTGCTGGCAGTGATTAGGCACGCACTCCGTGGCAGTGCCATCCACGTGCTGCTCCTGGATCCATCCTCACCCTTTGGATGTTCATTGCTAAACAAACTCTTGCTGGTTCATGAAGTGCCCAAAGGCTGAATTAGGGCCTGGGTCGAGTATAATTCAGTTAAAAGCAGGAATGTATTGAGCAATGAAGCTGCAAACCTTTCTGCCTGCAGTAAAAAGTGGGATACGAGAGCAGAGCTGGGCTGGGAGCAGGCAGCAAAATCCTGGGAGAGGTCTGGTGTCAGCATCCAGCACTGCCCAGGAAATTCCCAGGCTTCCTCACCCCCTCTGATTGCTCTGATACTGCAGAGGTGTGGGATAAGAGGAGCTGGAAAAGCCTGTGGTACCCAGTTCTCCGTGGATATTTAGATCCTGGATAAAACACGCCACGATGGGAACGACTCTGCTCTGAGTTGGCAGCACTTAAACCCAAACCGTGGCATTGGGAAGATCTGAGAGAATCCTGCCTGGACTTTCCAGGGTAGAAATATTCCTTCCTTCAGCCCCAAGGAATTCCCAACGGTTGGCTGGCCACAGTCTCCGTGCTCCCTGAAAAGGCTCCACGCTCCTGGCAGCATTTCCAGCACGTTTGGGCAGCTGCTCCCTGGGGAATCAGCCACAGAGCCAAGGGCTGGGCAGGAGGGGGCTGGTGGCCTATTAATATCCCATTTTTATAGGGAAGTGAGAGGTCAGCAGGGAATAATTGCCTCTTTCCCAGCCGAAGAACCACCAGTTGGCCTCTCTGCTCTTTGAAATCTCTGGATCTTAGCAAGCAGCTCTGCTTCCCGCGGGGCTGGGGGCAGGAATGATCCCTGCTCCCACACATTCCCCTGGGGCTCCCTTCATTAAAACCTTTGGGAATGCTGAGCAATGCGCCAGCCCTTCCCACACACCCCATAAAACCCACAAGCAATTACAGCCACGGATGGGATCCATGCTGGGAGAGCTCAGAGCAGCAGCAAAAGCAGCTCCGTGTGAATCCACATTTGGGGAATGGGCAGAAAACATCACACAAGGATTTTAGGGATGCTCCTTT